>NC_054474.1:123976520-124282656 GCF_017639515.1 Carcharodon carcharias
AGCCTTCTGAATTCTCTCCCCATTTAGAAAATAGTCTATGCCTCTATTCTTCCTACCAAAGTGAATGACCTCAGACTTCCCCATGTTGCATTCCATCTGCCACTTCTTTGCCCATTCCCCTAACTGTCCAAAACCTTCTGCAGCCTCCCCGCCTCCTCAATACTACCTGTCTCTGCAAACTTAGCCAGGATGCCCTCAGTTCCTCATCTAGATCATTAATGTATAAAGTGAAAAGTTGTAGTCCCAACACTGACTCCACTAGTCACCGGCTGCCATCCTGAAAAGGACCCCCTTATCCGCACTCTCTGCCTCCTGCCAGACAGCCAATCTTCTATCCATGCTAGTACCTTGCCTCTAACACCATGGGCTCTTATCTTACTGAGCAGCCTCCTGTGCGGCACCTTGTCGAAGGCCTTCTAGAAGTCCAAGTAGATAACATCCATTGGCTCTCCTTTGTCTAACCTACTCGTTACCTCCTCAAAGAATTCTAACAGATTTGTCAGGCATGACCTCCCATGAAACCATGCTGACTTTGCCCGATTTTACCATGCACTTCCAAGTATTCTGAAATTTCATCCTTAATAATGGACTCTAAAATCTTACCAACGACCAAGGTCAGGCTAATTGGCCTGTAATTTCCCGCTTTTTGCCTCACTCCCTTCTTAAACAGGGGGGTTACATTAGTGATTTTCCAGTTCTCTGGGACCCTCCCTGACTCCAGTGATTCCTGAAAGATCACCACTACTGCCTCCACTATCTCTTCAGCTATCTCCTTCAGAACTCTGGGGTGTAATCCATTTGGTCCAGGTGATTTATCCACCTTCAGACCTTTCAGTTTTCCTAGCACCTTCTCCTTGGTAATGGCCACCAAACTCACCTTTGCCCCCTGACTCTCTTGATCTTTTGGGATGTCACTCGTGTCTTCCACTGTGAAGACTGATGCAAAGTGCCTATTCAGTTCCTCCGCCATTTCTTTGTTCCCCACTACTACTTCTCCAGCGTTATTTTCCAGCAGCCCAATGTCCACTTTTGTCTCTCTCTTACCCTTTATATATCTAAAAAAAACTCTTGCAATCTTCTTTTATATTACTGGCTAGTTTACCCTCATATTTAATCTTCTCCCTCCTTATTTCTTTTTTAGTTGTCCTCTGTTGGTCTTTGTAGGCTTCCCAATTCCCTGGTTTCCCACTGCTCTTCGCCGCATTGTATGCTTTCTCTTTAGCTTTTATGCTGTCCCTGACTTCCCTTGTCAGCCATGGTTGCCTCGTCCTCCCTTTAGTGGATGTGCCCTAGAGCAGGGGTAGAGCACATCCCAGCAGGCCTCCACGGCATCCAGCAGTCGCTCAAGGGACCCATCATTGAAGCAGGGGGCTGCAGCCTTTTTGCCTTTGCAGGCCATGTCTCCCAGGCAGTGGTGGTGAGCTGGTGGTGATGAGCGCTTTGCTGGTGGCTGCCTTATAAAGATGGCGGCCGGTGTGATACAACAGCGGGGTGATGGCAGGCGGGCAAATGAGAGCCTGCCCGGCATGGAAACGGCATTTCACAGGAATGTATAATGAGGCAGGCTCAGGAAAACACGGCATGAAAACTCGCCACTTTCATCGGCGGGTAGGACTCCATTTTACCCGCCCACTACTGCACTTTGTGCAGTTCTGAAAAATTTGGCTCATAGAATCATGCAGCACCAAAGGGAGGCAGTTTGATCCACTGTGTGTAGCTTCAGGCTTGAGTTTGGTTTCCATAACCAGTCTGTGCTTCTTAGAGAGTTACATAGAATTTTACTGTACAAAAACAGACTATTCAGCGCACCAAGTCTATGCTTCACACTGGCCTCTTCCCACATGAATTCATTGTCAAAGTATTTGCTGACTCTAATGCAGCACTGAAGGAGTGCTTCACGGTCTTTCAGATGAGAAAGGCTATCCCATTTGCCTGCTCGCATGGATGTGAAAGATCCCATAGCACTATTTTGAAGAGCAGTGGAGTAAACCCCAATGTACTGGTAAAAATTTATCACCTAATCAAAATCATAAAAACAGATTATCTGTTAGTTATTACATTGCTGTTTGTGGGAGCTCGCTCTGCGCATATTAGCTGCTGCGTTTCCTGCATTACAATACTTCAAAAAGTACTTAATTGACGGTAAAGCGCTTTGAGATGTCCGCTGGTTGTGAGAGGCACGTCAGAGCTGCGAAGTATATTTTTAACAGGGGAAATAGTGCATGAAAAAGGATGAATCGGCTGCAATCATTGGATTAGACCTGAGAGTGAGATGCGTCTAATATGTATTTGTCCCTCAGTAGCTCAAGAATATAAAGCAAATATCTGTAAATGTAAAATTGCAGTTAAAAAAGGAGACAGACGTGTGTGGCTGTTGCAATCTGTTTGTGTGTTGTACTTCGCATATGCTGCAAAGGTTAATGTGAGCTAAATGGCATAATGCAGCCATCGGCAGGATGCTGTGTTCAGGCTTAGGCAGCAGGGCGCAGCCAATAGGAGAGGAGCCAGTGGCTGACAGCGCAGCTCGTGTGCAAAGGGAGCGGCAGCTTGACGGATAGCCCGCCCGACCAATGGGGGGCAGGTTCCGGGCGGCTGGGGGGCGGGCCGAGCGGAGCGGTTACATAAGGCGCTGCGCGACCGCAGCGGCACACTTTGCGCGTCTCGTTCTTTTGTGCTCCGTGGCGGAAGGAAGAGAGCGAGAGAGAGAAAAAAAAAATCCTTGCAGCCAGGATGAGAGAGATCGTGCACCTCCAGGCCGGCCAGTGTGGCAATCAGATCGGGGCCAAGGTGTGTGTGTGTGGGGCGGGTGTGGGTGGGTGGTGTTAGGGGCTGAGCTCGTGTGGGTGAGCCGCCGAGTTGGCCGTGCGGCCTAACTGCGAGCCGACGCCGCCGCCGCATTTTTCAGCATAGCTGCCCTGCAGCGCCACTCCCTGATTGTGCTGCGTGTAAACCGGGGGGGGGGGGGTGGGGGTGATGGGCGGCTCCCCGGCCTCTGCAGGGAGCCCGGGGCTTGCCGGGGCGCGGGATAGAGTCTAAGCGGGAGAGGCGTGGTGGCCTCTCCCCAGCGTGCGAGCTGCTGAATGCTGGGTTTATGTAGATTATTGATCGATTCTCATTAATGCAGCATCCGTATCGAGGATGACGAAAACTGGGTCGTCTCTGGGGTGTTTTAATGCGCTTGAGACGCCTTTTAATGACTCCGGTTTATCAACGGTGTCGATTAAGAAGGAAAAGGGTTTATTTTTGGAAAGGGGAGGCTGATTAATTTAAATCCGAATAAGGGGTTTAGGGCGCCTTCCTTTTGAAGGGAGATTAAATTTAACCGGAATAAAGATGGGACTCTTTATAATTACAACGGGAAATGAGAAGGCTGCGGGTTTTTTTTGGATTTTCAGTGGTGTCGGGATTACGAAGAATAGGGCACCTCCCTTATGAGAATGAGGCTCTTCAGTAAAAAATATCTTGATTAATAACCTAATGTTTAAGGTAGGATTTACCCCCTTGTGGAGGTTTTAATCAATTACATTGGGAAATAAGAAAGTTGGCTCCTTAATTCACAAGCAGGTTCATTGCTAATGGTGGAATTTTATCAAAAATTAGATTAAAAGGGTGGGCCTGTAGCTTTGGGTTTATTGAAGAGAGACTTCAATAAAATAGGTGTTAATCCATAAAATTGGAGAATATTAAGAGGGATTTGGTACGCGTGTTTTAATAGGGATGCTAGATCCATGCCTTTGCAGGTGGATTATGAATATGCCATTCCTCTTGAAGGTGATGCAGGATGACGATCACATCCTTCCTTTCATCTAATGATTGGCCCTCATTTTTAAGTGATCTCTCCATTTTCTGAAATGTTGTTTAATGGACTGATCTCTCCCAAGATTTCTACCTACTTTAATATGATTGCCCTGTGCAGAGCCAAACTAAAGCTACTCATAGTTAATGGATTTTATGATTTTGACGAAATTCAGCAGTTAAGCCAATGCATGGTCATTTTAATAATTACCTGATTAATTTAAATTTCTGAATTTCATTGACTTTAATTAGATTGCATTCTCTGGCACTAAACAGTTCAAATCTAGCTCCTAGTTCTGCATTTTTTGGAAATGCCGCACTACAAATGAATCTCACCAACTGAATGCTGCATCAAATCTCTGCTTCTGAATGGGGGATCCAGGGTATAAGGATAGCATTTACATTGTGCCTTTCAGGATCTTGGGAGCCCTGCCACATTTTGAACAGCTATTGTTATAAAAAGGGAAGTGCAGCAGCCAATTTTCCCACAGCAAGCTCCTATGGTGGCAATGTGATAATTATCAATAATCTAAGCATAGGTTGGATACTCCTGCTGTGTCATTGCTATCTGGATGGAATAAGACTGTTGACGATGCTGAAGTAAATTGCCAGCTAGTTAGCTCTGCTTTTGTCACTTGACTAATATTGCACCCTTGGACTTTCCCTTGAATTTGGAAGTCATGTGACACACTTTTCTATATAATGTACAGAACTGAGATTTTCTCATTGTTTGAATCATAATCACAGAAGGGAAGTCATTTGGCTCATAATCTTTTTTCATTCATGGGATGTGAGCTTTGCTGACTAGGCCAGAATTTATTGCCCATCTCTGGTTGCCCTTGGGAAGGTGATGGTGAGTTGCCTCCTTGAACCATTGCAGTCCGTGTGGTGTAGGAGCACCCGCAGTGCTGTTTGCAGTTCCAGGATTTTGACCCAATGACAGTGAAGGAATGGCGATATATTTCAAAGTCAGTGCACCAGCTTTTTGAAAGATATCACATTGGGTCAATTTCTCCCAAGCACTGGTTTAATAATTTAAATACCTTTAGGATGGTCAATTAAATCTGGATTGTAAATGAGATGCTATTGAGTGGGATGAGAGTTCCAGATACTTTGGAAGGTGAGGAAGTGGCCCATTCTCAAACTTCTGCATTCTCTAGTTCCATTTTAAAATTGGTGTTTATAAATCAAATCAGTTAACTAAATCATATACTGATAGAGAATATAGTGACTGCAGTCGTCTTCGTGCTTTATTTATGACAAATCTTTTTCTAGGACTTTAGCCACTTGGACCTCAAGTTAATAAGCTAATGCATCCACACTGCCTTACCATGGTGGAAGTGAGCAGGGCTCCAGGTCTTGTGAATAGTATTCTGTATAACATTAAAAATGAATTTGCTCTGGCTTTAGTTGTTAGCCATACAACCATTTTATTTTTACTCCCATTCATTTGATGTGGGGTGGAGAAGAAGAATAGTAATGTGGATACTTTGCTCAGTCATTTTATATTGCTAGGAAGTAAACCTTACCTTGGAGTTACCACAACACTAAACTACAGGTTATAGTAGATGATCTCTTGGTTTAATGAAGAACTGGTGACATTGTCATTTGACTGCTACTTTGGCCATTCCAGAATGCAAGATTTAACATCTGCAGGATTTGTCACATGGGGCAGCCAGTCACTGAAATCTGAATTGTAAAGGGGATGAAGTTGAGTTATGCATTCAAACATTGCCAAGAAAACACAAGTGACTCTGAAGAAGGCTACATCCTAGAAAGGTTTGAGTCCCACTTCATTGCTGTCAGTGACTTATGGAGAATGGTGGGACATCAGAATATCTCCAATTTTTGGATGCATTATCTCATATCCAATCTTTCTAGATATTAGGAGAAGTACATGCTCTCTGACTTGAGCATATTATGCCAATATCCTGTATCGGTTGTCCGGCTGTTCAGCCTAGTAGAGATTTGTCATTATTTAGTGGTCATCATACATTCAAGCTGCCAAGTTTTTGTTGATGGGGAGCGTTTGAGTAAAAGGTGAAGTGATAGCAAGCAGGCTGTCCTTTATTAGTACTGGCTGATTAATGAGGGTATTTTTAAGCATAAATCTGGAGGAATATAGGGTGAATGCACCTTAGGACAGGTTAAATCATGGATTGGGTAGAATTGATTAATATACATTAACCTGAACATTAGAAGATGAGGGTGGGGAGTACCAACTTGGCTGACCCAAGATTCTGAGCAGTGCAGTTTTAATTTACAATAATGACCTGGATTCAAAAACTCAATACAATGTTGTCAATTTTGCAGATGACAATCTTAAGGGCAGTGGAATTAAAGCAACAGTAAGTAATTAGAGGGAGCCAGAACAATGATGGATGAAATTTAATGCAAATGAGTATAGTAGCCAGGGGAAATGGTGTGCACATTCCATGGTGATGTGTATATATGTATATGACTGAGACCTTCAAGTCCTAATACAGCTAAAGCTGTTCTGCATTTTTTAAGTTTGGCACTTGTGCCACATGAGAACAGCAGATTACAAGTCAGGCAGGAGGTTTTGATGACACCTGACTCAATTCTTCCCCAGACAGTCCTCACCAGCTTGCACCTTTGCTGAGAAACAATGCTGGAGGCAGTCCAGAGATCAACCAAGAGGTTGACCCTTATGTGCCAGTAATCGGTTGGCAAAAAACTGGCTCAATTGAGCTTTTCAACAACTAATGCTATTAATGTAGCACCTAGTCTACAAAAACATTTCAGGAGGCCTTGGGTGTATAGGATTTAATAAAAAGCTTTAAGCTAAAGGACCTTAAGAGCTACCAGGAGCTCAGGATGGGGGCAAGAGAGAGGGTGTGGGTGTGCAGTGAATTATGGTGCTTGGCTGAAGTAAAAGGAGGAATGGGGTCATTCTTCCTTCCTGCAGAAGGCTAGAGTCAGAACAGAATTCTAGTGAGAAGTAAAGGTGATTACATGTGTAAATTGGGAGATGTTGGGGGCCAGGAGCCAACATTGGTCAATGCACAGGGATGATAGGGGATAGGATACAATTAACAATCCTGGATAGGGTGAGGTTGGGCAGGAGTATTGGACAGGGGGTGGTTCTAGAGTGAGCAAGAAGGAACTGAGGTTGAAAGGGGCGAGGGGGAATTTGGATCCCTGAGGGATAGAGGTAGCCATATCCATAATGGAGACAGATGATAAGGTAAAGGGATTCATCTGCCCTCACACCTTCTTCTCCCTCCCAGAACCATGATAGGGTCCCCCTTGTCCTCACTTATCACCCCACCAGCCTCTGCATTCAAAGGATCATCCTCTGCCATTTCTGCCAACTCCAGCATGATGCCACCACCAAACACATCTTCCCTTCACCCCCCTGGTGGCATTCTGCAGGGATCGCTCCCTCCGGGACACCCTGGTTCACTCCTCCTTCACCCACTACACCTCAACCCCCCTCCCACCGCACCTTCCCATGCATCCACAGAAGGTGCAACACTCTTTATTTCCCTCTCCTCACCATCCATGGGCCCAAACACTCCTTTCAAGTGAAGCAGCATTTCACTTGCACTTCCCTCAATTTAGTCTACTGCATTCGCTGCTCCCAATGCGGTTTTCTCTACATTGGAGAGACCAAATGCAGACTGGGTGACCGCTTTGCGGAGCACCTTCGGTCTGTCCGCAAGCATGACCCAGACCTCCCTGTCGCTTGCCATTTCAACACTCCACCCTGTTCTCATGCCCTTGGTCTGCTGCATTGTGCTAGTGAAGCTCAACGCAAACTGGAGGAACAGCACCCCATCTTCCGACTAGGCACTTTAGAGCCTTCCGGACTGAATATTGAGTTTAATAATTTTAGATCATGAACTCTCTCCTCCATCCCCACCCCCTTTCCGATCCCCCTTTTTTCCAAATATTTATATAGATTTTTCTTTTCCCACCTATTTCCATTATTTTTAAATATATTTCCATCCATTGTTTTATCTCTTGCCTTTTAGCCTATTTTGATCCCTTCCCCCACCCCCACTAGGGCTATCTGTACCTTTATTATCACATTCCTTCGATAATATCATCAGCTTCAACACCTCTTTGTCCTTTTGTCTATGACATCTTTTGGTTATCTCCACCTATCACTGGCCCTCTAGCTCTACCTGTTCCCCTTAAGCCAGCTTATATTTCACCTCTTTTCTACTTTTCCTTTCGTTCTGTTGAAGAGTCACATGGACGTGAAACGTTAACTATGTTCCTCTCTGCAGATGCTGTCAGACCTGCTGAGTTTTTCCAGGTATTTTTGTTTTTGTAAAGGGATTCAAGTGTCGGAGTGAACTTTGTATAGTTCTAATGAAGTTTTGAATATTAGTGAAATTGAGCAGGTAAAGGGCAAATGGTTCATTTTGCTGAGGTGATAATTACTAATTTGTCCTTGAGCTGGTTTAAGAATATTTGTGAATTTTGCATAATCTCAACTGTGCCAATCCTGTTCAAGTTTGTGCTGGTACAGGTACAGCAAAAGCTAGTTATCATTCCATTACAAGGATTCCAGTTTGTGAAGGAATACCAATTGTTAAATATGCCAGAAAGTAGAATCTTTAAGTAATTACTTGTAAAACAATAAATTTGAGATTACTGCTTGGAACTAACTCTTGGTTGGAGAAGTTTGTCCTAATGTTGCTGTGTGCATTTCAGCGACTGTTGGTATGTCCTGGAATCTGCCCCTTGCAGTTCTTCTCTTGCTCCCTTCCCCACAACTGAAGATGGTTCACTGTTCCTGCTGCTCTCCTGTTTGAGTTGCTTGACAATGAGTCAGCAGTCTTGTGCTTCACAGGAAGAGGGAGAATGCTGGGGGTAAATTCAAATGACCTTGTTTATCCTTCAGCCCTCATTTGGACAGCAATAAGAGAGTATATCTCTGCTTAGGATGCTGAGGGTTTTCTGATCTCGTGCTCAGCCAGTCCTTGAATAAATGAGTTGAGCTGTCTGAGGGAAGGTAAACCCCCTTAATTTAAAAGTCTGACAATCTGAATTGGCTTGGTTTCTCCTGTTAAAACAGCTAGCCTTGGGTTAATAATAATTCTTTTAACATGGCTGTGACTCAGTCATGACTCAACAATAGGTAGCTGCAACCTTCAACTAAGAGTTGTCCTTTTACTGGCAGTGGACAGAGAGAACTTGCCCAGAGGATAGAAATGGTTTCCTATTTTTCCCTCACCATTTCTATTAAAATTTATTTCCATTCCTTTTTCTATCCCTGCCTTTTAGCCTATTTTATCTTATCTCCCACACTGTCCCCTCCCCTACCCCACCCCCCACTAGGGCCATCTGTCACTTGTTCACCCTGCTTCCTACTCTTAATGTCACCATTAGCACCTCCTTTAGCCAGTGTCACCACCATCAATACCCCTTCGACTTGTTTGACGTCTTTGGCAGTCCCTCATTTGTCTCCACCTATTGCTGGTCTTCTATGCAGCTTTACCTGTCCCACCCCCCTAACAGTATATATTTCACCATATCTTTTACTCCACTTTTGTTCTGAAGAAGAGTCAGATGGACTCAAAATATTAACTTGTTTTTCTCTCCATAGATGCTGTTAGACCTGAGTTTTCCAGCAATATTTGCTTTTCAGATTTCCATCAGCAAGCAGTATTTTGCTTTTATATTATAGAAATAGTTTTCATTGTTCACATCTAACATCCAGATATTTGGGAAGATCAGTGAAAATGAATTTGTGAAAATGAAAATCAGTGAAAATGAAACATTCACCCACATATATGCAGTTCTTCTCATCAGTGCAAAGTAATTGCTATGCAGCACAAATGAAATATTCTAAGTCAGTGGGTGCTGAAAGATGTTGAAGCTTTTTCTCTTGCACTCATCAGGACATTCGCAAGAATACCAATATAAGAGGAAAACAACAATTTATACTATGTGAAGTGCTGATTGGTTGGCAAGTGGCATTACTCTGGGGAATGCACCACTGGTGACTGACAGTTAACTGCCAAGCATTGAAATTTAAACCAGGCAGCTTGACCCTGAGGAATGAGTCAGCAAATGGCTGTCACTTATATTGCACTTGTTTCAGTTAAACAAAATATGTACTGTTCTGTCTGCAAAGAACAGGGCCCTGTGTGCTAATATATGAAGCTTCCAGTACACAAATGTGCCAGTGAGCCTGACTGACTCTTAAATTGGTTCAGTGTAATTCTTGGCATTCTCCATGGCAATGTCACTTGCCAACCAATCAGCATTCTCTTCACATACGGTATAAATTGTTTTCCCTTGTATTTATTCTTTCAAGTGTCCTGATGAGTGCAAAATGAAAAGCTTAGACATGTCTTTTTTAGCAATACTAAAGTACTGTACTACCAAACGTATCTTGGTAATAGGAGGGATTCTGCAATATGAAGTGAGATGTGGTGAAAGCAGCTTACTCAGCCTGAAATAATTTGCAAGGATTATGATCTGACATGTACTGGCCCAAACTTATAAATTTGACATCTGATATCTTCCTCCTTCAGTTTTGGGAAGTTATTAGTGATGAACATGGCATTGATCCCACTGGAACCTACCATGGTGACACTGACCTGCAATTGGAGAGAATTAATGTCTATTACAATGAAGCTTCAGGTACCAATCTAATGATTTTAAACATACATTTGTTTTTAGATTGGAGTTACTTTTTAAATAGTCTAACCCTCTACAAATTTCCAAACAGGTGGCAAATATGTGCCTCGTGCTGTCCTTGTGGACCTGGAGCCTGGTACTATGGACTCTGTTCGTTCTGGACCCTTTGGGCAGATCTTCAGGCCAGATAACTTTGTTTTTGGTAAGTGAAATTTGTGTAAATAGCTGGGACTGGTTGGTAGCTCTTTATCAAGCTACAGGTCTCAACTAGTGGAGGTCATGCTAAAATGCTATATTTGAATCATCTCTGTATGGGTGGGTAAACAATAGGTTGCTTCATCCAGAGAAGCTGAATTGCACTTCACACTAGGTTAATGGAATGTATACCATTTGTACTAAATTTTTTAAAGTTTAACCTGTACATGCAAATGATAGTATCCTGTTTATTTTCTTCGGTATCCATCCAGTTTCTTTTTGAAATCATTGAATTTGTTTCCAACAGCTTTGTAGGCAGAGTTCTACTTCCCCTTCCACTTTGACTGGCACTTGCTGCACATACTATAGTTTTGCTCATCATTGCCCACCTGCAGTGTTCCATACTAAAATAAATGTTTTTAGTGCTTTGACAAGATTCTTGTTGCTCTGTCTCCTCTCCCTGTTCTACTGGATGATCTCCCTTTCCTCAGTAAACTTGTTCAGGCTGTAACAATGTGCTTTTCAGGAACCTATCAACCTCCAAATTTGAGTCATGCTGGACACCCAGCATCCTGACCATCTACATTAGGTCAGATACCTCAGCTGTTTTCTTGTTGCTCCCATCCTTGAATAAATGGCATAGTGCTACTGAAAGCCAACATTGCAGTGGCTTAATCACTTCAAAGCTAAACTCTAGGCTGGTTAGCCTTCAGATGGGCATTTATTTATATAGTCACTGCCTTGATGTCTCAAAGACCCCTACAGCCAATGAACTGTAACTATTGTAGAAAACCTAGTTTGTAAAGTGCTGTCATCCCCTTGTGCATAAATGTTTATCCACCATTATATAAATTAAAGTGTAAATTGTGTACAAGTATTCACTGCATTGTTAAAACTAGACCACATTGTAGTTTTGCAAACATTATTTTAGTAAAAACATGGCATCCTTTATTTCAGGGCAAAGTGGTGCTGGCAACAACTGGGCCAAAGGTCACTACACGGAAGGAGCTGAACTGGTCGACTCTGTTCTGGATGTGGTGAGGAAGGAGGCTGAGGGATGTGATTGCCTCCAGGGATTTCAGCTCACCCATTCACTGGGTGGTGGTACTGGCTCTGGCATGGGCACACTCCTTATTAGTAAAATTCGTGAGGAATACCCTGACAGAATAATGAATACTTTCAGCGTTGTGCCTTCACCAAAAGTGTCAGACACTGTAGTAGAACCTTATAATGCAACTCTGTCTGTCCATCAGCTTGTGGAGAACACTGATGAGACCTTCTGTATTGATAATGAGGCACTGTATGACATCTGTTTCCGTACCCTTAAATTGACAACTCCCACTTATGGTGACCTGAACCACCTTGTGTCAGCCACTATGAGCGGTGTAACAACATGTCTGCGTTTCCCTGGTCAGCTGAATGCTGACCTGCGTAAACTAGCAGTGAACATGGTCCCCTTCCCCCGTTTGCATTTTTTCATCCCAGGCTTTGCTCCTTTGACCAGCCGTGGTAGCCAGCATTACCGTGCCCTCACAGTACCTGAGCTTACCCAGCAGATGTTTGACGCAAAGAACATGATGGCTGCCTGTGACCCTCGCCATGGCCGTTACCTGACCGTTGCTGCCATTTTCCGGGGCCGCATGTCCATGAAAGAGGTGGATGAGCAGATGTTGAACGTCCAGAACAAAAACAGCAGCTATTTTGTTGAATGGATTCCCAATAATGTCAAGACAGCTGTCTGTGACATCCCACCTAGAGGCCTCAAGATGTCTGCCACCTTCATTGGCAACAGCACAGCCATTCAGGAGCTGTTTAAACGCATCTCTGAGCAGTTTACTGCCATGTTCCGGAGGAAAGCTTTCTTGCATTGGTACACTGGTGAGGGCATGGATGAGATGGAGTTCACTGAGGCTGAGAGCAACATGAATGACCTGGTATCTGAGTACCAGCAATACCAGGATGCTACAGCTGAGGAAGAGGGTGAATTTGAGGAGGATGAAGAGGTTGCCTAAACAGTATTGTGGTCAGCTAAGAATTTATTCATTTTGCAGAGACCTGTCTAATGTCCTTTTCTTCCTATACTTCACACTATTCATATGTTCTGCATTTCTATCTTAAGCTGTATAAAATTTCAGTTGTAACCTCCTGGTGGTATCTGCAGCATTGACTTGTACAATTGGAATCACTGTATACATGCAATACGTATGGGTTGTATTAGTCTTCTCCCTTGAAACTGTAGTTTTTTTTCTTGGAGGGAGGAGTCCTAGTAAGATTTTCCCCCAGTAAGTTGCTATCGGGTCTGCCATATTGGACCTGTCTTTGAGCAAATTTAATTGAGGTTGGAGGTTTGATACAGAACCCCTATAACATTATAGTGGTACCTGTTGTCACTAGGATGCAGATTGACTGCCAACCTAACTAACCTGGTCCTGCTATGTATAAGCAGAGCATCTTTAAAGTAGAGACACTGGCCTGTCTCCAGAAGACTGATTGCCTTTTCATCGTGGAATACATTTCTTACAGTCTAAATATAATTTTATCCACAATGTTGCTTTTCATTAAAGGAGGGTATCATTTTTAAGACATCCTCTATTTCTGGCCAGATGTTAATCATTGTGAAAGTGAAAAGTTGTAAAATGTTTGTATTTTTGATTTAGTATGAATCAGTGCCACTGTATTGACGCAGAAGATTTCAATTGACCTCATTTGGTTGCTAGTGTATTTATTCAGTAGGGTTGCCATTTTTTAATGTCCAACAGTCAAATTTAAGTGGACTGTCAAAGTTCATCCTGTAAATTGGGCAGAAAATACTTTCTGAAATCTTATTTGCATTTTTTCAATGTTTTCTATTAACATTATGCTCAGTAGAGCAGTCCAATTCAGGCAGTGAACCTACCCACTGACTTGTCTGAATTTTCTAAAGTGGCAGCCCCAGTGTTGCAAAGCATGCTCATTTCCACACTTCTGCAAAGGTAGACAGTGGCTTTCAGATATAGCTGCCAGCACTCCAGGCAGAATGTAAACACTTCATGTTCTGTTGGCAATTTCATCAATGTCACTATCCACATCTGAGCTGTTTGATTGCTAATGTTCTGAAACCTTTGTATGGAGATTGCTCCTGTAAAATAAATCATGTTTGACCATTAAATTAGCACAGCATAATTTATCTTTGAATTGTTCATGTGTTCACATGTTCCTGGTTTTTCTTTCATGGGATGTTTGTCACTGACTATGCTAGCATTTGTTGCCCATCCCTAATTGGCCATAAACCAGCTCACTAGGCCACTTCAGAGGGCAGCTAAGTCAACACATTATTGTGGGTCTGGAAATGTGTAGGCCAGACTGGGCAGATTGCCTCCCCAAAAGGGTATTAGAATCTTAGGCAACTTAGCATGCAGATACAAATGGGAAATGTTGCACTCCATGGGGCAGTGTCAGATACTGGCCTTTTTTCTTTGAGGCCTTTGACACATTGTGAAGTACATCTTTGGTTGTCTGATAGTATATACTTGTATCCCACTGTTTGCCTTGATGCAAGTTCGCTTCAGACCAAGTCTTCTGTGTAAATTCAATCACTTGGGTTGCAGTTGTTCTCATGTGCAACAGTATTGCATTCCAGTTCTAAGCTTCAGTTTCACATGCCAGAGATTATCACTGCTTTTCAGCATGAAACAGATTCCAGACATCTAAGAGCAGGAAATGTTGGCAACTCCTGGACTGAGGTTGTCATCTGGTCCAAAATACCTCTAGCATGTGTCACAAATTTGGCCTCTCATCTGGTATAGGCTGTCAGCACTAGATAACTGCTAACCTATTTGAGTTATTCCCTTCTAGTGCTGGTTAGGGATGCTGATGTTGTCTAAAGCAGCACCAGCCAAAACAGCTGTCTTGTTCCAGATGAGGCAGTGTTTTAAACACATTCTAGTGCTTGCTGTGGTACTTGCCTGTTCTACTTAACCATGGGATAACAAAGCTGTAGCTAATTTGATTAAATGTCCTAAGAAGTGTAAACCTTTAAGAGCCCTCAACTTGAAAATTGGCTGCTGCTTCAACTGGCATAACTACTTCAGCCCTTCTAGGAAAAGGCCTTCAGTTCCTGATTAAGTAACGCAGAGAATAATGAGCTTAGTTTTACTTGGCCAGTGGCAGCTGGTTCTCTCCAGAGCACTCCAGACTTCACATTCTGCTACGTATCCAATGAGAACTAAATCTTCTAAAGCCTTTTGAGTATTCACTTCTCTGCACATAAACAATTACATCCAAGCTAACTAGGCATTAGGCTAGTCTTTTCATCCATTTGAGAACAGCCAGCCTTATTTCCCAGAATGCACTGCTGGTGGTCTCCCCACACTTTGGGGAGGGATGCAATTTTAACCATTTCCCTGTTGAAACTGGGCAGGAGGCAGATTACACAAATTTCCCTGATTTTTTTTTTTTTGCTTTCTCCTGTGTTCCCATCTTTTAGTAGGAAGTAGGTTTTAATTTAAATAGAATAATCAAATTCAATTTGCATATCAGGATCCAACCTGCAATTTTAACCTACTTCTATTCTAAATTAATTTATTGTTCAGGTTTCCTTGTGGGCTGGGAGCACCCCTCAGTTTCACCATGAAGCCTTTTGACAACTTGTTTCCACACACCTCTTTCCCCTGATGTAAGTATGCTATCATTTCACGCCTGCTGCAAACCTGATTTGGTTTGTTGGAGGTGCTGATGTTGACTTGGCATAGTATTTACAACCCTGCATTGATGGATTTCCCCACTTCCTGAGCTCCTCTACATCCTAGTTCCCTGTTAACTTGGCCTCAATATTATCAGTGGTTATCCATCAGGCTTGGCAGAATCAAGTCACTAGCTGCCAGTGGTTGACTGCTCTGGTTGGCAGACTAAGCAACCCTCAGCAGCACCTGTTCCAGAGCATTGAGTCCTGCAGGGGCTTGAAGTTAGCAACTAACCAAGCCCCAATGTGCCTGTAGGCATATGGTTTGCTGATGATTCAGTTTCACATTGCATACTATATTATAAAAGGGACACCAGATTATTAAACAGCAATGAAAGTAACTAGTGTCCAATGCAGCCAGTGAGCCTGGTTGGTATGCTGCCATAGTATTTACATCTAAAGTAAATTTGAATATAAACAAGGCAGATTCTGATTACTGCAGCACAATGATAAATCTATGTTAACATGACAACACAGATGGGAAAGATGATCTGTCCACAGCTTTTCATGCATATGCAGCTTGTGGTTAAAATGATATTTAAGAGGTGCAATACTGAAGGATGCAGTGTTTAATACCACAGTACTTTTGATGTGTTTTAAAGTGGTCCCATTTACCTGTTCTGGCAGACTGGCTTAAGTAATAAACTTTCCATAATTGGTAGAATGGCAAAGTCTCTGACCTGAGCCAAATCCTCCCTCAAACAATACCAAAATTGAATCTAGTCATTCATCCCACATTTGTGGGACCAGGCTATACAAAACACCTGCCTCATTTTCCCAAATCATAATGAATACTCTGTTTTGAGATGTTCAGGTATACACCGATTACACCAGCTCACTTGATTGTCCACTCCGACTTGTCATGCTGCTTTTCTGACATCCACTATTGGATGATCAAATTAACTGCAAACCCAGTCAAGCTTTGGGAAGATTGAAGCTCTTGTCCTCTGCCCCCATCACCAAGTCGATTCTGTAGCCACTGACTCCATCCCTCTCCACTCTGTGAAGCTGAACCAGACTGTTTACAACCAATGCACCCAATCTGATGCTGAACTGAGCTTCCAACCCATGTACCCTCCATTGCTAAGCCCATCTATTACTACCTCCGTAGCACTGCCTGTCTCCACCCTGTCTCAGTTCATCTGCCGCTGAAACCCTAATCTATGCCTTTGTTATCTTTCAACTTGACTATTCCAGTGCTCTCCTGGGTGACTCCCATCACTCCTGTGCTTGCTGCCTCAAAGTGGCTCCTGGCCGTGACTCAACTGTAAAGTTGTCATCCTCATTTTCAAATTCCTGCATAGCTTTGTTCCCTCCCCATTTTTTGTAATTCCAGTCCTACAACCATATGTGATTTCTGCACTCCTCCAATTCTGGCCTCTTGCATAGCCCATTTTCATAATTTCACCATTGGCAGCTATGCCTGGGTGCTAAGCTCTAGAATCCTCTCCCTAAACCTCTCTACCTCCTCCTCTAAGACACTCCTTAAATTTAACTCTTTGGCCAGGCTTTTGGTCATCTGTCCTAGTAACTCCTTAAGTGGCTCAATGTAAAACAATGCTTCTGTGAAGTGCCTTTGGACATTTTACTAGGTTAAAGGCACTTTATAAATGTAAATTGTTTGAGAAATAATTAAGGTGCCAGAAAAATGAAGGTGACTAAACTAAAGAAATTGTTGGGTGGGGGCAGGGGGTCGGTTTGGTGGTGAGCATCACAAATGAAATAGGATCTTAGTTTGGAATGTCTTCCTCTTATTACCATTTTTCTAATCAGTGGACACTATCTGGCATGTTTATTTTTTTTATCAGAACCCCTTATAATTTTGACCTCTATTACATCTTTCCCTTAATCTTCTCAGGTCTAGTCGCAAATCCCTAATGTTTCTCATTATTACAATTTAAATTGTATTTTGTTTTCTTGTTCTTCAATGTATAATTTCACACTTTCTACATTGAACTGCATATGGCCTGGCCCTACTGATATAGCCTGTCTATAACTGCCTCCTCTGGTCTTTCACAATCCTAGCCACAAACTCCTTTATCTCTCCCAAGCCGCACGCACACCCCCGCCATCCCCCACCTTTTGACTTTATTAGTAATTTTTTAATACAGCAAGAGCATAGTCTGAAACTTGCCTGTGAAACAGCACACCAGCACACCAATTATTTCTGCATTCATGAAACTCCTTTTACCCATTACCTTTGCTTCCTATTTATATAGCATAGTATAAACAAGAACTTACTCCTTGAAGGAACCAAATTAATGTAAAATGCTACAAGGCACTTCACAGATGTGTAATCAAATAGGTTTTGACACTGAGCCTCATAAGTAGGACAGGTGATCATAAGCTTGGTCAAACAGGTAGGTTTTAAGAAGCATATTAGAAGGAGGAATAAATTGTTTAGCAACAATGATTTTTTTTTAAAGTCTCTATCATGGACATTGCCCCTCTTAAATGGGACCCTATCACATTATCGGCTTTTCAAAGAGGAAAAATATTTAAACCCCTTTATCTGTTAATGCATAATTGTTAGATTAAATAGGTTCTGTTTATGCTGTATATTGATCCTGGCCTTGGAGGCATTTGTTCAGTAAGTCTTTCTGGTTCTTTGGCATTCTCCCTCATTTCCTTCCCCAATTTGCAGTTATTGGATTTTATATACTATAAACTGTAGCAAGCACTATGGGTTCTTCTCTGGGCTATATTTGAACAGAAAGCTTTAAATATTGTATCTACATCTTTCTATTTAGAGGTTCTCTTCCTTTAAAACTTTAAAATTTAAGGAGGATATTTCTCTGTTTATCAAGGTGGAAACATTATTTCAGGCAATCTAATCCACAAGTCACTCCACATACAAGTCAGTTTTAAGGACTTTATATACAAGCCCAAATAACTACTGCATGAATGCAAAGTCTTTAACACTTAACCTGTAAATATATAAACGACATAGATGACTATGTGGGGGATAGGATTAGTAAACTTGCGGATGACACAAAGATTGGCTGGGTGGTTAACAATGAGGTTGAGTGCGTTGGGCTACAGGAAGATATAGACGGGATGATCAAATGGGCAGATAAGTGGCAGATGGAATTTAACTCCGAAAAGTGAGAGGTGGTACACTTTGCAAGGAGTAATTTGACAAGGAAGTATTCAATGAACAGCATGACACTAGAAAGTTCTGAGGAACAAAGGGACTTTGGCGTGTGTGTCCATAGATCTCTGAAGGCGGAGGGACATGTTAGTGGGGTGGTGAAAAAGGCATATGGGACACTTGCCTTTATCAATTGAGGCATAGATTACAAAAGTAGGGAGGTCATGTTGGAGTTGTATAGAGCCTTGGTGAGGCCACAGCTGGAGTACTGTGTGCAGTTCTCCACATTATAGGAAGGATGTGATTGCACTGGAGGGGTGCAGAGGAGATTGTTGCCTGGGATGAAACATTTAAGCTATGAAGAGAGGTTGGATAGACTTGGGTTGTTTTTGTTGGAGCAGAGAAGACTGAGGGGCGACCTGATCGCGGTGTACAAGATTATGAGGGGCATGGACAGGGTGGATAGGGAGCAGCTGTTTCCCTTAGTTGAAGGGTCAGTCACAAGGGGACATAAGTTCAAGGTGAGGGGTAGGAGGTTTGGGGGGGATGTGAGGAAAAACATTTTTACCCAGAGGGTGGTGACGGTCTGGAATGCACTGCCTGGGAGGGTGGTGGAGGCGGGTTGCCTCACATCCTTTAAAAAGCACCTGGAAGAGCACTTGGCATGTCATAACATTCAAGGCTATGGGCCAAGCACTGGTAAATGGGACTAGGTAGATAGGTCAGGTGTTTCTCATGTGTCGGTGCAGACTCAATGGGCCGAAGGACCTCTTCTGTACTGTGAGATTGTGATCTGAATAGTGTTTAGTTCCTCATGCTTTTGTACTCCTGTCAACAGTGTGTCTAAACGAGGAATTTTTATCTGAACCCTTTGCTTGTCTTATCTTTTACTGGGGACAAAATTCAATTGTCAGGCAAACTGTTTTCTATTAAAACACCTGTACATGTGTCATTGTATAGTGCGCAAGTTCTAAGAGCTTTCCCAACAAATGAATATTTCTCAGTATAAAAACATAGATCTGATAATGGAGTTTCAGCTACAAATTCAGAGTCAATTGCACAAAACATGCAATTCTGCTAAAATAAATTAGAGTGGTTATAATCAAGTATTCAGTAAAATTATTCCATATATTTTATATATGTTTAAATCTTGGCACACCTATTTCTGATTGCCACAATTTAGTATTGATTTTTGATATTGATAATACCTAAAATGTCACAGTAAGGTCTTGCTCTTGCCTTGAATAGGGAACACTAATGCCTGCTCTGTAGACTACCTACTAGTCCCCTAGTTCACCTACATTTTGGGTTGTAACTAAAAATACTCAGGCCCAATTTTGCAGTCAGCAGCAAAATAAGGGTGTGCTGCTGACCTTGAAGAAAGCGGCCCACAAAGAACTAGTGATCTCTGTGGTCTGGTTATCTTCTTTCTTGATGGCAGTTTAAATTTGGCGTCAAGTCAAGGGGATGTCTTGGCTGCAGCAGCAGTGATGTCAGCAAGTAAGTACACAACCTATCAAATTGAAATATTCATACACCGCAAACCAGGAAGTTAAAAACACTTACTAACTTTCACTTTTAATTCAAATTCTCAGATTATGATTGGATTGACATGGAAGCTAAAATAAAGGTAAACTTGAAAAAAAAGAAAAGAATTTAAAAAGAAAAATTTGATATTCTACAAATATAAAATTAGCTTTTCAGGGCCACTGAGAGTGGTTAGCAAATTAGTACAGCATTTAAAACCCAGTTATACTTCATTCAATAAGGTATAACTTTTTCAAGTGTTTTTATGAGAACAGCTTTTATGAGAGTAGAAGTTCCTATTAATCTCATTTGATTTTTATGTTTGCAGTCTTGAAGGATTGGGTGCCTCATCAATGCGCCCTCTAGAGGAGCACAGAATCACTGACAACAACTTCTGGATTTCCACATTATTCTACGCATGTGTGGACTCCAGAAATGCTGTCAGTTTCAGTGGAGTAATGACGGTAAACAGTCATTACCACAGCAAAATCTGGGCCATTATTTAGCAAGGTGACAGAGCATTCACTGCTAACATATTAAAAACCAATTGTCAAGCCCATTTCACGTTTTTGAGATTTAATCTGTCAGAAACACTAATTTAATGTTACCTGTAAAACAGAACTGCACAGTGATTCCAGTCCTGTTTTCATTGAAATTCTCAGTCTATTTACTCCCAAAATTTCAAATTTAGGAATATTATTGATCCTCCTGCTTGTTTATAATTTACCCAATTTTATTTTTGGCTTAAAACCAGTGTGTTGATGGTGAAAATGAACTTCAGTCACAGCCACCACCCCCACAATGGGTGTTTGCTATGATAAATATTAAATCAATCACCACTTCCTGGTGGTTTCCTTTGACCCTACAACATTAAAATAAGTAAAATGTGATAAACAGTGATGGCCACTTTATTCCAATGTTTACATTCTAAAATTGACATTTTAGCTCTGCCCAGGGGCTCTGCTCTGCTGCCTGCCCTGGTTTTTTGAATAAATAAATTTACGTCTGTTCTAGTTTATAAATTAATAAAGTAATGGTAGCTCCAATATTTAAATGAATAAATTAACGGTTCTTGTTAAATCCCAGCGTTCCAATCTAAAAGTACATTAATCTGTGTTGGGCGATTACCTACTAATTAAAGTGAAACTGTTATAGATGGAGGTTCCACAAATAAACTTTTAAGAAGGTTTTGGTGCTGAGCACTAGGACCTAATGGCATCAATATACCTACATGTGAACTGTATAATGTACTCATTAAACAATTCCATATAGTCTTATCTAAGTAAACAGCAAAATACTGCAAGTGCTGGAAATCTGAAACAAAATCAATAAATGCCAAGAGCACAAAGTGCATTAGTCAGCATCTGTAAAGAAAACAGACAAAATAACATTTTGGGTGAAAACCTTTCTTCGAAGCAAGATCCTAAAGGAGAATCTCCACCCAAGGTGTAAATACATTTCTTCCGAAGATGTTGACTGATCTGGTCATTTCCAGAATTTTCTGTTTTTGTTTCATAGTGTCATGTTTCATTTTGAAAAAGTTGTTCGCAATAACACACTTGTTATCTGATATACTATTTGTGAACTTTTTATTTCACTTCTAAAATGTCCAAAGATCCTAATTTGCTGTCATTGTTTATTAATAATGTATTTTTCTGTTGAAAATTGAGGTTTTAATTTACAATATGGAACACAGGAACAAGAATAGGCCATTCAGCCTGTTGAACCGGCTATGTCATTCAACTAGACCATAGATGATCTGTATTTTAACTCCTTTCACCTGCCTTAGCTCCATATACATTGATAGCCTCTGAGCATAAACTATAGATCTCAATCTTTAAAGCTCCAAATGTTCCCCAGCATTCACAGCCGGTTGGGAGAGAAGATTCCAGATTTCTACCACCCTTGATGTTTCCTGAATGAGCAAGCTCTAATTTTATGTTCCCTTGTTCTCCATTCCCTCACCAGAGGAAATAGTTTCGCTGGAATCTATCAAATTGTTTTAAGGTTTTAAAGATCTCAATAAGATCACATCATATTTATGAAAATACAAACCATCTTTATGCAACCTCCATGCATCTTGTAGCCCTCTAAACCCAGGGAATAGGTTTAAAGGTGAATCACAGACAACATGAGGAAAAACTAGTTTACACAATGGGTGGGATTTTCCACACCCACCCCCCGCGGCAAGTCAATGGACTCCTGGCTGGGGTGTCACCTCGCCTGGGCAGGTCCTGCCCGCGACAGGGCTGGAAAATCCCAGCCAATACGTTGTTGGATTTGGAATGAACTGCCTAATAGGCTTATGAAACAGATTTCTAAAGGGGATTGGATAAATATTTGAAAGAGAAAAAATTGCAGAGATATGGGGAAAGAGCAGGGAAGTGTAACTAACCAGGTTTCTCTTCAGAATAGTGCAGACTTGATGGGCTGAATGGCCTCCTGTGCTTTATGATTCTATCATTCTGGTGAATCTCCTATACCCACTCCAAGACCAGTATATTCTTCCTGAAGTTGGTGCCAAAAATTAAACACAGTACTCCAGATGGAATCTGACCAGGGTTCTTTACCAGCCAGCAGTGCAAGAGCTTCTCTACAGTGTGTTACTGCAGCATGCTTCCTAATGCGAGTGGAGGAAGATTGATGGTGCTGTCTGATGTGCAGATTTCTTGCTGAAATGTCTGTGATTAAGTTTCTGCTGTGGTGTTGTGTTTGACAGGTTTTTCCTTTGAGTTGAATTCTGCCATGCTCATTGTAAAGTATGAAACAAGATGACAAATTTCGTGGTATTAAAGTTTTGGTATTCAGTTCCTTTAATATCAGCATCTCTAATCAGTAGGAAGTTCTTCCATCTACTGTTTTAATGAACAATGTCACAGGTCTATTAATAACTTATTAAAACTCTTCTTGCAAGCTTTTCTATCTCTGCAACCTCATGAAGCCCTACAGCCTTCCTCAGCATTCCTCCAATTCTGATCTTTTGTGCATCCCTGATTTTTATCACCCCACCATTGGCAGTTGTGCTTTCAACTATCCAGACCCTAAGCTCTCAACTTCTACCCCTAAATCTCTTCACCATCTCTACATCACTCTCCTCCTTTAAATTGCTCCTTAAAACCTACTTTGTTGACCAAGACTGTCCTAATATATCCTTATGTGGCTTTGTGTCATATTTTATTTGATAACCCTCTGATGCATGGTGTAATATAAATGCAAATTGTTGTTTTGTCAGAGTCACTTCCTGTAATACATGGCAATGCCACAAGAGGCCTGCTAGTACCACGATACTAGGGCTAGTACCACAATACTGGGAGGGTGGTGGAGGCAGGTTGCCACACATCCTTTAAAAAGTACCTGGCTGAACACTTGGCACATCATAACGTTCAAGGCCATGGGCCAAGTGCTAGTAAATGGGATTAGGTAGGTAGGTCAGGTGTTTCTCACGTGTCGGTGCAGACTCGATGGGCCGTAGGACCTCTTCTGCACTCTGTGATTCTGTAATATAGCTTGCATGTGCAAGTCTAATATCTAATTCAATCCATCGGTCAGTTACCACTATTAGTTCGTTTCAATACCAGATATTAATATTTGATAAAAATTGTGAATAACCAACAGTCCTCTCCACTTAATTTTAAAAGATTATTGATTCCAATAAAATAGTGCCAAGAGAAAGTTCAGATGAAATAATGTGTTCCTATGTATTATTGCATAGTGGAATCTCCAAGGTCCTTTGTCACTGTCATAATCACTACCTGGTAAGTAATCTGGTGGAACCATTGTCCACCTATTGCCAGATTGTCATTCCATTTGTTGCGAATTACCCCTGCAAAAAAAATGTTCCTCATGCACCCCAACAATACATAATTCAGAAGTATTTTTACAATCCATCCCCTCAACATCCTGCCTTCCGATCAATCCTAGGCACACATGATCCAACAAACCCAAGCAGGCCATTGGAAAATCTCCAATCACCCATTTACTTTCTGTCCTAGTGTCCCAGGCCCAACCATCTTCATCAATGACCTCTCTGTCATAAGGTCAGATATTTGCTGATAATTGCACAATGTTCACCACCATTCACAATTCCTCAGACACCAAAGCAGCCCATGCCCATATACAACAAGACCTAGACAACATTCAGGCTTGGGTTGACAAGTGGCAAGTAACATTTGCACCACACCAATGCCAGGCAATCACCATCTCCAACAAGAGAGAATTCAACCATCTCCCCTTGATATTCAATAGCATTACCAGCACGGAATCCCCCACTATCAACATCCTAGGGATTACCACTGACCAGAAATTGAACTGGACTAGGCATATAAGTACTGTGGCTACAAGAGCAGGTCAGAGGCTGGGAATTCTACGGAGAGTAACTCATCTCCTGATTCCCCAAAGCCTGTCTACCATCTTCAAGGCACAGAGTGTAATGGAATACTCTCCACTTGCCTGGATGAGTGCAGCTCCAACTCAAAAAGCTCGACACCATCCAGGACAAAGCAGCCCGCTTGATTAGCACCCCATCCACCACCTTCAACATCCACTCTCTCCACCACCACCAATGCTCAGTGGCAGCAGTGCATACCATCTACAAGATGCACTGCAGCAACTCACCAAGGCTCCTTCGACAGTATCTTCCAAAACTGTGATCTCTGCCACCTAGAAGAACAAGGGCAGCAGATGCATGGGAATACCTGCATCTATAAGTTCCCCTCCAAGCCACACACCATCCTGACTTTGAACTATATCGCTGTTCCTTCAGTGTCACTGGGTCAAAATCCTAGAACTCCCTCTCTAACAGCTCTCTGAGTGTCCTACACTTGATGGACCACAATGGTTCAAGAAGGCATCTCGTCATCACCTTCTCAAGGGCAATTAAGGATGGGCAATAAAAATGCTAGCCTAGCCAGCGATGCCCACATCCTGTGAAAGAACAAAAAAAAAATGCCACTTTATAATTAACTTCACTGGGAAAGTAAGATTTATTTAAATAAGTTATGCTAAACCTTTAGAAATCACTGATTAGGTCTAAGTTGGAATCTTCCTGCAGGAAGGATGTCAAGACATCAAGATGCAAAGGAGATTTACCAGATTGGTACCAGGGATGAGGCAGTTCTGTTTTTTGGAGAAGCTAGAAAAGCTGGGAGTGTTCTCCTAAGAGTGGAGTAGGTTACAGGGAAATTTAGTAGAGGCGTTCAAAATTATCACATTTTTTTAAGAGTCGCTAGGGAGAAACTATTTCCACTGGCAGGAAGGTCGATAATCAGAGGACAAGAACAACAAACTGCATTCATATGTAGTAAAACACCCCAGGGTGCTTCACAAGTTCATTATAACAAAATGTGACAACAAGCTACTTAACGAAATGTTTGAAAAGGTGACCAAAAGCTTGGTCAAAGAGGAAAGTTTTAAGCAGGGTCAGAAAGGTGGAGAGGTATGAAAATCAAATTCAAGAACTTGCACAATTTGGAGACACAGCTGCCAATAGAGGGACAAAGGAGATCAGGGATATGAAACAACATTTGGAGTAGACAGCAGAATGTGGAGGGCACCCTACACAGTATCCATTGCTGTATTCCATCCCACTCATTATGTCCAGTTGTGCAGGTTTCAGTTAATAGGAGATTCATCTTATGGAAACTGCAACTTTGCTGTGAAAAGAAGTTAAAAGTACTCAAACTTAGCCGCCCAACATAAACAATAAGTGAGCTTGATTCAGAGTATTAGACTTAGACATATTGTATCTGGCATGACACAAACCACCTTCCATAGTTCTTTCCAACATGAAGAAGCAAGCATCCATTGTAGAGCCGATGAAGGACTTGGTTGTTGAAAAGACTTGCCTGGAGGTAGGTATGGACACACTTGTATATCCAGGATCTCAGGTTTAAAGCGATTGGGGCGCAGAGAGATGAGAATATACATGGAATTCCATAACATTACATAGAATAAATAGCACAGAGACAGGCCATTCAGTCTACATTGGTGTTTGTGCTCCACACAAGCCTCATCCCACCTTACTTCATCTAATTCCATCAGCATGTCCTTTCCTTTCTCCGTCATGTACTTATCTAGTTTCCCCTTAAATCATTTGTCTTCATTTAACCCTGCAATCCAATGTCCTAATGAATTGAACGGTGCTGGCTGAACAAGAAGCAGAGAATATGCCTGTGCTCTCTGCTGGTAGGCCATGCAGTATGCACTAGTTATACTTCAGCAGTTTCTTTGTGCAGATACCTGGCTCTTGCAGGGTCGATGTGCTTAGGAAGTGGAGTGTGCCCCTATGGGAAAAGAGGGATAATTTCATGCTGGTAAACAGAAAGTTAACCCCCCAAAAAAGTGGGCATTCAGAGAATGTTCTGTCCTGAACCTGAAAGGCATTGCCCAACACCACTTCATTCTTATGCAACGTTAAGATATGTTCAGCCTAAGTACCTGGCTTTGAGTTGTACTCTGCTAGTTTCCTCAGAAGATCGAGAGGGGTTGGATGTACACATGGAGGGCACATCAAAGGCATTCTGCAAGATAATGGCTACTCTGATCAGATTGCTTTGTGCCATATAACACGCAAACTCATGAACAGGTCTAAGACCACCACTTTCAGCCCTGAAAAGTGCCCAATCTACCTCAGATTACCCTGGAAGGGCAAGGTATCTCAAAAATTTGAGCAACAGGTGAAGCTAGCTGTTTAACGCTGCTACAATGCAGTAGCAATACGATTGGTATTTGTCACTAACATGATGCTGCCTTCAAGCCAAAAAGACGTTTTGCCTATCACACAAATGAGTAATGTGGTATAAGAATTTCAGTGCCAGTTTGATGCTAGGTATGTAGGCTGTACTTCCTAAAGACTGGCGGATCGTATCAAACAGCATGTCCCAACTGCTGTTTGCAATGAGCAGGGTACAGACCGTACCTAACCAGCCTGTGCTTGCAAAATTCAAAACACAGTGTCCGATATTAGACATGCTTCCGCGATTGGACATTTGCTAAATAATCATCAGAGTTCTAAGAATTATGCTGACAGTCAATTTAAGATTGTCAGTCGGGCTCGCAGGGTGGCACATTTGCAACTACTGGAAGCTACATATATTAATACACAGGCCCTGTTCTGTGCAGACAGAGAAAACATGAAAATACATTGTGCCTGTTTCAGCTAAACAAAATAAGTGACAGCCATTCACTGACTCATTCCTCAGGGCAATGCCTTGACCAATCAGGGTCAAGCTGCTTGGTTTAAATTTCAAACAATGCTTGGCAGTTAACTGTCATTCGCCATCAGTTGTGCATTCTACATGGCAACAGCACTTGCCAACCAATCAGCACTCTCTTCACATACAGTATAAATAGTTGTTTTCCTTATATGGGTATTTTTGCGAGTGTCCTGATAAGTGCAAGACAAAAAGCTTAAACATGTCTCCTTTTTCAGCAATAATTAATACTGAGATACTAGTTTCAGCCATGCCCTCATACGCACAGAGTGGATGGAGGCTGTCAGGAAAACAAAGTCGTTAGTGGAGTGGGCAGTTCATGGTTAAAGTGCCTTGAGATGTTCTGCTGCACCACCCAGTGGCTGACAATGAGTGATTCCAGTAAAAGTTGGGTGATGTTTATATCTACAGTAAGAAATCTCACCTCCCAGAGGGTGACCCAAAGGGAGGAAGGAAATAATAAAAATGCACAAAATACACTTAACAGAAAATATTAACAATTGAATGAAACCTGTTCATAGAATGTGCTCAATTTAAGCCAGAAGTAATTAAATGCTTTGTTTTATTCTCAAGGCTGAGACGCATTTGATGTTGGAACAATTAGACAAGGACTCCCCTGTTCAGTGCTAAGACTGCTACAAGCTGTAAGATTCAACAATCATTGGTATGGTTTAGTCTACAAAACACCTCTGTCATTTCTCTGCTTGATGGAGCTAATGGTTCACACATGAATGAACTCCAAATTACCTGTGTGCTGACAATATTCAATTTATTGAAACCTGACATCTTTATTCCTATAACACATTAAAATGATTATATTACCCAATCTGATTGTAAAATGACACAGGAAACTAGAAGCTTTGAATCTGGGGAAAAATAGTGTGCATACCTTTTATTCAATGTGTTCCCCTCCTCACATACAGCCTTCTGGTAACTCCACCTACTGGCCTTTCTTCTCTTATGAATGTAGACTGAGTGCTAGTGGACTATTCAACTTTGAGAATTCTACCCCCATGCCCTAACTTGTTCCCACCCAATATCCACATAACCTTACTTTTCAGATGGGGCAATTGGACAGTGATTAGGAATGAGTAAGCTCTGAGACCATTGGTACTATCCCTATTCATGCCCCTGATTGGATCACCTTACTCAACATACTGGGAGTCAAAGCCTGGGAACCTCTGTCGTAAGCCTTCATGCAACATTATGTGATGCCTTTACTCACCAATTAATTTCTCCTTTAAAATGTACAAGTTTCATGGTATAGACCTGAGCTTCTGGACAGTGTAGAATGAGTCAAGCATTTTCTGATAAAGATGTCCCTTATTAAATGAACATCACCATTGTTGTCCTTTATGGGTTTGTTGTTTTAAAATATTCATTGCCATGTTGGCATTGCTGACAAGGCCTGCATTAATTACCCATCCCTTGTTGCTCTGGAGCTATTTTGGTGGACCTTCTTGAACCACAACAGTCCACGTGGTGAAGGTACTCCCACAGTGTTGTTGTGTAGGGAGTTCCAGGGTTCTGATCCCAGCAACATCCTTCCTAAAGTGTGGTGATCTACAAATTATGTCATGGATAGATACATCTACAACCAGTAGATTAGCAAGGGCAAGGCCAAGTGAGTTATTACCTCATTTAGGTTCTCTCACCACCTGCCACAAGCCCAGTCTGGCAGCTATGTCCTTCAGAACTTGACCAGTGGTGGTAATATTTGAAGTCCCCACCTAGAGTACACTCTGTGCCCTTACTACCTTAAGTGCTTCCTCCCAAGTGGTGTTCAACATAGAGGAGTACTGATTCATCAGCTGTGTGGAGGGCGCGGGGGGGGGGGGGGGAGGTGGTCGGTGGGGGGCTGCAATAGGTAGTAACCAGCAAGACATTTCCTTGCCCATATTTGACTTGAAGCAATGAGACTTCATGAGGTCCAGAACTAATGTTGAGGATTCACAGGGCCACTTCCCCAGCTCTCTGCCCCAGACTGTATACCACTATGCTGCTACCCATGGTGGGACAGGATATACCCAGGGATGATGATGGAGGAGATAAAAACAAAAAACTGCGGATGCTGGAAATCCAAAGCAAAAACAGAATTACCTGGAAAAACTCAGCAGGTCTGGCAGCATCGGCGGAGAAGAAAAGAGTTGATGTTTCAAGTCCTCATGACCCTTCAACAGAACTAGGTGAATCCAAGGAGAGGGGTGAAATATAAGCTGGTTTAAGGTGGCAGGGGGGGAGAGAGTGAGAGAGAGAAAGAGAAGTGGAGGGGGGGGTGGTGTGGTTGTAGGGACAAGCAAGCAGTGATAGGAGCAGATAATCAAAAAATGTCACAGACAAAAGAACACAGAGGTGTTGAAGTTGGTGATATTATCTAAACGAATGTGCTAATTAAGAATGGATGGTAGGGCACTCAAGGTATAGCTCTAGTGGGGGTGGGGGGAGCATAAAAAATTTAAAAATAATGGAAATAGGTGGGAAAAGAAAAATCTATATAAATTATTGGAAAAAACAAAAGGCAGGGGGAAGAAACAGAAAGGGGGTGAGGATGGAGGAGGGAGTTCAAGACCTGAAGTTGTTGAATTCAATATTCAGTCCAGAAGGCTGTAAAGTACCTAGTCGGAAGATGAGGTGCTGTTCCTCCAGTTTGCGTTGGGCTTCACTGGAACAATGCAGCAAGCCAAGGACAGACATGTGGGCAAGAGAGCAGGGTGGAGTGTTAAAATGGCAAGCGACAGGGAGGTTTGGGTCATTCTTGCGGACAGACCGCAGGTGTTCTGCAAAGTGGTCGCCCAGTTTACGTTTGGTCTCTCTACATTGCGGTCTCCTCTACATTGGAGAGACCAAACGTAAACTGGGCGACCGCTTTGCAGAACACCTGTGGTCTGTCCGCAAGAAAGACCCAAACCTCCCTGTCGCTTGCCATTTTAACACTCCACCCTGCTCTCTTGCCCACGTCTGTCCTTGGCTTGCTGCATTGTTCCGGTGAAGCCCAACGCAAACTGGAGGAACAGAACCTCATCTTCCGACTAGGCACTTTACAGCCTTCCGGACTGAATATTGAATTCAACGACTTTAGGTCTTGAACTCCCTCCTCCATCCCCACCCTCTTTCTGTTTCTTCCCCCTTCCTTTTGTTTTTTCCAAGAATTTATAGAGATTTTTCTTTTCCCACCTATTTCCATTGTTTTTAAATCTTTTATGCCCCCCCACCCCCACTAGAGCTATACCTTGAGTGCCCTACCATCCATTCTTAATTAGCACATTCGTTTAGATAATATCACCAACTTCAACACCTCTGTGTTCTTTTGTCTGTGACATCTTTTGATTATCTGCTCCTATCACTGCTTGCTTGTCCCTACAACCACACCACCCCGCTCCACTTCTCTCTCTCTCTCTCTCTCCCCCCCTGCCACCTTAAACCAGCTTATATTTTACCCCTCTCCTTGGATTCACCTAGTTCTGTTGAAGGGTCACGAGGACTTGAAATGTCAACTCTTTTCTTCTCCGCCGATGCTGCCAGATCTGCTGAGTTTTTCCAGGTAATTCTGTTTTTGTTTTGGATTTCCAGCATCCGCAGTTTTTTGTTTTTATCTCCTCCATCATCATCCCTGGGTATATCCTGTCCCACCATGGGTAGCAGCATAGTGGTATACAGTCTGGGGCAGAGAGCTGGGGAAGTGGCCCTGTGAATCCTCAACATTAGTTCTGGACAGTTCTGTGACAGCTCTCCCAATTTTGGCACCAGTCTTCAAAAGTTAGTGGGGAGGACATTGTAGGGTTGACTGTGTCCTCATTGTGTCCTGACTTAATACCTAGATCGCAGCTGAGTGGTACATCTGGCTTTATATTTTTTTCCTCCTTTCTACCAGTTTGACACAACTGACTTGGCTTACTGGGCCAGTTTAGAATATAATTAAGAGTCAGCAAAGGTTGGGTTGATGAAATGTGCACAGTTGTACAGAATTCAAATTCTAGCCATATATCTTCTAAAGTCAGTTACAGATCAAATTGTAGTTTTTTCTTAGATGGACAGAATGACAAAACCCTAATACTTGTCACTTCCCCATTCACAGTTCTATTTCTGGGTTGCATAGATCCAATACATAATTACTTTGTAAAGACAATTGAGCAACTGTGTTATGGCACAGTAGATGGTAAATGCTAAGCTGTTCAAATCCCAGAGGGAAACTTGAAACAACTGCCACAACTATTTTATAATTTATATTATTTTGAGATGTGTGCCTTGAATTCAGTAGTAATACGACCACTGGGTCTTCTAGGTTTCTTACAAAACTAAATTAAACCTTTATTAATTAAAAAATATTTTAAGTACATACATAGGTTTACAAATTACTACTATGATAACTCCTAGCTCCCCTTATTAATCTAACTCCCAGTTACATCTCTGTTAAGGCAACAGTAAAACACAGATTTTAAAAGACCCAGGCAAAGTAACGTGACTGAACTTCAAGTTCAAAGTGAGTTTTCTTCACTTTAGTTCGTGTAGACAGCCACATGAGACTTAAAGGCCGGAGGCTTTTCACACTTGTTAGATCTTAGAATTCCTTGCTTTTACAAATAACCTCATCTCCTTTATACAGGCTCCTCCCTTTTTAATGTAAATTCCATTATCCCAATATGTCTTTTCAACTCTACTTTTCTAATAATAATCTTTCATAGTACTAATTTTATCAGTACGCCTTGGGAAAAATAAACACACAGTTTGACTTCTTCTGGCTAAGTGTAACATTTCACCACCTCTTTCGAAATTCAAATTACTCTGGTTTAACTAAAAATACAAATTTTCCCTTTACACCTCACATTCTAAAACTTCAGCCATGTTTACCTATTTAACATTTCAAACCTAGCTTCTCTTCTGATACATCAAGGCCTTCAGACCAGCTGTTTAATTCAATTAAGTCACACACACACAATTCCTACCTTACAATAAATTCCATTAATATTATGAAAAGTATTATATTTTCCTGACAACTGCCTGAGATTAGGAATGCCAGTGCCAGATTTCCAACCCACTCTACTTTATGCCAAACCTTCTATATGTGAATTGTTATTCCAACAATTTATCACCACTCAGAATCACAGAGTGCAGAAGAGGCCCCTTGGCCCATCGAGTCTGCACTGACACGTGAGAAACACCTGACCTACCTACCTAATCCCATTTACAAGCATTTGGCCCATAACCTTGAATGTTATGACATGCCAAGTGCTCATCCAGGTACTTTTTAAAGGATGTGAGGCAACCCACCTCCACCACCCTCCCAGGCAGTGCATTCCAGACCGTCACCACCCTCTGGGTAAAAACGTTTTTCCTCACATCCCCCCTAAACCTCCTGCCCCTCATCTTGAACTTATGTCCCCTTGTGACTGACCCTTCAACTAAGGGAAACAGCTGCTCCCCATCCACCCTATCCATACCCCTCATGTCACTCCACTAACAACATTTCAGAAGACATAATGCAATAGATGAGATATGTTTAGAATTTATGTGATTGTAGTTCTCTCTGAGGCTCACATGTTAAAGGGTCCTCTGTAACACAGAGACTGGGAACATTCTAGGTTTGATCCATGGCCTCTGTGTGTTAACTGGTCACATATGGGACATTAGTCGAGGTACTGCAATTAGCCTCAAAGCTCGTTGGTTGGAGAGGTTTTGATCTAGGAACGGAGATATAGTTCCAAGTCAAGATGATGAATGACTTGGAGGGGAACTCGCAGGTGGTGTTCCAAGCATCTGCTGCCCTAGTTCTTCTAGGTTGTAGAGATTTGGAAGTTGCTGTCGAATGAGCCCTGGTGATTTGCTGCAGTGCATATTGTACAGTAAAATCCCGATGAGTCGATACCAGGGGATCCACTCACAAATTCGAGTTAAGCAGAGCTTCTTGATAGCCAAGAAGGCCCCATTCCCAGATGAATGTGTCTCTATGTAAACCGATATGTCTACAGACACAGTCTATGTCAAAAACAACAGATTCAAATGAAAACACAATAAAGCAATAAATGTGTGAAAAAGTCTTTTTTCAAATTGTTCACACCTTACAATGGCCTGACCTTGTAAAAGGCTGGAACTTTGCAGTGAAAAATGTCAGGTCTTAGCTCCGGAACAACTCTGCAATCTTTTTCTGCTTAGTGTGCTGTCTTCAAACGTACACAATACAGCTCACCATGTCGTTAATGCAGTCAAATATGTTTTCAGTATTTTTGTGCTGTAGTGCAAATCCCCAGAGCATCACAATGGCCTTTGCAGAATCAGCCAGGGAAACAGGCAGGCAAGCATGCGGGCATTCATCAGACTCTTCAAGGTCATCGGCCTCCTCGGGCTACTCAGTTGAAGAATGTACTGCATCTACGATTGCATCTGTCAGTTCCATCAAGCAGTGTGCAGCATAAGTTTCCATGGTAGTCTCTGCTGCAATTTCCATGCTGACTTCCCGCAGGCGAGCGAAAAGTACCTCGTCATCTGGTTGGTTGACCTCACCCTGCTCTTCCTCATTTTTGACGTCTTGTGCAGTCATAACCTGTCTGAATCCAGGATGTTGGAAGCACTTGGCAATTGCGGCTTCCATTACCATCTTCCACACCTTCATCATGAACATGGCTTCTACAACAGCTGGATTGAACTCCTGCTTCTTTTTGATGGCCTTGATAACCTGAGAGATTAGCTGTCGTCAGTAGTCGTCGGGGTTTTCAGGTTCCTAATCATCCCCCTGATCCATTGGCTGGAGCTTGGCTGTGGTGTTCAAGTTTGGCTAACCCAGAGTTACCAGTGCAGAATTTTGACTTAACATGGGCATCATTCTGAGGATTTGTTATTTTGCCAGCAGGAATGGTTGACGGCTTCGATATAACCAGAATTTTGTGTCATCTGAGTTTGACTCATCATGATTTCACTGTATGAGGTTCACACTGCTGCCACTTTGTGTCGGTGGGAGTAAAGGTTTAAGGTGGTGAATGGGCTACCCGATCAAACAGGCCACTTTGGCCTGAAAGGTGTTGAGCTTCTTGAGGGTTGGAGCTGCACTTAACCAGGCAAGTGGGGACTATTCCATCACACTCCTGACTTGTCTTGTAGATGGTGGACAGGCTTTGGGGAGTCAGGATCTGAGTTACATACCGCAGCCTCTGACTTGCTCTCTTAGCTACAGTATTTATGTGACTGGTCCAGTTAAGTTTCTGGTCAATGATAGCCCCTAAGATATTGGCAGTGGGGATTCTATAATGGTAATGTCATAGAATGTCAAAGGGGAGATGGTTAGATTCTTTCTTCTTGGAAATGGTCTTTGTCTGGCATTGTGTCACAAATATTATTTGCCACTTGTCAATCTGAATGTTATCCAGGCCTTGCTGCATGTGGACAGATTTCTTCAAATGGTATTGAATGGTACAAATGATGCTGAACACTGCATAATCACCAGCGAACATCCTCACTTCTAACCTTATGATGGAGGGAAGATCATTGATAAAGAAGCTAAAATGGTTGGACATAGGACACAACCGTGAGGAACTCCTGCAGCGATATCCTTGGGCTGAGGTGATTGGCCACTAACAACAACAACCATCTTACTTTGTGCGGTGTGTGACTACAGTCAGTAGAGTTTTCCCCTTGATTCCCATTGACTTCTACTAGGGTTCCTTGATGCCAAAACAAAAACAGAATTACCTGGAAAAACTCAGCAGGTCTGGCAGCATCGGCGGAGAAGAAAAGAGTTGACGTTTCGAGTCCTCATGACCCTTCAACAGAACTAGTTCTGTTTAAGGGTCATGAGGACTCGAAACGTCAACTCTTTTCTTCTCCGCCGATGCTGCCAGATCTGCTGAGTTTTTCCAGGTAATTCTGTTTTTGTTTTGGATTTCCAGCATCCGCAGTTTTTTGTTTTTATTCCTTGATGCCATACTTGGTCAAATGCTGTCTTGATGTCAAGATCAATTACTCTGACCTCACCTTGCATTCTAACATGTCACCAAACTCACTGATTGAGGTTCACATGAGAGGAATGGCTATTTTGGCATTGTAACTGAGGACAGTCTGTCTTATCACAACAAAAAATCAGTGCCTTCGTCACAGCGGGAAATAGTCAAAACAAAATAATAAATAGCACTTAGACTCAGATGTCATTAATCTGTTTTCCCAAGCTTTCATCTGAAACTAATTACATGGTCGAGATGTGAGATAATCACAGTTAAGGAACTGAAAATAATAGTACTAGGTTTAATGTCTGCAACAATTAATAGTTTACACATCTAAAAGTACTGTTGGATACAAGGACAGGTACCATTTACCTAACACCCACTTCTGACCATTAAACCGAGCAGCACTTACTAGCCTTTAACTAACCTTCAGATTCTGAGGACTTGTTTTATTCTTCAATGGATTATTTTTAGTCCAGGGAAATGAGAGACTACTTACCATAAGTAGGACCTTCCATGCTGAGTAAAGATAACTTTTATCTGCAGTAATTTCAGAGCCCCAAGGATCCTAGGCAAACTTGTCTTGTCTGATGAAGGAGGAGGTGAGACCTCCAGAATCAGCAAGATGCATTGAAATATCAGAATAAAAATAAAACAGAAACATGTACAAACTCAATGGTACAAAACAGTAAAATACTGCTCCAAACCACACAAAATCAGAACAAAAGATATGAGGTAAACTAGAAGTTAGCATTCAAAGTGTGATAAAGATGCTAGCCGTTATGAGCTTTTCTTAATCTTTCTCATTTATTCAAATTTGTAAGACAAGTTGAATTTTAAAAATGAAGAACAAATGATGTGGCTCTGTATTTTAAATCTTTGGAACACAGCAGTACCAACAAACAGAACCACAGAAATGTTACAGTGCAGAAAGAGGCCATTCAGCCCATTGTGTCTGTGCCAGCCAAAAAAAAGAGAAAAAAAGAAACTAGGCACTCATTTTAATCCCACATTCCAGCACCTGGTCCATAGCCTTGCAGGTTGAAGCACTTTGGGTGCAGATCTAGGTACCTTTTAAATGAGTTGAGCATTTCAGCCTCAGTCACCAATTCAGGCAGTGAATTCCAGGCGCACCACCTTCTGAGTGAAAGCGTTTTCCTCATGTACCCTCTAATTCTTCTACCAATCATCTTAAATCTATGAAGCCTGGTAATTGACCCCTCAACTAGGGGACACTGGTCATTCCTGTCTACTCTATCTAGGCCCCTCATAATTTTGTTTACCTCAATTAAGTCACCCCTTAGCCTACTCTGTTCTAAGGAAAGCAAACCTTGTTATGATATAGCAGGTGATATTTGCCACACTGACCAAATCCACAAGGGAAACTTGGCCATGCTATCACATCGATTTTCCAATTTGATAAATCTTGGCAGTCTAACCGTCTCAAGTTAAATTAAGTTAGACACACACACGCCTGCTTTAAAATATCCCACAATAATATTAGGAAAAATATGATACTTCCTTGACACCTCCATCCTTATGGAAAAATGAACCATCATAATTTTAAAAGACTTTCATTTTCTCAACCCATCTTACATTGCTTATTATACTTATCTATATACACAAATCCATTACACTACCAGGTACATGCATTAACATCATATATACAAATGTTTTGTATCAACAGAGGTCAGTTCAGTCCAGTGTCCATGTTGCAAATGTCCAATTTCCCTGGAACTTTAAACTCTTGACAATGCATCCGCAATTACATTTTCTCATCCAGCCATATGTATAATCTGAAAATTAAACGACTGCAGTAAAAAACTCCATCTGAACAGTCTTACGATTCAGTTTTGGAATTTGTCCAGAAATTTTAAAGGATTTGGTTTGTATGAACAATTGTTTCTGAAGAATTGCTTGCAACATAAACCTCAAAATGCTGCAAGGCTAACACCAGACTTAGTCTTTTTGTCGATGGCTAAGTATCTTATCTGTACATTCAGCTTCTGTGAAAAATATCTTACCAGCCTTTCAATTCCTGTTTCATCTTCTTGCAACAACACAGCACCAATAACCAAATCACTTGCATCAACTGCCAACTTAAACTGCTTGGCATAATTAGGTGCTGCCAAAACTGGTGTAGTAGTCAACAGTTTTTAAACTGTCAAATGCATTCTGCCACTCCTGTGTCCACTGAAATTTCTTGTTCTTTTTTAGTAGTCCAGTCAATGAAGCAACCACACTGCTAAAATTTGATACAAACTTCCAGTAAAATCCACTCATGCCCAGAAATCTCAAAACTTCCCGTTTTGTTGTAGGCACTAGAAAATTCACAATGGCTTTTACTTTCACATCTCTTGGGGCCACCTGACCATGTCCAATGGTGGAGCCTAGATATGTAACTTGCACTTTTGCAAATTCACTCTTAGCCATGTTCATCACCAAATTAGTTTCTTGCAGTCAATCCAACAGCAAAGGGAATTGTAGCAGTGTTGACCAAATTTTTTACAAGACATGGGTTACCAAAAGAAATATATTTCAGATGTTGTAAATGTTCCTCCCACACTTGACTGAAAACTACAAGTCATCATTATGAACAGCACAATTGCTCAGTCCTGCAATTACTTTGTCAGTCTTTGAAATGTTGCTGGTGCATTCTTCATACCAAATGGCATAACTTTAAACTGATATAATCCATCTGGTGTTACAAAAGCCGATATTTTTTGCTCTTTCCATTAACGGCACTTGCCAATATCCTCGCAGCAAGTCAATCAATGTGATAAACTCTGATTGTCCCACTTTCTCAGCATAATCTTTCAACCGTAGAATAGGATATGAATCCTCTTTTGTCACTGCATTTACTTTTCAACAATCCACACACAGTCTTTGCGTTCCATCCAGCTTCAGCACTATCACAATAGGTGAACTCCAGTTACTGCAACTAGACTCTATGACATCATTCTGAAGCATGAATTCGATTTCTTTTTGTACTTGAGCTAATTTTACTGGATTTAATCTATAAGGATGTTGTCTTATTGAAACTGAATCTCCCACATTCATGTCATATGTAGCTAAATTTGCTTAATCCCACAAATAGCTTTGTGTGACTGTAATAGCTTTTCCAAATCACTTGGACACTTCTCTGAAAGGTAACTCAATATTAAATTTAAATTTTAAGTACCCCCTCATTGTCCTATTTGATTAGAGGAAAATCAATTTCAGAATCCTTCATTTCTATCTCTCTCCCTTTATCTACCACTACTAATACCTCCTTTTGGTCATCTTCCCTGTCAAAGTACTTTTTAAGCATATTTACATGATACACCATCTACTTCTTTCTTCTATCCAGGGTATTTATTAGATAAGTTACTTCGCTCAGTCTCTTTTCAATCCTGTAAGGCCCATGAAACCTTGCCTGACACCTGACACTGGTAACAAAACTAACATTATCTCCAACAACAAAACTACGAGCTTTTGCCCTCATCTGCATTTGTCTTTATCCCTGTTGTGATATCTTTAAAAGTACCTTAGCTAACTCACATGCTGTGTTCTATCTTTCTCTGAATTGTCGAATAATCCAGGAGAGTAATTTCTGAACTTTGACCGACTAGTTTCTCCTGAATCAACTTGAGTGGTCCCCTTACTTCATGACCATAGACCAATTCAAAAGGACTAAATCCTGTTGCTTCATTAGGGGCATCCTTAATAGCAAGTAACAAGAAAGGAATCCCCGGATCCCAGTCCTGTGGTTAGTCTTGATTATAAGCCCTCTTCATAGTTTTTAAAATTTGATGCCATCTCTCTAAAGCACCTTGTGACTCCGAATGATAAGCTGATGACTTAAACTGTTCTCTCCCCAAGCTGTTCATTATTTCCTTAAACAGCTGTGACATGAAATTCGAACCCTGATCTAACTATATTTCTTTTGGTAACCCATATCATGTAAAAAATTTCTGAACTTTGACCGACTAGTTTCTCCTGAATCAACTTGAGTGGTCCCCTTACTTCATGACCATAGACCAATTCAAAAGGACTAAATCCTGTTGCTTCATTAGGGGCATCCTTAATAGCAAGTAACAAGAAAGGAATCCCCGGATCCCAGTCCTGTGGTTAGTCTTGATTATAAGCCCTCTTCATAGTTTTTAAAATTTGATGCCATCTCTCTAAAGCACCTTGTGACTCCGAATGATAAGCTGATGACTTAAACTGTTCTCTCCCCAAGCTGTTCATTATTTCCTTAAACAGCTGTGACATGAAATTCGAACCCTGATCTAACTATATTTCTTTTGGTAACCCATATCATGTAAAAAATTTGGTCAACACCTCTACATTTCTCTTTGCTGTAATATTTCATAAAGGTATCACTTCCGAAAATCTGGCAGACACATCCATGGTTGTCAGTAAGTACTGATTTCCACTTTTGGTCTTAGGGAGGGGCCCTACACAATCAATCAGGGAAAAGGTTCCTCAAATGCTTGCATTGGAATTAAAGGTGCAGGTTTAAACACTCCTTGAGGTCTTCCTGTCACCTGACATGTGTGACATGAGGCACCCACCACGTCCGAATGGGCGCGAGGAGCGTTATCTCGTGACCCGGTCTATAACTCTAGCCTTTGCTGGCGGTAAGGGTTGACTCTCTCTCTCTCCCCCCACATACACTGTGCGGCTACACTGACAAACCTCGGCCCCGATCTGGTTCCCGCACAGGCCGGTCTGGATGTGCACAATCTCCTGCATATCGACAGTTGGATTTAAACTGACCTTCTCTCCCAGCGAGAAATTAAGCCATCAACCCCGCCGGTGTGACTCCGCTATTGGATAGGCTGATCATATTCCAGTCTTTCCATTGGTTGCTTGGTTGTCAATCAACGCACGTGCCCGCCCACCGCACAGAGCTGTGCCTCTGATCTATGATTGGCTGTGAGTTGATGTTGCCTGGTAACAACTTAACCTCTCACCCCCTTTCTACCTGGTGGTAGCTTGTCACAATATCCTGGGACAAGTGTTGACATATTGCTGACCATGTTTTGCCTTACAGCCCTCATCTGTACCTGGGTAACATCTTAGATATAAGCCTTTACAAACAAAGGCAGGGACTGTAAAAAACAGAAAGTTATGTTAAACCTTTATAAAACATTAATTTGGCCCCAGCTGGAATATTATGCCCAAGTCTGGGCACCATGCATTCGGAAGGATGCAAAGATGTTGCAGCGAGGATGAAAGAGGTTTATAAAAATGGTTTCAAGAATTTTGTTTAATGCACAGTTTGGAGAAGTTGGGGTTGTTCTCATAGTACAGATAGATAGAGATGTTTAAAAACATGAAGGGTTCAGATAGAGTAAAGGAAGAGACATTATTTCCAATTACTGAAAGGGTTGATATCCAGAGGGCTCATATTGGCAAAAGAACGAATGGTGACTGTTAGGAAATAGACATAGCTTAAGTAAGTTATAAGCAAAAACTGCGGATGCTGGAAATCCAAAACAAAAACAAAAATACCTGGAAAAACTCAGCAGGTCTGACAGCATCTGTGGAGAGGAACACAGTTAACGTTTTGAGTCCATATGACTCTTCAACAGAACTAAGGAAAAATAGAAAAGTGGTGAAATATAAGCTGGTTTAAGGGGGGGTGGGGGGTCAGGTAGAGATGGATAGAGGGCCAGTGATAGGTGGAGATAACCAAGCAATGTCATAGACAAAAGGACAAAGAGGTGTTGAAGCTGGTGATATTATCTAAGGAATGTGATAATAAAGGTACAGATAGCCTGCACTTCCCTCAATTTAGTCTACTGCATTCGCTGCTCCCAATGCGGTTTCCTCTACATTGGAGAGACCAAACGCAGACCGGGTGACCGTTTTGCAGAACACCTTCGGTCTGTCCGCAAGCATGACCCAGACCTCCCTGTCGCTTGATATTTCAACACTCCATCCTGCTCTTATGCCCACATGTCCGTCCTTGGCCTGGTGCATTGTTCCAGTGAAGCTCAACGCAAACTGGAGGAACAGCACCTCATCTTCCGACTAGGCACTTCACAGCCTTCCGGACTGAATACTAAGTTCAACAATTTTAGATCATGAACTCTCTCCTCCATCCCCACCTACTTTCCGATCCCCCTTTTTTCCAAATACTTACGTAGATTTTTCTTTTCCCACCTATTTCCATTATTTTTAAATGTATTTCCATCCATTGTTTTATCTCTGCCTTTTACCCTATTTCGATCCCTTCCCCCCACCCCACTAGGGCTATCTGTACCTTTATTGTCACATTCCTTAGATAATACCACCAGCTTCAACACCTCTTTGTCCTTTTGTCTATGACATCTTTCGGTTATCTCCACCTATCACTAGCCCTCTATCCAGCTCTACCTGTCCCACCCCCCTTAAGCCAGCTTATGTTTCATCTCTTTTCTATTTTTCCTTAGTTCTGTTGAAGAGTCATAGAGACTCAAAACGTTAACTGTGTTCCTCTCCGCAGAAGCTGTCAGACCTGCTGAATTTTTCCAGGTATTTTTGTTTTTGTTAAGTAAGTTATACTTGTATTTGTGGGTATTAGGAATGAGTTTAAGCTTTAAAGTTTAAGTTTGATTTGTGTTTCTGCATCTGTGTTAAGAAAGGTCAAATGGAGTTTTAGTTTCACTTTAAACAGCTGCGTGCATTTCTAATGAGACATTTACGACCCCTACAAAGTGAAAGTAAACACACAAGAGTAGGAAGAACAGTGCTGTTGCCTAGCCACAGAGAGCACCAGATAGGCACGTTCCTCCCACAGACACACACACAAGAAAGGCAGCAGTTTTGGAAGCAGTTTGAGTTCAGTTGGTTTGAAGGCTGCTGTGAAGCAGAAGCAGCCTAAATGGGGGCAGATAGCAAGTCCCAAGCTAAGAAAAACCCCAAACGTCTAGGGGAGTGGAAGAAGAGTAAGTCCAAAGAAGAACTAGTTAAAGGAAGGACAGGAACCTGGGAAAAGGTCCTGTTAAGAGTAAGGGGCAGAGAGAAAGGCTCCAATCTTCAGATTTAAAGTGAGCTTGCAAAAAGCAAGAAGGTTCAAAGAGACAACTGAATGTCTTTAATTATTTGCTATGGGCATGTGAAGCAGTGGTGTGCTGGTAAGCCTGAGTTGCCGAGACAGCGAGTGCATGGAAGGCAGCTTGAGTGCATGTGGTGACTGAGGGAAGAGGAACATCAGCAGGAGAGTTTGAAACCCTGGAGGTGAATCCTTGTGGAAGATGTCTGAGAGAAAATGTCAGCTTGGGAGAAGATTCCAAGGCGAGGTCTTGGAGAGTGGAGATTGGAATCCCTCGTATGAAGGATGGAATTCAGTGAGACTGGTTGTCTCACAGCTTGACAAGCGTCTGAGGGAGTTGAGGAGAGATCCATAGCATCTGTTTACCTCAAACAGATGCCACCTCGGCATCTGTGACTTGGTTTCAGAGTGTGGTATGTCTGACCACAGGGTGCCATAGGTTTCCATGGACTGTGTACTTACTGTGAACATTAGAGTATAAGATAACTTTTGTAACTTGTGTTATCCATACAAATCAGTTTACATCTGTAAAGGTATAGTTGTGGGTGAAGGAGTTTTGTAATATAGCTCATATTGTTGAATAAATGTTTTATTCTTTTGTTAAAAGTTCAACAGCTGACTCCTTATGCCTCTGTTCAGTAGCTACTCTTCCCCGTATCTAAACAAACAAAAATAAAAGTTAGGGCCTATCAAGCTAGGTTTCACTTTGGGAGCAGGCCTGTCGAGGGGTAACCTCAGCTGTGGATCATAACAGTGACATTATGCAACATATGGTTAGAATTTGGAATGCACTGTTAGATAGGGTGTTGGATACAAGTTCGATAGTAACCTTCAAAATGGAATTGGACAAATATTTGAAGGAAGAAAAAATGACAAGGATTTGGGGAAAATGTAGATTGCTCTGTAAAAGAGCTGATTCAAGCTGAATGACCTCCTATGCTGTACTATTATATAAAAGCAAAATATTGCAGGTACTTTGAAATAAAACAAAATATCTGAAATAAAAGAAAATATGAAATACTCAGGCAGCAGCTGTTGTGAGAGAAACATACCTGTTCAGTGTTTGCAGCATTTTCTGTTTTCATATTATATCCAATGTAAAGTCCAGTTTCTCACCTTTAAACTTTCCTACCTTGAGTTGCTGCAGTTGTTAAAAAACATACAGGATCCTGGACTTTATTAATAGAGGCATACAGTCTGGGGAGTGTGTCCTGGAGTCAGCATCACGGTGAAGCAGTCTGGGAAGAGTATCCTGCAGTCAGTTCTTGTTGAAAATAATAAGAGTGACATCACAAAACAGTGCGAGAGAGTAGTGGAGAGATCAGAACCAGCGCTAGTGCGAGGAAGTTTCAAAAAGTGACATCAGCACAAAGATGAGAGCTGATTGGTAAGTAGTGGGTAAGTGTTTTTCTGCAGTTTTTTTCTCCAGTTTAAAATAGATTAAGCTAAGGAAAGGGAAGAGTTCTAGTTTTTATTTAAAGTACATAAATAAGTTAACGTTTTGTTACTGTATTTAACTTAAAAGGGCTTTTTTTCAACCAGAGGCATGCTAGGGCTGCTCAGTCCTGTGTTATATACCGCCTGCAACATGTGTGGGAAGTCCTAGACGCTCCTTGCGCTCTGACCGATTACCTGTGCAGAAAGTGCCATCAGCTGCAACTACTTGAGTTTCGGACCTTGAGTAGCCACTGGAGGCACTGAGGTACATTCACAAGGCTGAAAGTTTCATGGATAGCACATTTTTAGATGTGGTCACCCCACAGCTTATGGAAGTGCAGACAGAGAGGGGATTGGTGACCATCAGTCAGAAGAATGGTGTCAGGCAGGTAGTCAGGAAATCCCCAGGGTGCATCTCGTTCTAGAACCGTTTTTCTGTGTTGGAAAATGGTGAGAGTGACGGTTCCTCTGGGGATTGCAGCCACGCCCATGACACTGTGAGTGACTCAGCTGCACATGGGGGGAGGAAAAAAAGGGGGAGAGCAATAGTGGTAGGAGACTCGATAGTAAGGGAACAGACAGGCGTTTCTGCGGCCGTAGTCGTGACTCCAGGAAGGTATGTTGCCTCCTTAGTGCCAGGGTCAAGGATGTCACTGAATGGCTGCAGGGCATTCTAAAGGGGGAGTGCAAACAGACAAAGATCATGGTACATATTGGTACCAACAACATAGGTGGAAAGCGGGATGAGGTCCTGCAAGCAGAATTTAGGGAGCTAGGAAGCAGATTAAAAACCAGGACCTCAAAGGTAGTAACCTCTGAATTACTTCCAGTGCCAGATGCTAGTGAGTATAGAAATAGGAGGTTAGTCTAGATGAATGTGTGGCTGGAGAGAGAGTGCAGGAGAGAGGGCTTTAGATTTCTGGGACTTTGGGACTGTTTCTGGGGCCAGTGGGACCTGTACAAGGCAGACGGGTTGCACCTGAACCAGAATGGGACCAACATCCTTGCGGGGAGGTTTGCTAGTGCTGTTGGGGAGGGTTTAAACTAACTTGGCAGGGGTACGGGATCCCGAGAGGAGGTTCAGCTTGGGGAGATGCCCAGCCAAAATTAGAAGAGAGAGCAAGTGAGTCTGGAAGGCATAGAAATTCTAGGCCAGTTAAGGCACAAGGGAGTTTGGCAAGGTCGGATGGTACTTATTTTAATGCAAGGAGTCTGATGAATAAGGCAGATGAGTTGAGGGCACAAATTAACACATGGACGTATGATGTCATTGCTGTCACAGAGATATGGTTGAGAGAAGGGCAGGATTGGCAGCTCAATGTTCCAGGATGTAGGGTCTTCAGGCAAGACAGGTAAGGAAGTAAAAGAGGAGGGGGTATTGCAATATTGATCAAGAAATCAATTACAGCAGTAAGGAGGGATGACATCTTAGAAGGCTCCTCAAATGACGCCATATGGGTAGAACTGAAAAACAAAAAAGGAGCAATGACATTGCTGGGCGTGTACTATAGGCCCCAAACAGTCAGAGAGAAATAGACGAACAGATATGTAGTCAAATTTCAGAGAAGTGTAAAAATAAGAGGGTAGTAATAGTGGGGGATTTCAACTTCCCCAACATTAACTGGGTTAGTCATATTGTGGGAGGTTTAGAGGGAGCAGAATTTTAAAAATGCATCCAGGAGAGTTTTTTAAACCAATACGTAGAAGGTCCTACAAGAGAGGGGGCGGTTCTGGACTTTATTTTAGGGAATGAAGCTGGGCAAGTGCTAGAGGTATCAGTGTGGGAGTATTTTGCAGATACTGATCATAACAACCTTGAATCCAACGGAGTTATGGAAAAGGAGAAGGATGGGCTAGAAATCAGAGTTCTAAATTGAGGGAAGGCTGATTTTAATCAGATCAGATATGATTTGGCCGGAGTGGACTGGGAGCAGCAACTTTTGGGTAAATCTGCATCAGAGCAGTGAGACTCATTCAAGAAGGAAATAGGGAGCGTATAGGGCCAACATATTCCAGTAAAGATAAAGGGTGGGACCAACAAACCCAGGGAACCCTGGATATCGAGGGATATACAGGATTGGATAAAGATAAAAAAGGAGGCTTATGGCAGATACCGAGGGCTCAAAAATAGCAGAAGCCCTAGGGGAGTATAGAATGTGTAGGGGGAACTTAAAAAGGAAATTAAGAGAGCAAAAAGGCGGCATGAAAAAACATTGGCAGGTAAAATAAAGGAGAATCTGAAGTTATTTTACAAGTACATTAAGAGTAAGAGGATAACTAGAGAAAGAGTAGGGCCCATTAAGGACCATACTGGTAATTTGTGTGTGGAGCCGGGAGACGCAGGTAAGGTTCTAAATGAATAACTTTGTGTCGGTGTTCACAAGTGAGAGGGACGACGTGGATATGGAAATCAGGCAGAAGGACTGTGATATAGTTAAAGAAATTAGCATTGAAAGGAAGGAGGTTCTAAGTGGTCTGGCAGGCTTAAAAGTAGATAAATCTCCAGACCTGGATGAAATGTATCCCATGCTGTTGAGTGAGGCAAGGGAGGAGATAGCAGGAGTGCTGGCAATAATTTTCAATACCTCTCTGGCCACAGGATAGGTGCCAGAAGACTGGAGGGCAGCCAGTGTGGTACCGTTATTCAAGAAGGAAGGAAGGGATAAACCAGAGAACTACAGGCCAGTCGGTCTAACCTAAGTGGTGGGGAAACTATTGGAAGCAATTCTGAGGGACAAAATTAGTCTACACTTGGAGGGGCAGGGATTAATCAAGGACAGTCAGCATGGTTTTGTTAAGGGGAGGTCATGTCTGACCTATTTGTTTGAATTTTTCGAAGAGGTGACCAGCTGTGTAGATGAGGGCAACGCATTTGACATAGTCTACTTGGACTTCAGCAAGGCTTTTGATAAGGTCCCGCATGAGAGACTGATAATGAAGTTAAGAGCCCATGAGATCCAAGGCAATTTAGCAAATTGTATCCAGAATTGGCTGAGAGGCAGGAAGCAGAGGGTGATGGTCGAGGGGTGTTTTTGTGACTGGATGCCTGTGTCCAGTGGTGTTCCACAGGGATCGGTATTGGGTACCTTGCTATTTGTGTTGTATATAAACGATTTAGACTTGAGTATAGGAGGTTTGATCAGTAAGTTCATGGATGATATGAAAATTGGTGGGGTGGTAAATAGTGAGGAGGATAGCCTTAGATTACAGGAGGATATAGACGGGCTGGTCAGATGGGCTGATCAGTGGCAAACAGAATTTAATCCGGATAAGTGTGAGGTGATGCCCTTGGACAGGACAAACAAGACACGGGAATACACGATGAATGGTAGGATCAGAGGGACCTTGGTGTGCATGTCCACCGGTCCCTTAAGGTGGCGGGACAGGTAGATAAGGTGATTAAGAAGGCATATGGGATACTTGCCTTTATTAGCCAAAGCATGGAATATAAGAGCAGGGAGGTAATGCTGGTTAGGCCACAGCTAAAGTATTGCATGCAGTTCTGGAATCCGCATTATAGGAAGGATGTGATGGCACTCGAGAGAGTGCAGAGGAGATTTACCAGGATGTTGCCTAGGCTGGAGAGTTTTATGAGGAGAGATTGGATAGACAGGGGTTATTTTTCCTGGAGCAGAGGATATTAAGGGGGGACATGATTGAGGTATATAAAATTATGAGGGGCATAGATAAGATAGACAGGAAGGAACTTTTCCCCTTGGTGGAGGGATCAATAACTTTAAGGCAAGGGGCAGGAGGTTCAGAGGGTATGTGAGGAAGAAATTTTTTCACCCAGAGGGTGGTAGGAATCTGGAACTCACTGCCTGAAAGGTTGGTAGAGGCAGAAACCCTCATAACATTTGAGAAGTATTTGGATGTACACTTGCGATGCTGTGGCAAACAAGACTATGGGCCTAGTGCTGGAAAATGGGATTAGAATAGTTAGGTACTTGTGTGACTGGTGCAGACTCGATGGGCCGAAGGGCCTTCTTCTGTGCTGCAGACCGCTCTGACATGACCTACAGAATTTGACTACATCTTTCTGTAGTCCAGGCCAATAAAAATGTTTTTGTAGTTTCACCTGAGTTTTCCTAATTCCTAACTGACCAGCTATTGGAATTTCATGAGCTACTCCATATTTCATTTCTGTATCCAGATTGTTTAATTATTTGATGTACTACCGCTCACTTCTCGTCTGCTGGAATATGAGACAGTCTCCATTTCCTCATTAACACATTACCTTTAAGGTAATAACATTCTGGAATACATTCTTCCTATTTCCGAATAAGCTGTCTAATATAACTGCTTTTTTCGTGGATCTTTCTGCTGTAACTCTACCAATTTCACTGAGCTAAACATTTCTGCCTCATTCTCTTCAACCTTCTCTTCCTGCACAATCTTTTCAAAACCAGATCCGGCTAACTGAATGTCAGCATCCTTCCTCTGTCTTTTAGATTTCTCTTCCTTCTGTTTCAATCTGTGAGTTTGTGATCTCTCTATTACACAATCTGGAAGCAATCCAGGATGTTCTTTATGCAACATCCCTGTTGACTGCATCTTCAGACTGCTCGACTGCAGTTGGCATCACCAACATCTGTGACCCAGCTATATCATTATGCAAGCTAAATTGAACCTTTGCAATGGGCAATTTTTCTACCATTCCAAGGATCACCTCACCTGTTTTCAATTTATTTTTTAAATTTATCTTCCACAATGGAATAGCTTTAGCATATCCATGAATTTCACTTATTTCCTGCAAGACTCCCTTTGGACAACAAAAAGCACTTGGTACTTACAAACAAAAAGCAATATTAAGGACTGACTAGCCCCTGTACCCCTTAAAATGTTAACATCTTTGCCTGCTCCACCCTGTATACATGGAAAGACTTTCCCTTCACACACAAAATTTTTAAACATTTCTGTAACCTGCCCTTCAGAACTCCCTTGGGTAAATTGTGAACACATACCCACTTCTTTACCTACCACTGATTATTCCTGCTTCACCTGTACACAAACCACTGGTTTTCCTTTCTGCTGGATCTCAGATGCTATAGTACTCTTACTTCCAGAACTTTTCTGTGTTCCAATTACTGCAATAGGTTTTCCTTGTAACCTCCAACACATTGACTTTGTGTGCCCTACCTTATTACAGTGAAAACATTTAGGAGCAACACACACACACACACGCACACACACACGGACCTATTTTCCTCATAGCTGCAATTTTCAAGCCCTGCCAACATTCTTGTAAATCTCCGTACACTATCCAGAGCAATTATGTCCTTCCTGTAATGTGACCACAAAATTCCAGCTGTGGCCTAACAAGTATTTTACATAGTTCCAGTATTAAATCCCTGCTTTTGTAATCAATACCTCATCTGCTAAAGGAACACATTCCTTATGCTTTCTTTACCACCTTATTCATCTATCCTGCCACCTTCAGGGACCTTTGGACATGCACTCTAAGGTCTCTCACTTCCTCAACCCCTCTCAATATTCTTCTGTTTACTGAGTATCCCCTTGCTTTGTTTGCCCTCCCCACATGCATTACCTCACACTTTTCCAGATTGAATTCCATTTGCCACTTTTCTACCCACTCAACCAAACCATTGATATAATTCTGGAGACAACAGCTATCCTCTTCACCATCAACTATGTGGCCAATTTTTATGTCACCTGCAAATTTCCTGATTATGTCTCCCATATTTAAGTCCAAACATCTGTCTTTCCTTAGCTGTAGGTAAAGGCCTTACCATCCCTCCTTGACATTCAAATGGTATTACCATCGCTAAATCCCCCAGAGTGACTGCCCTTGAATCAAGGCAGCATTTGACTAAGTATGGCATCAAGCAGCTCTGCCAAAATTGAAGTCCATGGAAATCAGGGGAAAACTCTCCACCTAGCCCCTCGAGCCTGCTCTGCCATTCAAAAGATCATGGCTGATCCGATTTTGACCTCAACTTCACATTCTTGCCTACCTCAATAACCTTTCACCCTCTTGCTTATCAAGAATCTTTCTCTTCCTTGAAAATATACAAAGACTCGGCCTCTTCCACCTTTTGAGGAAGAGAATTCCAAAATCTCACAAATCTCAGAGAAAAAATTTTTCCTCATCTCTGACTTCAATAGGCGACCTTTGTTTTTAAACAGCTGACCTTGTTCTAGACTCTCTCAAAAGAGGAAACATCCTTTCCATATCCACCCCATCAAGTCCCCTCAGGATCTTATTTGAAACTTATAAGTCGCCGCTTACTCTTCAAAACTCCAGTAGATACAAGCCTAGCCTGTCCAGCCTTTCCTCATAAGACAACCCGCCCATTCCAGGTATTAATCTAGTAAACCTTCTCTGAACTGCATCTAATGCGTTTATATCTTTCCTTAAATAAGGAGACCCATATTATACACAGTCCTCCTGATGTGGGGCGGAATTTTCCGTGCCTGCCGGCTTCGGGTGTGCTCGGCAGCACCAGTGGACAATATGGCGAGAAGGTAAAAAAGCAGTCGTGAACCAGTTTGCTCTGCCCGTCAATGACAGGCCGCTTTTTCCGCCATCAGACATCAGGAACCTCATTGAAATACATCTGCATTTCAGTATAAGGCCAGCCTGCCAATATTATACCCCATGTTGGACTGTCCAAGCATGTCAGTGTGACTGCATGCCAACATGTTTCACAACAGCGTATATAAGGCATGCACTTGGTGGGCTGCATTTTGAGGGGAACTCGGAGGTGAGTGCACAGTAATGTTGCGCAGCACTCACGAGGGTTGCCTACTGGGCTTCAAGGTTGAGGCGCATTGGGGGAGGCACCAAGGGCTGCCCTGCGATTGAGGCGACTTGTGGGAGGAGCACAAGGGCTGCCCTGCGGTTGAAAGTAGTCCACAAGCATGTGCGGGATTGGGGGAGGGGGGGAAGTGGCCACACATTAGGGAAACTTTGTGTAAAGTGCCCATTTCTCTGCAGCTAAGATAGTTCAGATGCAGCCACGTTGACATGAGTGGAGTCGAGCCTCTAGTTTATCTGCCCACTCAAGCAATGTAGAGACATGAAAGTGCCACCAAGTGCTCCAGAGCTTTTCATCCCTCGGGCACAGACTGCAAATTAACATGCGTTTTAGTGGACAGCAGAACAGTTGGAAGATTGTACAACATGCCCAATCTCGTTGCTAATGCTGGCCATGGAGCAGTCACTGGCGGAGGTGCTCACAGCTCCTTGCAATGTCATCATCCCAGTCTGGACCAGTTTCGCCCATGGTTCAAGCTAACTGTGCAGTCTTGCAGTGTGTGTTAGTACATCTGCGCCTGAGCTGAAAGCACAGCATGCAGCCCAGTGGCGGAGGTGGGTGCGGTTTTGGGCAGCCATGCAGCGCAGTAAACTCTGACCATCCAAGTGGTGGCCAGCGCTCTCAGGGATGTATTAAGGGGCCTTCAGACTTAACCAAGAGAGGTTCTCAGAACACCCAAGCTAACCCACGCATCTCTTTCATCCTGCAGGGCCAGTACATCAGGAACATGGAGCCTGGTGACCTAGCTGTATGCCTTGTGGCATACAGAGACCAAAGACAATGGAGCAGAGAGTGATGGAGGTGCCTGGCTGGGCAGAAGGAGGAGCAGCACCCTCAGGAAGAAGAGGCAGCTGGGGCTTAGCTAGACCCAGGGTCTAATGACACAGCCTTTCATTCCTGCAGACGATCAAGAACCAGCATCACTGAAGACTGCGCATGTCCAGGGAACTGGTCGGTCACATTTGCCAGCTGCTGCAAAGTTTGGGGACATGGAGGGCATCCACTGCCCGTGCCATGACTGACCGCAGTGCTCAGTTTTTATGCCAGTGGCTCCTTTCAGGGCTACATAGGTGACCTCTGTGGGATATCACAAGCCTCCGCCCACAAATGCATCCATGAGGTCACAGACACCATCTTTGCGAGGGCACACAACTTTGTGCATTTCACCTGGGACAGGTGCGGAAGCCTCAGACTGCAGCAGAGCGATGGCATAACAAAGCTCATGCTGCAACTCACAACTTGGTGGAGCAAACCACCGGGATGCTGAAGATGCAGTTCCGGTGCCTGGACCGGTCTGGTGGAGCCCTGCAATATAGTCCATAGAGGGTGTCATGCATCGTTGTCACCTGCTGCACCCTTTGTAACCTAGTGCTGTAACAGGGAGAGGAGCTGCACGTTTCCTCTGATGAGGAGGACGTCGACAGGGATGAGAGTGAGGAGGTCCTTGAAGGCGACGATGACGGTGTCGAGGGCCTCCCACTGGCCAGACGAGGTAGTGCGTCTGGGAGGCCCTCTTGCTGCTGGATTAATGGAGGATGACGACATTCAGTGAAGAGACACCATAGATCCTCACATCGCATCTGTGAATGTTTGACTCCAGTCCAGCTTATGGCACCACACATATCCTCTGTGATAAGACTCTTGTCATGGAAACACAGCGGAGACTCTTAACAGTTGGTCTATTCCAGGAGGATAATGACAACATGCAGTGAGGACACTCCTTAGATCTTCACAAAGCCTCTGAGAATGTCTGACTCCTGTCTGGCTGAGGGCAGCTCGCTTGTGCTCTGTGATCAAGGTGATATCATGGAGATGCAGCTATGAAACTTTAAAAGCGTCTGATCCTTTGTCAGCCTTCAGACCTGACACCTTCAGGAGCAGAATGTCACTGGTGACAGATGCTGACAAGATGGGAGCCAGCCCCACCTCAAAGGTGCTGAGAGCACACAAAGAGAATGATGGAACTCTGTGACGCCTGCCCACGACATTCTGGCAGCAATGACAAACACCATCAAGGTACAGGCATAGATAGTGTGTCCAGAGAGTGCGAGGCTGGGCCATCATTTTGGTCTGAAGGCTGCACAAAGCACAGGGAAGGGACCCTGGGCTGAGACACCTGCCTTTTAATTTGTGCATGCACCAAGGTTTCACATCTAAGTGACACGTACACTGCTCATCAGAGCAAGGAGCCATAGGAGGGAGACATTCTTCGGAGTTTATTTATAATAGTCAACATTAAGTACAAGTGATTAACGCCTGTGTCCAGGATGTGCAGCTACGTCTTCTTAACCTTCCTAACCCTGCCGCTACAACATGATGCTCCCCAGACATCCACAGCAGAGGTGGAAGCAGCCTGCTCACTGCTACGCCTTGCCTGTCATGACGCTGGCAGGGGTCCTCTGGAGGGCCGAGACCTGGAAGGCCCCGGCCTGCTTTCGAGGTCCTGCTATGTGTCAGTGACACCCTCCTAGGCCTGTGTGGCTGGAGCTGCTGGGGTCATGGGAAGAGGGGATTCGGATGGGCTGGACTCTCCCGGAGCCAGCTGGGTGGATGGCCCCAGGATGTGCACCGGCTGATTCTCCTCCTTATGGATAGTCAAGAGTCCCTGGCTGACTCCTTGAGGAGTTGGGGAAGCTGGAGTGAGATCGAGCTACCTCACACCCCTCTCGCGTACATGAAGAAGCCAACTATGGCATCAGCGATGGAGTTCAGCCCTTGCAGCAGTGCATGACCGATGTCCTGAACCAAGGTCTCCATGGCAGCCGCCATCCTACTGACGTGATCTCGATGCGTCGGCATACCAGCACTATCACCTCAGCCTGAAGGTGGACAGACTCTCCATTGTACCTTGCAATCTGAGGACATCCCTTCCTGATGTTCCCGAGTTTACGTTTGCAGATCCAGCAACTGTGACATGATTGAGTCCAGAGGCTCCTCAACTGACTCGGACTCAGCAAATTTCTGACCTCCAGCAGTCCTCCAAGTACCAGAGACCTGGGAAGTCCCTGCCTCTGCCTGCTGTGGATCAGAAAGTATAATGTGCTCACCAGATTATGATCCCAAGGCTACTCTAAAGCTAGGTCCCACCGAGGTGTGTGTCTCTGCGCTGATGTAGGGTGTGGGTGGACGCTGTGACGAGTCTTCAATTCGGGTGCCTTCAGATTACTTTCCAGATGTTTCTTCAGGGCTTAGAGACCCTGGGTCATGGATCCGGTCGACTGTTTCCCAGATGTGCCTGCGAAAGCAAGGATAAATAATGAGTGCATGACAGTGGCCTGTGAAACAGGACACATTATTCACACAGCATGGTTGTCTGATTGATGTTGCACTGCTAGATCTTCACTTGGTAGAGCACCGCCGACCTCACCATCAGCACAGGAGCGGTCCAGATCCTCGTCGGCCAGCTGGATGGCTCTGTTTTCCAAGTATGTGAGGACCTTAATTTCAGGCATTCTCTACCAGTCTGTGACCTCTCCCTGTTGTTGTGTGCCTGCTTGTCCTGTATAAATAGAGATAGAGAAACTAAGCAAGATACCTGCCAGGCCAAATGATAATTATGCCTGGCATGTGTGGGTGGTGTGTTGCCCCATAGATGGGATGAGGACAATGAAGGTGTGTGTGAGAGAGTGGTGATGTCCCTTGAACTGGCAGTGAGTGAGGGCCCTGTGGATGTGTGATGGGTTTGAGTGTGTGTGAGTTGAGAATGATGAGAAGAATGACTTACCCTGGCGGAACGGGAGAGATCATTCATTCTTTTTTGGCACTGAGTAGCTGTCCTCTTTTGCAGGGCGTTGGCATTGACCACCGCTGCCACTGCTTCCCAAGCCGGATTGATGATGTTTCTGCCCATCCTGTGGCCAGAGCGGGGAGTACAGGACATCACAGTAGGCATCTGCGATGTCCAAAAGGCACTCAAAGGACACGTCATTAAACCTGGGGGCTGCACTCTTGTCTTTCGGGGCCATGTCTTCCATGCAGCAGTCCTGGGCTGGAAGCACTGATAGGTGTGCACGCAGCTGCACTTTAAATATGGCTCCCAGTGTGATGGAGTGGTGAGGTGATGGCATGGCTGGCGAATGAGAGCCTGCCCACCATTGAAACAGCGTGTTTCCCAGGAATGCATCATGAGGCAGGATTGGGACAATATGGTGTGAGAAGCCACCATTGCAGCCAGTGAGTAAAACGTCATTTCTCCCACCCACTACTGCACTTAGTGCAAATCTGGGACGATTCTGCCCATGGTCTCACCAATGCCTGTATAACTGAAGCATAACCTCCCTACTGGAAACATAAAGAAACATAGAAAAGTAGAAGCAGGAGTAAGGTCATTTGGCCCTTCGAGCCTGCTCCGCCATTCAATATGATCATGGCTGATCCTCTATCTCAACTCCATGCTCCCGCTCTCTCCCCATACCCATCAACACCTTTAGAGTCCAGAAATCTATTTCCTTCTTAAATATATTTAGTGACATGGCCTCCACAGCCTTCTGAGGTAGAGAATTCCACAGGTTCACCACCTTCTGAGTGAAGACGTTTTTCCTCATCTCAGTCCTAAACAGCCTACCCTGTATCCTGAGACTGTGACCCCTTGTCCGAGATCGCCCAGCCAGAGGAAACATTTTCCCTGCACCCAGTCTGTCCAGCTCTGTCAGAATTTTATACGTTTCAACGAGATCCCCTCTCATTCTTCTAAACTCCAGTGAATACAGGCCTAGTTGGCCCAATTCTCTTCATACAACAATCCTACCGTCCCAGGAACCAGTCTGGTGAAACTTCGCTGCACTCCCTCTATAGCAAGTATAGCCTTTCTTAGATAAGGAGACCAAAACTACACACAATACTCCAGGTGTGGTCTCACCAAGGCCCTGTTCAGCTGCAGTAAGACATCCTTGCTCCTGTACTCAAGTCCTCTCACAATGAAGGCTAACATACCATTTGCTTTCTTACTCTTGTATTCAACTCCCTTTACAATAAACAATAACATTCTATTAGCTTTGCTAATTGCTTGCTGCACCTGCATATTAACCTTTTGCAATTCATGCACTAGGACACCCAGATCAGCCATGATCGTATTAAAATGGCAGAGCAGGCTTGAGGGGCCTAGCTCTGCTCTGAACTCGTATGTTTGTATTCCGCTGCATCTCAGAACTCTGCAATCTCTCACCATTTAGATAATATGTCTCTTTTTTATTTGTCTTGCCAAAATGGACAACCTCACATTTTTGCACATTATACTCCATTTGCCAGATCTTTGCCCACTCAGCTAACCTATCCATATCCTTTTGTAGCCTCCTTTGTCTTCTTCACAACTTACTTCCCTACTTATCTTTGTGCCATTAACAAATTTAGCAACCACACCATCGGTCCCTTCATCCAAATCATTTACATAAATTGTAAAAAGTTGAGGCCCCAGTACTACTCCCTGTGGCACACCACTAGTTACACCTTGCCAACTAGAAAATGACCCATTTGTGCCTACTCTGTTTCCTGTTAGCTGGCCAATCTTCTTTCCAATGCAATATATTACCTCCAACACCACGAGCTTCTATTTTCCACAATAACGTTTGATGAGGCACCTTATCAAACACCTTCTGAAAACCTAAGTATAGTACATCCACCAGTTCCCCTTTATCCACAGCTCCTGTTACTTCTTCAAAGAACTCCAATAAATTGGTTAAACATGATTTCCCTTTTACAAAACCATGTTGACTCTGTCTAACCTTGAATTTATCTAAGTGCCCTGTTAAAACATCTTTGACAACAGATTCTAACATTTGCCCTATGACAGATGTTAAGCTAACTGGCTTGCAGTTTCTTGCCTTCTGTCTCCCTCCCTTTTTGAATAAAGGAGTTACATTAGCTATTTTCCAATCTAATGGCACCTTCTCTGAATCCAGGAAATTCTGGAAAATTAAAACCAATGCATCAATTATCTCACTAGCCACTTCTTTCAAGACCGTAGGATGAAATCCATCAAGGCCCAGGGACTTGTCAACCCACAGTTCCAACAATTTGCTAAGTACCACTTCCCTGGTGATTGTAATTTTCTTGAGTTCCTCCCTCATTTACCTTCCTGACTTACAACTATTTCTGGGATGTTACAGAATCACAGAATTGTTATGATGTAGAAGGGGACCATTTGGCCCATCATGTCTGCACCAGCTCTCTGCGCATTTTAACTTAGTGCCAATCTCCTGCCTTTTCCCCGTAACCCTGCACGTTGTTTCTATTTAAATAACCATCCAATGCCCTCGTGAATGCCTCAATTGAACCTACCTCCACCACACTTCCAGGCAATGAATCCCAAACCTTAACTACTCGCTGTGTGAAAAAGTTCTTTTGCAAAAAACTTTAAAACTGTGCCCTCTGGTTCTCAATCCATTTATGAGCAGGAACAGTTTCTCCCCATCTACTCTGCCCAGACCCTTCATGATTTTGAAAACTTCTAACAAGTCTCCTCTTAGCCTTCTCCTCTCGAAGGAAAATAGGGCCAACTTCTCCAGTCTTTCCTCATAACTGAAGTGTCTCATCTCTGGGACCATTCTCGTAAACCTCTTCTGCACTCTCTCAAATGCATTCACATCCTTCCTATAGTGTGGCACCCAGAACTGCGCACAATACTCCAGCTGAGGTGTAACCAGTGTCTTATATAAGTTCATCATAACCTCCCTGCTCTTGTACTCTATGCCCCATTAATGAAGCCTAGAATGCCTAATGCCTTAGTAACAGTTCTCTCTACCTGTCCTGCCACCTTTAATGGCTTATGTGCATATACACCCAGGTCTCTGTGCTCCTGCACACCCTTTAGAATTGTATCCTTTATTTTATACTGTCTCTCCATGTTCTTTGTACTAAAGTGTATCACCTCACACTTCTCCGCATTGAACTTCATGTGCCACCAATCTGCCCACTCCACCAATGTGTCAATGTCCTTTTGAAGTCCTACAGTGTCCTCCTCACAGTTTACAATTCTCCTAAGTTTTGCGTCGTCCACAAACTTTGAAATTGTCCCCTGCACACTTGTATCCTTGAAACTGAAGACTGATGCAAAATACTTATTCAATTCATCTGCCATCTCCTTATTTTCCATTATTAACTCCACAGACTCACTCTCTATTGGACCAATGCTCACTTTGTTCACTTTTCTTCTTAATTTATCTACAGAAACTCTATCTGCCTTTATATTTCTAGCTAGCTTTCTCTTGTACTCCAATTTTTCCCTCCTTATTAATCTTTTCTTTATTCTTTGCTGTTTTTTATATTCTGTCCAGTCTTCTGACCTGCCACCCATCTTTGCACAATTATATGCCTTTACTTTAAGTTTGATACCATCTTTAACTTTTTTAGTTAACCATGAATGGTGGATCCTCCCTTTGGAATTTTTCTTTCTTGTTGGGATGTATCTATTTCTCCTTTGATACTCCATCCTTCTGTGCGATTACTGTTAGGGGCCCATAACACCACTTCCACAAGCGACTTCTTGCCTTTATCATTCCTCATCTCTACCCAAACTGATCCTATATCTTGGTTTCCTGAACTTAGGTCATCCCTGTCTATTGTGTTAATGTTGTCTTTAATTAACAGAACCACCCTCCACATTTTCCTAACTTCCTATCCTTCCTAAAAGTCACACACCCTTCAATGCTCAGGTCCCAATGTATGCCATCCTGCAGCAACGTCTTTGTAATGGCTATTGGATGACACTTATTTATACTATCAGTTCATCTGTTTTGTTCCAAGTGCTATGAGCATTCAGATGCAGAGCCTTAAGTTTTGTCCTTTTTTATTTTTGTAAGCTCTGGCGTTATCGGTTGGTTTACTCTTAGGCTCGTAGTCTCTGACCCTTCCTGTGATGGTCTGTTTATCATTTCCTATATTAATACCTTCCTCTCTTACCTTGTCCCTACTCTTTGATGTATCGCATCTTCCCACATTTGATCCCTTGCCCCCACTATTTAGTTTAAAACCCTTTCTAATTTCCCAGTTATGCGATTTGCAGGAACACTCGTCCCAGCATGGTTCAGGTGTAGATCGTCCCAACAGTACATGAACGATATGGTGATGGAATACTTTCCACTTTCCCGGATAAGTGCAGTTCCAGCAACACTCAAGAAGCTTAACACCATCCAGGACCAAGAAGCCTGGTTGATCAACACTCCATTTACCACCTTAAACATTCACTCCTCCACCACTGATGCACAGTGGCAGCAATGTGTACAAGATACACTTCAGCAACTCACCAAGACTCCTTCGAATGCACCTTCCAAAGCCACGACCTCTACCACCTAGTAAGACAAGGGCAACAGGCGCATGGGAACATTGCCACTTACAACTTCCCTCCATGCCATACATCATCATGACTTAGAACTATATCATCGTTCTTTCACTGTGATAGGATCAAAATTCTGGAATTGCCTTCCTACCTGCACTACCTATACCAGATGGTCAGCAGCAGTTTAGGAAGGCAGCTCACCCCACTACCTTTTCAAGGGCAAGAAATGCTGGTCATGCCACTAATGCTCATATCCCATGAAAGAATAAAAGAAGTTGGCCATGAGAGGGATTCTTTGCGATTTAATCAAAAACAGAGCTCTAAATTTTCTGCAGGTAAGTCCTATTCTGCTACTTACATGGTATGACAATGAATTTACAGCACGGAATCAGGCCATCCATCTATGCCAGTGTTTGTGCATACTCATTTATATAGGATCACACTGCACTAACTTACCTCCTAACTACTGTTTACCTTTGGCAGCAAAGTGGATAAACAATCATCTGAATTGACAAAGCTCCTTTGCCCTATCTGCACAGTAACTAATAAACTAATGCTGTGCGCAAATAGGTTGAGTAATAGTATGTTTCAAAGAATTTCATGAAGTTCAAAACAATCCCAGAAAGAAAAGGAATGGGCCTCCAAATTGCTGCATAAACTGTGTCAAATAAAGCTGATCACTGTTCTAGATAGTTCACCAAACGTTCTTGCAGATTGGGACTAGTAAGGTGATTGTCACTAGAAAGAGAAACAGAAACTCATAGGATTTGCTTAAAATTAGGTATTATTCCACCCAGAGGTGGCATCTTCCTGGCACCAGTCATAAACTAGGAAACCCCTAGGTGCTGCCTTGCTGCTTTCCTATCTGAGGTAGGCCATAAGCAAAAATGGCAGTATTGTCAAATCTTAGCAAACTGTAAATGGGCCTGTCATCCAGCATATGCAGATAATGAAATATTGTTGGCATATCTCGCCCTATAGGATTGAAATGATGGTGCTGAAATGCTATATAGTGTGCTTCTACTTGTTATGTAATAAATTAAGGTGCCAACCTTCCTGGAGGTTAGCACTGGAATTACTACTCACTCCTGAAACCCAGCCGCTCTAAACAGCTTTGAGGAGGAATTTTCTTAAATCCTTGGATCTTCTTTGTTCCACCAGCTGACTGAGAAGGTAATTTACTCAATCCTCATCAGCAGCAAAAGTGCCCTTCGTATGGTGCCTTTACAGTCAGAAATAGTCAGCAACCGTGGGTTCTGAATCTTACACAGTTGAGCGCCACCAACGTCAGATATCAGGCGAAGAAGATGTGGGGTCAGCTGTCATAGGATCCGCCAGAGCGGATGCCTTGCCTTTTTTCTTTGACACACACCAGGACCAATCTTTAAATATTTGCTGCAGGCAACACAATGAATGCCAATGAACCTCAGGCAAATTTTGCAACAGCCACGTGATGTTTGCTAAAGAGGAAATAAGCATAAATCGACCACAACTATACACTTTACTAGAACTCTGGAGAAGCTGCAAAGAATGATAGTGTCATACAGCACAGGAATGTCATTTGGTCCATTGTGCCTGTTCAGACTCATTATAAGAGTTATATAATTAGTCACAGGGGAGGAGATGTCATAGTGGCATTGTCACTGGACTAGTATTGTAGAGACCCAGGGTAGTGGTCTATGGACCTGGGTTCGAATCCCACCATGGCAGATGGTGAAATTTGAACTCAATAAAAATCTGGAACTAAAAATCTGATGATGACCACAAAATCATTGTCGTAAAAACCCACTTGGTTCACTAATGTCGTTTAGGGAAGGAAATCTGCTGTCCTTACCTGGTCTGGCTGACATGTGACTCCAGTCCCACAGCAATGTGGTTGACTCTTAAAATGCCCTCTGAACAAGGGCAATTAGGCATTGACAATAAATGCTGACTGAGCCAGTGATGCCCATATACAACAAACAAATAAATTTTTAAAAAGTCCCACTCCCCTAGTCTTTCATCATAGCTATGCATTTCAAGTATTTATCCAATCCCATTTGAAAGTTATTATTGAATCTGCTTCCACCACCCATTCAGACAGTGCATTCCAAATCATAGCAAATCGCTGTGTAAAAAAAGTTTTCCCTTATCTCCCCCTGTGGTTCTTTGCCAATTATCTCTGATTCCTGACACTCATGCCATTGGGAAAAAAGTTATCTTCATTAATGCTACCAAAATTGCTCATAATTTTGAGCAACTCTATAAAATCTCCTCTAAGCTTTTCTAAGGAGAACAACCCCAACTTCTATAGTCTGCATCCTCCATTCCCATAAATTTCCACAGGCAAGACCTGGAAAACATTCAGGTTTGGGCTGATAAGCGGCAATTAATATTCGTACCACACAGCTGCCAGGCAATGACCATTTCGAACAAGAGAGTACCTAGTCACTTTCCTTTGACATTGAACAGCATTACCTTTGTTGAATCCCCCACTATCAACATCTGAGGATCAGCATTGACCAGAAAATTATAATTGCTGGATTAGCCATATAAATACTATAACATTTATAAAGTATTTGGATATGCGCTTGAAGTACCGTAACCTACAAGACTTTGGTCCATGAGATTAGATAACTCTTTTTACAACACAAAAGGCTAAATAGTCTCCTTCTGCAGTGTAAATTTCTACGCTTCAATGAAGAGCAGTTCAGGGACTGGGCATTCTGTGGTGATTGACGCACCTCCTGACTCCCCAAAGCCTGCCCAAGCCCATCATCTAAAGCAAATTCAGGAGTGTGATGGAATACTCTCCACTTACTTGGATGAGTGCAGCTCCAACAACACTCAAGAAGCTCGACACCATTCAGGACAAAACTGCCCGCTTGAATGGAAGCCCATCCACCATCTGAAATACTCACTCGCTCCAACACTGGCACACTGTGGCTGCAGTATGTACCTTCTACAAGGTGCACTGCAGCAACTCAACAAGGCTCCTTCAGCCACACTGTACAAACTCTCAACCAGGGCAGCAGCCAAATGGAAAACCAGCACCTCCAGATTCTCCTGCAAGTCACACACCATCCAGACTTGGGTATACTTCTCCATTCTTCCATCACCACTGGGTCAAGATCCTGAAACTCCTTCAAAGCACTGTGGAAACATCTTCACTACACCGATTGCAGTGATCCAGCAATATCTTTTCATTGGCAATTAGGAATGAACAACAGATGCTGGCCTTACCAACGAACTCCACATCTCATGAACAAGTAAAAAAATCCTCTCCAGGATCTTGAAAGACTTCCTCAAAATGCAATGCCCACTATCAGAATACTCCAGTTGGATCTAACCAAAATTTTTTTAAACATTTAGCATAAATTCCTTGCATTTTGTACTGTTATAGAGTGATAGAGGTCTGCAGCACAGAAGGCGGCCCTTCGGCCCATCGAATCTGCGCCAATCAAACAAGTACCTGACTATTCTAATCCCATTTTCCAGCACTAGTCCAATAGCCTTGTAGGCCACAGCATCGCAAGTGCACATCCAAATACTTCTCAAATGTTATGAGGGTTTCTGCCTCTACCACCCTTTCAGGCAGTGAGTTCCAGATTCCCACCACCCTCCGAGTGAAAAAAATTCTTCCTCATATACCCTCTGAACCTCCTGCCCCTTGCCTTAAATCTTTGCTCCCTGGTTACTGATCCCTCCACCAAGGGGAAAAGTTCCTTCCTGTCTACCTTATCTATGCCCCTCATAATTTTATACACCTCAATCATGTCCACCCTCAATCTCCTCTGCTTCAGGAAAAATAACCCCTGTCTATCCAATCTCTCCTTATAACTAAAACTCTCCAGCCCAGGCAACATCCTGGTAAATCGCCTCTGCACTCTCTCAAGTGCAATCACATCCTTCCTATAATGCAGATTCCAGAACTGCACGCAATACTCTAGCTGTGGCCTAACCAGCATTACCTCCCTGCTCTTATATTCCATGCTTTGGCTAAAAAAGGCAAGTATCCCATATGCCTTCTTAACCACCTGTCCCGCTACCTTAAGGGACCGGTGGACATGCACACCAAGGTCCCTCTGATCCTCGGTACTTCCCAGGGTCCTACTATTCATCGTGTATTCCCGTGTCTTGTTTGTCCTGCCCAAGTGCATCACCTCACACTTATCCAGATTAAATTCCATTTGACACTGATCAGCCCATCTGACCAGCGCATTTATATCCTCCTGTAATCGAAGGCTATCCTCCTCACTATTTACCACCCCACCAATTTTCATGTCATCCATGAACTTACTGATCAAACCTCCTTCTTTCAAGTCTAAATCGTTTATATACACCACAAATAGCAAGGTACCCAACACCGATCCCTGTGGAACCCCACTGGACACAGGCATCCAGTCACAAAAACACCCCTCGACCATCACCCTCTGCTTCCTGCCTCTCAGCCAATTCTGGATCCAGTTTGCCAAATTGCCTTGGATCTCATGGGCTCTTACCTTCATTATCAGTTTCTCATGTGGGACCTTATCAAAAGCCTTGCTGAAGTCCAAGTAGACTATGTCAAATGCATTGCCCTCATCTACACAGCTGGTCACCTCTTCAAAAAATTCAAACAAATTGGTCAGACATGACCTCCCCTTAACAAAACTATGCTGACTGTCCTTGATTAATTCCTGCCTCTCCAAGCGTAGGTTAATTCTGTCCCTCAGAATTGCTTCCAATAGTTTCCCCACCACTGAGGTTAGACTGACTGGCCTGTGGTTCTCTGGTTTATCCCTTCCTTCCTTCTTGAATAACGGTACCACATTGGCTGCCCTTCAGTCTTCTGGCATCTTTCCTGTGGCCAAAGAGGTATTGAAAATTATTGCCAGCACTCCTGCTATCTCCTCCCTTGCCTCACTCAACAGCATGGGATACATTTCATCCGGGTCTACAGATTTATCTTCTTTTAAGCCTGCCAGACCACTTAGAACCTCCTCCCTTTCAATGCTAATTTCTTTAACTATATCAGTCCTTCTGCCTGATTTCCATACCCACGTCGTCACTCTCACTTGTGAACACCGATACAAAGTTATTCATTTAGAACCCTACCTACGTCTCCCGGCTCCACACACAAATTACCATTATGGTCCTTAATAGGCCCTACTCTTTCTCTAGTTATCCTCTTACTCTTAATGTACTTGTAAAATAACTTCAGATTTTCCTTTATTTTACTTGCCAATGTTTTTTCATGCCGCCTTTTTGCTCTCTTAATTTCGTTTTTAAATTCCCCCCTACACATTCTATACTCCCCTAGGGCTTCTGCTATTTTTGAGCCCTCGGTATCTGCCATAAGCCTCCTTTTTTATCTTTATCCAATCCTGTATATCCCTTGAAATCCAGGGTTCCCTGGGTTTGTTGGTCCCACCCTTTATCTTTACTGGAATATGTTGGCCCTATACGCTCCCTATTTCCTTCTTGAATGAGTCTCACTGCTCTGATGCAGATTTACCCAAAAGTTGCTGCTCCCAGTACACTCCAGCCAAATCATATCTGATCTTATTAAAATCAGCCTTCCCTCAATTTAGAACTCTGATTTCTAGCCCATCCTTCTCCTTTTCCATAACTCCGTTGGATTCAAGGTTGTTATGATCAGTATCTGCAAAATACTCCCACACTGATACCTCTAGCATTTGCCCGGCTCCATTCCCTAAAATAAAGTCCAGAACCGCCCCCTCTCTTGTAGGACCTTCTACGTATTGGTTTAAAAAGCTCTCCTGGATGCATTTTTAAAAATTCTGCTCCCTCTAAACCTCCCACAATATGACTAACCCAGTTAATGTTGGGGAAGTTGAAATCTCCCACTATTACTACCCTATTATTTTTACACTTCTCTGAAATTTGCCCAAATATCTGTTCATCTATTTCTCTCTGACTGTTTGGGGGCCTGTAGTACACGCCCAGCAATGTGACTGCTCCTTTTTTGTTTTTCAGTTCTACCCATATGGCGTCATTTGAGGAGCCTTCTAAAGATGTCATCCCTCCTTACTGCTGTAATTGATTTCTTGATCAATATTGCAATACCCCCTCCTCTTTTACTTCCTTTCCTGTCTCGCCTGAAGACCCTATATCCTGGAACATTGAGCTGCCAATCCTGCCCCTCATTCAACCATATCTCTGTGACAGCAATGACATCATACGTCCATGTGTTAATTTGTGCCCTCAACTCATCTGCCTTATTTGTCAGACTCCTTGCATTAAAATAAGTACCATCCGACCTTGCCAAACTCCCTTGTGCCTTAACTGGCCTAGAATTTCTATGCCTTCCAGACTCACTTGCTCTCTCTTCTAATTTTGGCTGGGCATCTCCCCAAGCTGAACCTCCTCTCGGGATCCCGTACCCCTGCCAAGTTAGTTTAAACCCTCCCCAACAGCACTAGCAAACCTCCCCGCAAGGATGTTTGTCCCATTCCGGTTCAGGTGCAACCCGTCTGCCTTGTACAGGTCCCACTAGCCCCAGAAACAGTCCCAAAGTCCCAGAAATCTAAAGCCCTCCCTCCTGTACTCTCTCTCCAGCCACGCATTCATCTGGACTAACCTCCTATTTCTATACTCACTAGCATGTGGCACTGGAAGTAATCCAGAGATTACTACCTTTGAGGTCCTGGTTTTTAATCACCTTCCTAGCTTCCTAAATGCTGCTTGCAGGACCTCATCCCTCTTTCCACCTATGTCATTGGTACCAATATGTACCATGATCTTTGTCTGTTTGCCCTCTCCCTTTAGAATGCCCTGCAGCCATTCAGTGACATCCTTGACCCTGGCACTAAGGAGGCAACATACCATCCTGGAGTCACGACTACGGCCGCAGAAACGCCTGTCTGTTCCCTTACTATCGAGTCTCCTACCACTTTTGCTCTCCCCCTCTATTTAGTCCCCGCCATGTGCAGCTGAGTCACTCAGTATCATGGGCGTGACTGCACTCCCCAGAGGAGCTGTCACTCTCACCATTTTCCAACACAGAAAAACGGTTCTAGAACGAGATGCACCCTGGGGATTTCCTGACTACCTGCCTGACACCATTCTTCTGACTGATGGTCACCTATTCCCTCTCTGTCTGCACTTCCATAAGCTGTGGGGTGACCACTTCTAAAAATGTGCTATCCATGAAACTTTCAGCCTTGTGAATGCACCTCAGAGCCTCCAGTGGCTACTCAAGGTCCGAAACTCAAGTAGCTACAGTTGGTGGCACTTCCTGCACAGGTCAGAACGCAAGGAGCGTCTAGGACTTCCCACATGTTGCAGGCAGTATATAACACAGGACTGAGCTGCCCTAGCATGCCTCTGGTTGAAAAAAAGCCCTTTTAAGTTAAATACAGTAACAAAACGTTAAATTATTTATGTACTTTAAATAAAAATTAGAACTCTTCCCTTTCCTTAGCTTAATCTATTTTAAACTGGAGAAAAAAACTGCAGAAAAACACTTACCCACTACTTACCAATCAGCTCTCATCTTTGTGCTGACGTCACTTTTTGAAGCTTCCTCGCACTAGCGCTGGTTCTGATCTCTCCGCCGCTCTCTCGCACTGTCTTGTGATGTCACTCATTATTTTCAACAAGAACTGACTGCAGGATACTCTTCCCAGACTGCTTCACCGTGATGCTGACTCCAGGACACTCTCCCCAGACTGTATGTCTCTATTAATAAAGTCCAGGATCCTGTGTGTGTTTTTAACAACCGTATCAACTCAAGGTAGAAAAGTTTAAAGGTGAGAAACTGGACTTTACATTGGATATAATATGAAAACAGAAAATGCTGCAAACACTGAACAGGTATGTTTCTCTCACAACAGCTGCTGCCTGAGTATTTCACATTGTCTTTTATTTCAGATATTTTGTTTTATTTCAAAATACCTGCAGTATTTTGCTTTTATATAATAGTACAGCATAGCAGGCCATTCAGATTGAATCAACTTTTACAGAGCAATCTACATTTTCCCCAAATCCTTGTCATTTTTTTCTCCTTCAAAAATTTGTCCAATTCCAGTTTGAAGGTTACTATCGAACTTGTATCCAACACCCTAACTAACAGTGCATTCCAAATTCTAACCATATGTTGCATAATGTCACTGTTATGATCCACAGCTGAGGTTACCCTTGGACAGGCCTTCTCCCAAAGTGAAACCTAGCTTGATAGGCCCTAACTTTTATTTTTGTTTGTTTAGATACGGGGAAGAGTAGCTACTGAACAGAGGCATAAGGAGTCAGCTGTTGAACTTTTAACAAAAGAATAAAACATTTATTCAACAATATGAGCTATATTACAAAACTCCTTCACCCACAACTATACCTTTACAGATGTAAACTGATTTGTATGGATAACACAAGTTACAAAAGTTATCTTATACTCTAATGTTCACAGTAAGTACACAGTCCATGGAAACCTATGGCACCCTGTGGTCAGACATACCACACTCTGAAACCAAGTCACTGATGCCGAGGTGGCATCTGTTTGAGGTAAACAGATGCTATGGATCTCTCCTCAACTCCCTCAGACGCTTGTCAAACTGTGAGACAACCAGTCTCACTGAATTCCATCCTTCATACGAGGGATTCCAATCTCCACTCTCCAAGACCTCGCCTTGGAACTTCCTCCCAAGCTGACATTTTCTCTCAGACATCTTCCACAAGGGTTCACCTCCAGGGTTTCAAACTCTCCTGCTAATGTTCCTCTTCCCTCAGTCACCACATGCACTCAAGCTGCCTTCCATGCACTCGCTGTCTCGGCAACTCAGGCTTAACAGCACACCACTGCTTCACATGCCCATAGCAAATAATTAAAGACATTCAGTTGTCTCTTTGAACCTTCTTGCTTTTTGCAAGCTCACTTTAAATCTGAAGATTGGAGCCTTTCTCTCTGCCCCTTACTCTTAACAGGACCTTTTCCCAGGTTCCTGTCCTTCCTTTAACTAGTTCTTCTTTGGACTTACTCTTCTTCCACTCCCCTAGACTTTTGGGGTTTTTCTTAGCTTGGGACTTGCTATCTGCCCCCATTTAGGCTGCTTCTGCTTCACAGCAGCCTTCAAACCAACTGAACTCAAACTGCTTCCAAAACTGCTGTCTTTCTTGTGTGTGTGTCTGTGGGAGGAACGTGCCTATCTGGTGCTCTCTGTGGCTAGGCAACAGCACTGTTCTTCCTACTCTTGTGTGTTTACTTTCACTTTGTAGGGGTCGTAAATGTCTCATTAGAAATGCACGCAGCTGTTTAAAGTGAAACTAAAACTCCATTTGACCTTTCTTAACACAGATGCAGAAACACAAATCAAACTTAAACTTTAAAGCTTAAACTCATTCCTAATACCCACAAATACAAGTATAACTTACTTAACAAAAACAAAAATACCTGGAAAAACTCAGCAGGTCTGACAGCTTCTGCGGAGAGGAACACAGTTAACGTTTTGAGTCTCTATGACTCTTCAACAGAACTAAGGAAGAATAGAAAAGAGATGAAATATAAGCTCGTTTAAGGGGGGTGGGACAGGTAGAGCTGGATCGAGGGCTAGTGATAGGTGGAGATAACCAAAAGATGTCATAGACAAAAGGACAAAGAGGTGTTGAAGCTGGTGGTATTATCTAAGGAATGTGACAATAAAGGTACAGATAGCCCTAGTAGGGGTGGGGTGGGGGGAAGGGATCGAAATAGGGTAAAAGGCAGAGATAAAACAATGGACGGAAATACATTTAAAAATAATGGAAATAGGTGGGAAAAGAAAAATCTACGTAAGTATTTGGAAAAAAGGGGGATCGGAAAGTAGGTGGGGATGGAGGAGAGAGTTCATGATCTAAAATTGTTGAACTCAATATTCAGTCCGGAAGGCTGTGAAGTGCCTAGTCGGAAGATGAGGTGCTGTTCCTCCAGTTTGCATTGAGCTTCACTGGAACAATGCAGCAGGCCAAGGACGGATATGTGGGCATGAGAGCAGGGTGGAGTGTTGTAATGGCAAGCGACAGGGAGGTCTGGGTCATGCTTGCGGACAGACCGAAGGTGTTCCGCAAAGCGGTCACCCAGTCTGCATTTGGTCTCTCCAATGTAGAGGAAACCGCATTGGGAGCAGCGAATGCAGTAGACTAAATTGAGGGAAATGCAGGCTATCTGTACCTTTATTATCACATTCCTTAGATAATATCACCAGCTTCAACACCTCTTTGTCCTTTTGTCTATGACATTGTTTGGTTATCTCCACCTATCACTGGCCCTCTATCCATCTCTACCTGTCCCCCCCACCCCCCCTTAAACCAGCTTATATTTCACCACTTTTCTATTTTTCCTTAGTTCTGTTGAAGAGTCATATGGACTCAAAACGTTAACTGTGTTCCTCTCCACAGATGGTGTTAGACCTGCTGAGTTTTTCCAGGTATTTTTGTTTTTGTTTTGGATTTCCAGCATCCGCAGTTTTTTGCTTTTATCTTTTTGCTTATAACTTACTTAAGCTATGTCTATTTCCTAACAGTCACCATTCGTTCTTTTGCCAATATGAGCCCTCTGGATATCAACCCTTTCGGTAATTGGAAATAATGTCTCTTCCTTTACTCTATCTGAACCCTTCATGTTCTTAAACATCTCTATCTGTACTATGAGAACACCCCCAACTTCTCCAAACTGTTCATTAAACAAAATTCTTGAAACCATTTTTATAACCCTCTTTCATCCTCGCTCCAACATCTTTGCATCCTTCCGAATGCATGGTGCCCAGACTTGGGCATAATATTCCAGCTGGGGCCAAATTAATGTTTTATAAAGGTTTAACATAACTTTCTGTTTTTTACAGTCCCTGCCTTTGTTTATAAAGGCTTATATCTAAGATGTAACCCAGGCACAGACGAGGGCTGTAATGCAAAACATGGTCAGCAATATGTCAACACTTGTCCCAGGATATTGTGACAAGCTACCACCAGGTAGAAAGGGGGTGAGAGGTTAAGTTGTTACCAGGTAACATCAACTCACAGCCAATCATAGATCAGAGGCGGGCACTCGCGTTGATTGACAACCAAGCAACCAATGGAAAGACTGGAATATGATCAGCCTACCCAATAGCGGAGTCACACCGGCGGGGTTGATGGCCTAATTTCTCGCTGGGAGAGGTCAGTTTAAATCCAACTGTCGGTATGCGGGAGATTGTGCACATCCAGGCCGGCCAGTGCGGGAACCAGATCGGGGCTAAGGTTTGTAAGTGTAGCCGCACAGAGTATGTGGGGGGAGAGAGAGAGAATCAATCCTTACTGCCAGCGAAGGCTAGCGTTATACACCGGGTCGAGAGATAACGCTCCTCGCACCCACTCGGACGTGGCGATTGTCTCAAAATGGCGGCCACGCCCGCAGACTTGATCCTCGGAATTTGCGCGGGCTTCAGAGAGCGCACGCGCAGCTGAAACGGTTGAGCGGCTGCTACGCGCACAGGGCGGAGTTACGCAGGTCGTTCCCTCCAGACCTACGTTCACACAGGGAGGATATTTCAGTCACTTTCTGTGTGGGAGTCTCATTAGCTTCTTAAAACTGCCTCGTCCAGCTTGAAGTTGTTTAGTTCACACAAGGCAGACACTGTTGCAGCTGCAGCAATGACTTTTATTAAGGTGCAATAGCAAGAAACATGTTGGTAGGTATAGAAATCTGATCTGATCTTATCATCCCAGATTAACATCTATGGTTCAGGCTCAAATTGGGACAAAATGCCCAGTTGGGCGATTATTAAGTCTCCTAAATGGCAAGCCAAGTAGTTAAGCACTAGAAATACAACTATAAAGACATAGGAATTGATCAGTTTGAAAAAAAAACACCAAAACCCTAAGACCAAAAAAGCCTTTAGTAGTAAGAATATTAAAGCTGAATGTATTTTCAAAGACTTGAAACTTGTTCCTACAAGGAGCACAAAGTTACCATGCAGAGACAGAAAGTAATTAGGGAGGTCTTGTGGCACAGTGGGTAATGTCCCTGCATCTGGGCCAGAAGCTCTGGGTTCAAGTCCCACTCCTGGACTTGATGGACAAGGAAGGTGTGTTTCATAAAATGTTCAAACAGGTTGAGTATCCACCTGCAAATCCTTCCAACACACTGCCAGTGGTAGGTGATAATATGGGAGAGATTCCTCATTAGCCATGTGATGGAAAGAATGTTGCAGCCTCTACCATCACTATCCAGACTACAACATGTAAAAGTGCATGTTGTCACAGCAACTCTGACTCTGCATGAACTGTATACCACATAGCAAAGAAGGCAAAAGGCATGTTGGATAGGAGATAGGAGTACAAAAGCAAGGAAGTCTTGCTACAATTGGTGAGATGACATCTGAAGTACTGTGTAGTTTTGGTCTCCATATAGGATATACTTACCTTGGAGATGGTACAGTGAAGATCCACTTGATTGGTTCCTGGGATGAGAAGGTTGGCCTATGATGAGAAGCTGAGTAAATTAGATCTATATTCTCTGGGGTTTAGAAGAATGAGAGGTGATCTCATTCAAATATACAAGATCAAGAAGGGGTTGTCAAGGTAGACGCTGAGAGGTTGTTTCAGCTGGCTTGGGAATCTACAACCCTGGGGGAACAGTCTCAGAATAGGGGTTGATCATTTAGGCCTGAGGTGAGAAATTTCTTCACTCAAAGGGTTGTGAATCTTTGGAATTATATACCCAAGAACATTGTGGATGCTCCATCATTGAATATATTCAAGGCTGAGACAGATTTTTAATCACTTAGGGAATAAAGGAATATGGGATGTGAGTGGAAAATGGAGCTTTTAGAAGATCAACCTCAATCATATTGAATGCTGGAGCAGGCTGTTTAGTCTACTGTTCCCATTTCCTAAGTCCATCCAGTTTGCCTTCTAACATCTTGGTAGGCAGATGATACACAATTGTTAACTAATCATAGCAATCATTTGGTAGTGTTGGGATTGAAACATCAGCAGCAATGGTAACTTGATTTATGTAGCACCATAAAGAGGGGAGGAGAGGTTTAGGGAGGGAGTTCCAGAGCTTAGGACCTGAGCAACTTAAGGCAACTTTACGATTTGAAATCAGAGAGAATACAGCCCATGCTAAAAGAACACGTTCCTCACCACCAGCTTGGCTATTGTGGATCTTTTCTTAAATCCAAGTCAGACCCTCAGTCAGGAAGGATAAATGAGTTGGGTTTTGCAGCAGTTCTAATGTAGGTAGTTCATTGAATACAGGAACCAATCAGTATTTTGTAACCACTAAAGTATTGAACAGATGTTTTAAAAATGCATTTTATTGATGTCTTGCAATGTCTAAAATGCTGGACTAAGTATCATTTTCCTTCAACTTGGCTCTCTGGGACTGGCTGAACTTTTGTCCCTGCAACTAATAGTGAAACAAAAAGATTGGAGCACTGTTATTCAAGCATCAAGTAACAATGTTGTGGTGTTAAATTAGACCATATGTTTCAAATAACTGATGACTATTGGTCCTATAATTCCCATTTTCCTGATTTCCCACTCTTGAGATCCTTTAAAGTTATTTTTATTGGGGAGGGGTAGGGTGGAATGATTCTGAAGAAATTTGGGGTTAAAATTAGAGCCCAAAACAGGTACATTTGGAAAAGCAGGATTCAGTTTTATTTGAATGTCATTCCATTCCAGGCAGCAAGCAAGTTAAATGACAGCTGTTGTGAATTTTTGCACCACACCCTGGTATGGACCTCAACAGTATACTCCTGCTCCAGCAGAGAATGATGCTGACTCATCGAGATCATATCTCATCCAAATTCTTATCCTAAGTTGGTTTAAAGGATTTTGGTCGCTATCTGTTCTTAAGTGAAATAATTTTCCAGTTTCTTCCCCATCTCAAAATTAGAATTTTGTGTCATCCTTTTCTTTGCACACATTAGATGTGGATATTTAGGTCTCTATTCTCTGCACACAGTCAATATTTAATTTGCTATGGGCAGGCCAGTGCATTAGTAGGGAGATGGAATCTTGACAAGTTGCTGGTCTCTCGATGGGTAAGACACAGGCATGCTACAACCAGTGTTGTTGCACACATTTTATTAGATATGGTGTGGTTGCCTGTGTAAATATTATTCTAAACCATTTGGATCCTTGTCTCTGCCCACACAGCTAGGATGAGTAATTAAGGGATGTGCCTGAAATCTTCAGGTGGTAAATGGATGATGTTCAGGAACGAGCATCAAATGAACCCTTGCAAATTAGACAAAAATTGAGCTTATGTAACTTTTTTGTATTTTTACCCATTCCTGACTAATCCCATGCACTTAACAAACCAAGATGCAGGTCAAAGCACCCTTAAGTTTAAAAAAAGGTGTATAATCAGTTCAACAGTAAAATAGAATGAACTCCATTCTGATAGAATATTATTTCAACTTTACTATTAATGAACTCTTATGTGGGGGAGATACCCTTTGTAATTTACAAACCAAGCCAACAATAAGATGAAGACATAAGCTGATGATGGATTAACTTCTAACAGGAATGGTAAACATGGCCTCTCACTTTTTGCACTAATCCAGGCATCTGAATTGATGGAACTCTTGAAGAGATAGGTAGTATTTTTCTATTTTTCCATTTTATTTTTCACTAATGTAAAGCTTTACTTGAACTCATTGCAAATCAGAGTCATGATTAAACTGTGCACTGCTTTGGTCGGATCGCAAGCTCAGGACTGCATATGGTGCTGGTTGCTCAAAAACAAGAGATCTTCAGATGCTGAAGAGCATCTAGCATACAAAGGTCCGCGTTACGAGGAATGACTGGGAGACACTGGATAGTTCATCCTGGAAAAGAGACATCTGAGCTGATTGTGAAATTTGTGTAAGGGGAAGCAGGATCAAGGTAGTACAAGATAGAAGCTTTCCATTATCAGTCTGAAATGTCTGAATGAATGAATTCCATATGGAGCAATGGAGATAACTAACCCTGGAATCATTTAATAAGCAAGTAGATGCTGCCTCCAATGGGAAAAACATGGATCCTTTTGGATTGACAAATTAAGATGGAAAAAAATACTTTTTAAATTCATCCTGGGGATGTGAGCATTGCTGGAAAGATCAGCATTTATTGCTCTTGAGAAGGTGGTGGAAAAAATGCCTGTCCACGTCTCCAATTACTTTGATTGTGTGTACTGATGAGATGTTCTAACTGAGGCTCCGTTTGTCGCTCAAGTAGAAGTTGGTGATTGATATAAAGAAGAGCAGAGAGTGCTCCTCATGTCCTGTGCAACATTCTTCCTTCAGTTTATCCAAAACACTTTTTAAATTCATCCTGGGGATGTGAGCATTGCTGGAAAGGTCAGCATTTATTGCCCTTGAGAAGGTGGTGGTGGTGAGCTGCTGCCTTGAACCGCTGCAATCCATGTAGTATAGGTACACCCACAATGCTGTCTGGGAGGGAAAGCCAGGATTTTGACCCAGTGACAGTGAAGGAACAACGATCTAGTTCCAAGTCAGGATGTTGTGTGGCTGGTAGGTTGAATTTGCAGGTGGTGGTGTTCCCACCAGTTCCCAGTATTTTTTGCCATTTGTTGCTTCCTGACTGCATTTCAAGACATTCAATGTTTGCAGAGCACCCAAAGAACTAATTAGGTGCCATTTATGAATTCCTTTGTTTACACATTCTTAATTTAATTCAACAAGCTCTAAATCAACTATCTACTTTTGATTTTTCTCATTGTAGACAACTTGACGTCTATGCTAATGATGATTGAATTTGACCAGAAGTAATTAAATATAATAGTTCACAGTATGTCTTTCTAGTGAGTGAACAGTAAGTTTGAAATGTTGCATTGTACTCTAGTTAATGGCAGGCTGTCATTTTGTATGTCTATTTTCATGGACCTTTTGTTCATCATAATACAAATCCTGAGACATAAACTTGAATCCCCAATCAACCGCTTTTGTATGGAGTCTTGTTTTGCAAGATGATGTCTTCTTATGGTTTTCCTTGTACCGATAAAATGGAAAAAGCTGCTTATGAAACAGGACAGGAGATGAAAGTGATTGAGGGTGGGATACATTCAGGAGCAATTGTTATGAAAGGAATCAGCCATCACCTTGGAACAAAAGAAAATCTAAGAATATAATATAAAAGCGATATGAAAGTTTAGAAGCCAAGAAAAGAAAGCAATTCAAGTCTTTGCACTTCTGTTTGTTGAGTGGTGGACTGAGAGCAATGGGATGTTGTTGGAAACGTTGACTATGGAACATTCAATAAAAGTACTGAGTCAGCCTGGAGCGTGACTTTTCTGGACAAAAGATAGTTATTGAAAGGATAATGTGGTAATACAACTAGCGCAAATACTTTTGAAATTATGTAAACCTGTAATCTGAGTTTAGAGAAGGGATTGTTAATTTCAGGCTGCCATTGTTACGTTCTTCTCTTTGATGATACATACCAATCATACACAAGGATTTATTTGAAGGTAAGACCACGTACAGATGATGTTCACTGGGAGGCTAAGTATAGTACATCTGATCTTTACCCTGCTGTTTGCTGACTGCTGACAAGTCACGGGACTAATACATCATATCCTGTTGGGGTGTGTAATGATTGACAGTAGCTTAATATATGGTTCCTTAAAGGTATATGCACATTATGTCACAACATCCATCATATATGGCTAGAGCCAGTAGCACATTGTAATTGTATGTTCAGAGGAAATGCAACTTGATGTCATCTCCCTGTTCCCCATCAGAAAGTTACTATAACGTTTTACCTTTATTAAATTTACTTTTAAAGATTTCATTTTCCCTTTTTATCACCTATTTTTTCTTCAGGAGAAAATATATGAATTGTCAAATGGGAAAAACTTTTTAATGAATTTGGTTCCTGCCATCCATGTGGTCTCTCCTTGTTGCAGTTGTAGCTCTGTTGATGAATGCAAACAGGCATGAGCTTGCCCAAGATTTTAAGCTTGACCTGAATTCATACGCTACCTGCCTGAACACTTTTTTGACCTTCATTTGGCAGGATCCCTTTGAGATAGAAAGGTGCTGGAGCAGGTACAGAAAAGATTTACCTGGATCATAGCAGAATGGAGAAATTGTAACCATCAGGAGTGACAACAGGCTGGGTCACTTTTCTCTGGAGAAGAGAAGGAAGATTGATATAATAATAGTCTTTAAAATCGTGAAAAGGTTTGAGAGAATAGACAGAACATGTTTTCACTTGTGTGGGAGTCCAAGAGCCATAAATATAAATACAGTCAGTAAAGAATTTACAAAAACTTCATCACCCTGAGAATGGCTAGAATATGAAACTCACTCCACAAGGAGTAATTAAGGTGAATATCATTGATGCCTTTAAGATTAAGCTAGGTGTTAAGTACAAGTGGGAGAAATGCATAAAAGGATATGCTGATAGAGTGAGATGAAGTAAGGTGGGAGGAGGCTTGTATGGAGCATAAACACCAGCAATGACCGGTTGGGTTTTTAATGGTCTGATTCTGCATTGTCAATTCATCACAGTTTTTAACCCAATCTTCAGTACCTCAAGGGGCCACCATAGTAGCAGCATGGTATAATCTTCCAAATACTGCAGCTTGTTGCCATCGATTACTCTGAAGACTGCCTCTGTCTTAGGGGTGGATCTGAGGAACATAGGAACAGGAGTAGGCCATTATAACCCCCTTGAATCTGTTCTGCCACCCAATTAGAACGTGACTAACTTGTATCTTAATTCCATTGACCCAGCTTTGCTCTGCATCGCTTAATACTCTTGCTTAATAAAAATGTTCCACTTAAGGAAGCCATTAATATTTGCGTTGCAACACTATATCATGATGATCTAGACCCGCCACCATTGTGTGAATCTATTCATCGAACTTATAAATTCAGCAACTCTCACAATTGAGTTCAGTCTTAATGACACCATGTATTCCTAAATTTAAGCATCAAGTGAAGGTAGCGGTTTCACACTGCTAATATGCAGTAGCAACATGAGTGGTATTTGCCACGAACAGGATGCTGCCATCAAGCCAGAAAGATGTTCTGCCTATAACACGAATGAGTAATGTGATAAATGAATTTCAGTGCCAGTGTGATACTAGGTATGTAGGCCATACATCCAAAAGACTGCAGATCATATCAACTAGCAATTCCCAGCCACTGTTCACAACAGAAAGGTTACAGACCATATCCAACCAGCCCATGCGTGCAAACTCAAAACATAATGTCTAAAATTAGATGTGATTCCGCAATTGGACAACATTTACTACACTTCAGTGTGCTAAGAACTATGTGGGCTCAGTGTGGTGCATTTGCGTGTACTGGAAGCTACATATATTAATACATGAGGCCCTGTTCTTTGCAGACAGAATTAACATGTACACACACTGCACCTGTTTCAGCTAAACAAAATAAGTGACAACCATTCCCTGCTTCATTCCTCATGGCAATGCCTTGATCAATCAGGTTTAAGCTGCTTGGTTTAAATTTCAAACAATGCTTGGCAGTTAACTTAGTCACCATCAACTGGTGCATTCTCCTTGGCAACGTCTCTACCAATCAGAGTCCACATGCCATTCAATCAGCACTCTCTTCTCATACTGTACAAATAGTTGTTCACTTTACATTTGGTATTCTTGCGAATTGTCCTAATGTGTGCAAGATGAAAAGCTTCAACAAAAAATGTCTCTTTTTCAGCAGTAACAAAAATCTATTAATTTCCTTTTTGAATTTTACAGTTGACTTCAACAGCCTTTTTTGGGAGGCATAAAGTTCCAGATTTCCTCTATCCTTTGAAAAGTTGCTCCCTGACACCCCAGAAGTTGCTCCCAGTTATTTCTTTCACTTAGGCACTTTACAGCCTTCTGGATTCAACATTGAATTCAACAATTTTAACCTATGTCCCATTTTCATTCTGTGTTTTTCATCTTTGTTGTTGGATGGCAACTATTGGTAATAATTCTGCTTTCCCTTTTACACCTCTAGCTACATCATTACTAGTCCCTTTATTGCCCCACTTTGCCTTGCACCATCATCACTTTTGTCATCTAACATCTGCCTTCCAAAGGCTAGGAATCCTGTGTAACTCATCTCCTGACTTCCCATCATCGACAAGGTACAAGTAAGGAGTGTGATGGATTACTTTCCACTTGCCTGGATAAGTGCAACTTCCACAACAGTCAGGAAGCATGGCAGCATCCAGGACAAAGCAGCCCGCTTGATTGGCACCACATCCACAAACATTCACTCCCTCTACCTCCAACGCGCAGTAGCAGCGGTGTGTACCATCTACAAGTTGCACTGCAGAAACTCACCAAGGCTGCTTAGACAGCAGCTTCCAAACCCACAGCTCCTACCATCAAGAAGGACGAGCAGTAGACACATGGGAACACCATCAAATGGAAGTTCCCCTCAAAGCCACTCACCATCCTGACTTGGAAATATGTCGCCATTCTTTCACTGTACCTGGGTCAAAATCCTGGAACTCCCTCCCTAACAACACTGTAGGTGTACTTATACCACTTGGGCTGCAGCAGTTCAATAAGGCAGCTCACCACCACCTTCTCAAGGGCAATTAGGGATGGGCAATAAATGCTGGGCTAGCCAGCGATGCCCACATCCCATGAATGAATAAGAAAAAACCTTATCACAGACCTTCCCTTTTGTTCTATCTTCCCCCTCTTCTTCTACCCTGCTTCTGCTGAGCATTTTTAGCCTTTTCTGTTTTTAGCTCTTTCCTAGGCTTTTCTTATTGCTTCCACCTTCTGATTTCTTATAAACCACCCTCACCCCGGCCTCTCCTGTGCAGTCCTCTGGAACATCTTATGTAAATTATGCAATGCCAATTCTTGTGCCGGATAGGAAGAAGCCCACATGCCCTGCTCGGTGCCAGGCCACCAGCCTCACCACCTCCAGTGCTGACTGCTTTTTTTCCCAATTATATTAATGGCAGTCTCTTCTACAGTGTTTGCAAAGTGACTGAAACTCCTTTTTCAAGAAGAGTGGGGAAAAAACTACTCCAGGTACCATTGCGTTAGTCAATGCAGCGTGTAATGCCTACAATATCTGGGCCCGGGGAATCTTTTCTTGTATTTTCTTTACACGTCAAAGCCTATGCAGACTGATTTAACCTAATCATTACCTTGCTATTATTTGAATGGTCTAATTACAAAGGGTGTCATGTACCCATCTGTCCATCCAAGCCAGGTCAAAGTCTCAGGATCTCTGACTGTACACAGTCTCATCAGCTCATAAATATCCAGTGCTACACCCTGGCAAAGCAAAGAAAACATGGTGGCCTTAGTATTCAGTTACTTTGTGTTGGTTCTAACTACATCTGGGCCTCCGAGATTCTGCTAAGGTGTTTATCCATTAGTTCTCGTGGAGCAGGCTGCCTGTTTTCACATTCGGCTAGATTTCTGCTGAGGTTTTGAAACCTTCGGGGTCGGTAGAACACTTGGTCAATGAAGGCCCAAATCATAAGTTTCCCAGCATGTCACCTCTCAAATAGTATGTAAATGATTTGCGAATTTAATGAACTCGACCTGACAACATGGATGTTAGGATAAAATGTAGAATGCAGTAGATTTTAATTTTTATTCTGTAAATTAAGGAGACCTGAATTTTGTAATGTATTATAATTATTTTACTGAAATATTCATAATTGTGCAATCCTTTTATTATTTTATACTTTATTTTTTAAAGATTGTCTATAGCTATGTTAAGAATTATGATTATTTGTTTTATTTGTATCGTCATCACAATTCAGCATTTGCTGCCACGATGATTTTTCAATAAACGAGTTATCAGTCTATCAATCTCAGATGTTTTTACTCAGGCTGTGTTACGGGCAGTAATAAAACAAAGTTCAGTATGACAATGAAACTAAAGAAGTCTACAGTCAAAGTTTTATTAATTGGCAAGGCAACTCAGTGTATGGATGTTCCAGGATTCTTACAAGACTGTGCTCGTGCCAGTCTATCACATGTTCTCTTTATAGAAAGTAGTCTAAGTGGTGAGCAGTGTGCCTAGGGCTGGAAGTATCTGCTAAAGGGAATGGCTTACTAAACAGAATGACAACAAGAATTTGGTGAGAGTGGGAATTGAGCACAGAGGGTAAAGGAAGGTTCCAAGTGCTTTAAATTTGGAATATTGGTAAATAAGTAAATAGTCATACTGGAGGACATAGAAAAATAGACATGCACAAAAAGAAGTATCAGAACTTGAGGTAATTATAATTAGTATCAAGGTAAGATTCCAGGTATCCCTTTGTGTATTTAGTATCGTCAGTGGTTAGTCTTAACCTTGAGTTAGTAAGGATTTACAATTGGTGCAATTAAGTGTGAGTGAAAGGAAAACTAGCTAAGTGATTAAATTCAATTACATTTAAAGACATTGGCCCAGATTTTCACCATGATGGAGAGGCTCTCTGTCGTAGAGAAAATGCCCGAAAATCTTAAGTCTCAATTTAAATCTTAAGTAATTATTTTGCTTTGGTTGCTTTGTATGAACAGGTAAACATGACATTGAATGATGAGATGGTTGCTTTGTATGAATAGGTAGACATGACGAACGATGAGATGAGTAATGAGATAAGTGCATTTAAATTTTGAAAAGGGGATGTACGGAATATATCCATGTGTATGTATGGATACATACTTAGAATAAACCCCTGATCCAGATTGGTTGCATTGATGTATTTTAAAAGGAAAGAAATAGCAGAGGCTCATTTGCCATTGGTCACTAACTCATTAAAAAGGTTTAGTGCCGGAGGACTGGCCATAGCTAATGTAATTCCTATAATTAAGAAGGTGGTCAGAACATATCCCAGGAATTATAGACAATGTAGGAAAAACAATGAAATCAATGAGAAATACAATACTGAATAGTCAGCATGGATTTCAAAAGGAAAATGTTGCTTGTTCAATCTTTATTGAGCTTTTTGAGGAATCAACAGAAAGTAGACAATACAGTAGATGTAATTTATCTGGATTTTCAAAGACCTTTGATAAGGCGTGCCATAATATAAACTAACAAATAAGGTCAGAGAATGTGGAGTTGGGACAAATGGAAGAATGGATTGATAGTTGGCTTCAAAACAGAAAGCAGAGTGGGAATAAAGGGTAGTTCTTCAGAGTGGCAGAAGGTGGGAAATGATGTTGCATAAAGATCAGTGCTGGGTCCATTGCTGTTTACAATTTACATTAACGATTTGGTCTTTGGAATCAAAAACACAATTTCTAAATTTGTAGAAGACACCAGATTGGGGAGAGAGTCAATACTGAGGAGGACTGAAACAAATTATAGGAGGACATTAAACTTACAGAATGAGCAGATAATTGGCAAATGAAGTTCAACACAGCTTGATAGAAAGAACAGGGAGGTCACTTATTACTTCAAAGGTGCGAGTCTAGGTAGGGTAAAGGAGCAAAGGAATTGGAATATATCAAATCACTAAAAGAGGTGCCACAGGTTAGCAAGGTCATTAAAAAGAAGCAAACCAAGCTTTATTGCTAGAAGAATAGAATTGAAAAGAAAGGAAGTTATGCTAAACCTGTATCGAACATTGATTAGACCACACATAGTACTGTGTGCAATTTTGGTCACTATTTTATAAAAAAGAGAGACATTGGAGAAGGTACAGAGATTTACAAGGATGAAACCAGAAATACATATAAGGAAAAGACTGACATTTTGAGTATCTTTTCTCTTGGAAAAAGAAGGCTAAAGGGTGACCTTTAAAATTATGAAACATTTTGATAGAGTGGCTACAGAGGGAATGTGTCCTTTTGTGGTGAGAAGCATAACTAGAAGAAGCCATCAATATAAGATAGTCACCAGGAAAATCCAATAAGGAATTCCAAAGAAACTTCTTCACCCAAAAAGTGGTGGGAATGTGGAACTCATAACCACATGGAGTGGTTGAAGTGAATAATATAGATGTATTTAGAGGGAAACTAGACAAGCATATGAGGGAGAAGAGGGAATAGAGGGTTATGATAGTAGATGAGAAAAGTTGGGAGGAGGCTCGTGTGAAGCATAAACAGTGGCAAGGACTAGTTGGGCCAAATGGCCTGATTCTATGTTGTATATCCTATGTATGTAATGTAACTCAACATCAAAATTTACAAATTTACAAAGCAAAATACTATGGATGCTAGAAATCTGAAAGAAAAGCACAAAATGCTGAAAATACTCAGCAGGTCTAGCAGTATCTGTGGAGAGAGAAGCAGAGTTAATGGGCTAAATGTTACGGGAGGGCAAAGACAGCTCATGCGCCCACCCCCACCCTGGAAGCAAAGTTGGCATAGAGTTGACTTGCTACACGCCGGCCCACCCCACAGCCATAACGTGCTGCGGACAGGCTAAACAAAGGGTCAAGTAGGATTTCTGTCCCTTGCTAGAGAGGAAAGGGAGCTATTAGCAAAATCTGATTGGCCTTCAGCTCCATCAGTCCCAGCAGTGCCTTGAGTGCATTAGTGGGCACTGCTGGGACTGCAAGAGGAGGAAGAAAATAGCTCGTGGATCCTAGAGATAGGTAGGTCTGGGGTCTTGGGCAGGTCATGGAGGGTTTGGGTTTAAGCCAGCAGGTGGGTAGGAAGAAAGGGTGATTCTAAGGGGAGCCACTCCCAATCTGCAAAGAGCAGCCCCCAAAAAAAGAACCCCCTTTTCCTTTCTGCCCTTTGAAGAGGTTATTTTAAAAATTGGCTGCCCACCCCTGCCCATGCCAAATGTTTCATGGTGTGGGCAGCATTTTAGCAGGGTCAATTGGCTTGGTAAGAAGTGTAATTGACCCTTGATTGTCTATTTACATGTGGCGGGCAGGCTGCTGATTTCAGCACCAGCCCACCTCCTGTATTATGGGGGTGAGCTTGGGGGTGGCTGGGAAGGTGGTGGGGTGGGTAGACAGCCTATTTTACAGGCCCCCCACACCCCCACCGAAAACATGCCCGGGGGAACATATGAAATGCAGCGCAATGTTTCATGTGGTGGTCTTTCATCAAGAATCAAAATTTATATATGGGAACTACAGGCCAGTGAGTCTCACGTCAGTGGTAGGGAAACTATTGGAGAAAATTCTGAAGGAGAGAATCTATCTCTACTTGGAGAGGCAAGCTTTGATCAGGGATAGCTTTGTCAGAGGGAGGTCATGCCTAACAAATTTGATTGAATTTTTTGAGAAGGTGACCAGGTGTGTAGATGAGGGTAGTGCAGTTGATGTAGTTTATATGGATTTCAGCAAAGCCTTTGACAAGGTCCCACATGGGAGACTTATAAAGAAGGCAAATGCACATGGGATACAGGATAATTTGATAAGGTAGATTCAAGATTGGCTTAGTTGTAGGAGACAGAGGGTGATGACAGAAGGATGCTTTAGTGATTGGAAGCCAGTGTCCAGTGGCATACCACAAGGATCTGTGCTGGGTCCCCTATTATTTGTCATTTAAATAAACAACATAGATGACCATGTGCGGGGTAGGATTAGTAAGTTTGTGGATGACACAAAGATTGGCCGGGTGGTTAACAGTGAGGTTGAGTGTCTTGGGCTACAGGAAGATATAGATGGGATGGTCAAATGGACAGATAAGTGGCAGATGGAATTTAACTCTGAAAAGTGTGAGGTGATAAACTTTGGAAGGAGTAATTTGACAAGGAAGTATTCAATAAATGGCTTGACACTAGGAAGTTCTGAGGAACAAAGGGACCTTGGCGTGTGTGTCCATAGATCTCTGAAGGCAGAGGGGCATGTTAGTGGGGTGGTGAAAAAGTCATATGGGACACTTGCCTTTATCAATCGAGGCATAGATTACAAAAATAGGGAGGTCATGTTGGAGTTGTATAGAACCTTAGTGAGGCCACAGCTGGAGTATTGTGTGCAGTTCTGGTTGCCACATTATAGGAAGGATATGATTGCACTGGAGGGGGTGCAGAGGAGATTCACCAGGATGTTGCCTGGGATGAAATATTTAAATTATGAAGAGAGGTTGGATAGACTTGGGTTGTTTTCATTGGAGCAGAGAAGACTGAGGGACGACCTGATCGAGGTGTACAAGATTATGAGGGGCATGGACAGGGTGGATAGGGAGCAGCTATTCACCTTAGTTGAAGGGTCAGTCATAAGGGGGTATAAGTTCAAGGTGAGGGCCAGGAGGTTGAGGGGGGATGTGAGGAAAAACTTTTTTACCCACAGGGTGGTGACGGTCTGAAATGCACTGCCTGGGAGGGTGTTGGAGGCAGGTTGCCTCACATCCTTTAAAAAGTACCTGGATGAGCACTTGGCACGTCATAACATTCGAGGCTATGGGCCAAGTGCTGGTAAATGTGATTAGGTATGTAAGTCAGGTGTTTCTCACATGTAGGTGCAGACTCGATGGGCCGAAGGGCCTCTTCTGCACTGTGATTCTATGATACCAAACAACACTGCAGAAATGCAACATAATTCAAGAAGGTGTTGGAAAACTTATAGACTGGGCAGTTAATCAGCAAATAAACTTTAACATAGATAAACGTGAGGTGATACACCTAGGTAAGAAAAATAGAAACATGACTTATACCTTAGAAAATAAACTGAATGGTGAGAAGAGCAAAGGGCTACAGGTGAATAAATCATTGACAGCAGCATTGTAGGTCATTAAAGCTATTAGAAATGCTAACAAGCGTTGGGATTTATTTCAATTTGTTATAAAATTCAAAAGTGAAATAGTTTTATTAAACTTGCGTAGGACTGGTCAGGCAGCACCTACAGTATGTTGTACAACTCTATACTTACTGTAAAAAGAACATAGTGCAAAAAAAATTGATGATGACTGGTATTTTCCAGGCACGTTGCCATTGGGTGTCACGGTGGGCATGAGCAGACAATATGGCGAGAAGGCCAAAAATTGGTTTCACGCTGTCATGAAACAAGTTTGCGATTGTCCATTCCACCCACCGATGATCGCCGGAGGTTAGGAAAGTCATTTTAATACTTCTGCATATCATTATGAGCCCCGCTCGCTGGAATCCTCCCCCCACACAGGATCATCTGAGCATGCTGATGCATTTCACAACAGTATTTAAAAGGGGTACACCTAGCGAGCTGAACTCCGAGGGGAACTGAGATGAGTGCACACTAAAGTTGCATAGCGCTCGTGAGGGTTGCCCGTTCAACTTCAGGGGAAAGGCCCCATGCATTCAGGCAAGGGCACAGGCAAGTCTCTTTTTCACGACTAGCCACATTGGTGCCGGGACAAGGGCTGCACTGCGGTTGGGGCAAGGTAGGGGGGTGGGCAAGGCAGCACGATCTGATGGTAGTGCCCAAGCACGTGCAGTTGTGGGGGGTGGTGGAGGGAAGCAACCAGGCATTAAGGAAACCTTGTATACACTGAGCATTCTCCCGCAGCTGAGACAGTTCAGGCATAGCTACATTGACACGTGTGGAGTCGGGTTTCTAGCTTATCTGCCCACTCAAGCAACACAGAAGCATGAATGTTCCACCAAATGCTCCTGAACTTTTCACCCCTTGGGCACAGACTGCAAATTAATGAACATTTTAGTGGACTGCAGAACGATTGGACGACTGGGAAGTTATACAATCTCCTTGCAAAAGCTGGTCATGGAGCAGTCACTGGTGGAGGTGCTCACAGCCCCTTGCAATGTCTTCATTCAGTTTTGGAGCAGTCTCTCCCATGGTTCAAGCTAACAGTGTAGTCTTGCTGTGCGAGTTAGGGGAATGCCTGAGTTGAGAGCACAGCATGCAGTCAAAAGGGCAAAGCTGCCGCCAATCAGTCAGGTGGAGTTGGGCCGGAGGTGGGTGGGGTTTCAGGCTGCCACGCAGCGCAGTAAACTCTGGCCTTCCAAGTGGTGGCCAGCACTCTCCAGCATGCGTTCAGGGGCCTTCAGACTTAACCAAGAGAGGTTCTTAGTATACACAAGCTAACCCACGCGTCTCTCTCTTTCATCTGCAGGAGGAGTACATCAGGAGCTTGGAGACTGGTGACCTAGCTGTATGACTCATGGCTTGCAGGGAGCGGGGAAAAGAGCAACGGAGGTGCCTGGCTGAGCAGCGGGAGGAGCAGCACCCTCAAGAAGAAGAAGCAGCTGGGGCTCCTGCGCACGCTGCTGAAGAGCCATAGCGAGCTGTCGCAGATCGGCGCCTTGCTAGATCCAGGGTCTACAGACGGTGCTCATCATTCATACAGGTGACTGAGAACCAGTGTCACCAAAGACTGTGCATGTCCAGGGAACTGGTCAGTCACGGATGCCACCTGCTGCAAGATTTGGCGCCATGGAAGGCATTCACTGCCAGTAGCTGTGAAAGTGACCACTGCGCTCAATTTCTATGCCAGTAGCTCCTTCCAGGGCTCCACAGGTGCCTCCTGCAGGATCTTGCAAGCCTCCACACACAAGTGCATCCAGGAGGTCATGGATGCCATATTTGCAAAGGCACACAACTTTGTGCACTTTGCCCAGTATCAGGAAAGCCAGGAAGCAAAAATATTGGGATTTGCACAGATCTCAGGTTTCCCACAGGTGCAGGGTGCCATCAACTGCACTCATGCGGTGCTTAAATCTCCATGGCAACAAGCAGTCAACTATGTCAACCACAAGTGCTTCCACTCGCTGAATGTTCAGCTGGTGTGCAACCACCACAAATGCATCCTACAGATCTGCACACGATTCCCAGGGAGTGTCCACGACTCCTACATTCTCAGTCTCAGATCCCTGACGTTTTCCAGGGTCCACACAGACTGCAGGGTTGCCCCCTTGGGGATAAGGGCTACCTGCAGAGGACATGGCTGATGATGCCCGTGCAGCAGAGAAGAAGGTACAATGAGGCTCATGCTGCAACTCGCACTTTGGTGGAGCAAACCATCGGAATGTTGAAAATGAAGTTCTGGTGCCTGGACCAGTCTGGTGGAGCCCTGCAATACAGTCCACAGAGGGTGTCACGCATCGTCGTTGCCTGCTGCGCACTTCACAACCTGGTGCTGCAACTGGCGGAGGAGCTGCACATCTCCTCTGATGAGGATGTCAACGGGGATGAGGGTGATGAGGTCCTCGAAGGCAAGGATGACGACAATTAGACTATTGCGTTGCCCAGACAAGGTGGGCGTGCTCAGGAGGCCCTCATAGCCATTAGATTCGAAGATGATTACAACATGCAGTGAGGAAACTCCATAGATCCTCACATTGTATCTGTGAACGTTTGACTCCACAGTGGCTTATGGCACCATACATACCCTCTGTGATAAGGCTCCTGTCAAGGAGATGCAGCGGATGCCCATAGTCCCTACATTCCAGGAGGATGATGACGACATGTAGTTGGGACATTCCATAGATCCTCACATAGCTTATTATGAATGTCTGACTCGTCTGGCTCATGGCAGCTCACTTGTGCTCTGTGAACAGGGTCATACCATGGAGATGCATCAGAGAAATTTTAAATTCTCCTGATCCTATGGCATCTTTCGTGAGCTGAACCCGTCAAGACCACACTGTCACCGGATACAGATGCTGAAGAGATGGGGGCCAGCATACCTCAAAGGTGCTGAGAGCACACAGAGAGAATGATGGAACTCTGTGCTGCCGGTCCAGGACATTCTTGCAGCAATGATAAGCCTCATGGAGGTGCAGGCTTTACTGATGTGTCCAGTGACAGTGAAGGCGCACCATTGGTGTGCTGTTCATCCTTGGGAGTCCACCTGCCATCCATAATTGGACAGTGAGCACGCACTCGACCCTTAATTGATCTGCACTTCAACATAGTGGCCGGTGCTGAACAGATGGGAAATTAATCCAACATTGGGATCCTGACCTCGGACCAAAAGTTCAGCCCGCATGTTCACTTAGCAATTGTTACCTTTCCTTCGTTTTTTGTTAATGTTAATATAAAAGCGACAATGTAGATTATGGTTACTTGCTTTTCTATAAAATTATAAGTATTCATTCTGAGAAAAGACTCAATCCAAGAACAGATTTGATCACTTATGTTGTGAGCGAACAGCTCATGAATGCTGTGTCTCAACACAAAACATCTGACAGTTTCCATTGCATGCTGGGAGCATCACCACCTCCAAGTTCCATTCCGAGTCGCACACTAACCTCACTGGGAAATGTATTGCCATTCCTTCTTCACTGCTGGGCCAAAATCCTGGAACTCACTACCAAATAGCCTACTCCTGCTCCTATTTCTTATGACCTTACCTAACAACACTGTGGGTATATCTACACCATGTGGACTGCCCCAGTTCAAGAAGGCAGCTCACCACCTCAAGGATATTTGGTGTGGGCAACAAATGTTGGCCTTGTCAGTGACATCTGCATCCCATGAAAGCATCAAAAAAACAATGATGCCAAACCAATTCTTTTGTTGCATAGAGAATGCTTCCATTTGAAGAACAATCGTTATATCAGCTTTTCAACATTGTGCTCTTTAATGACATACCCTGCTATTTTTTTGTGTATCATTTTTAACAAATTTATAGATGTTTGGCAAAGTACATGTTCACAACTATAAACTAAGGCAAGAAAGTATCAGGATAAGTGGGCTTTGTATAAAATTTGAACTGTGCTTAGTGCAAGGATGCCCAAGCAAATATTGGGGCTTCTGACAAGGAGGGAGTGTGTTCAGTGAGGCTGGCATCAGTGATGGGGAGAAAATAACTTCATGAATCGTCATTCTTGGATAAATCAGAAGCTAGTACAAAGCAGAATTCTCAAGCACAGATGCTTATTTTGTGGTATGTAATGCTATAATATTGCTCACAGAAATTTACTCTCGGAACTGAAGGATCGAGTCATGATTGTATTGGTTGAATGATACATTCTGGGTTATGAATGGCCATACTGATTATGTCACTTAGAGTTCACTGTTGAGGACCATTTCTCACATTGAAAACTCTAATAGAAAGCAATTAAGGGCAAAGCAATCTTTCAAAATAGATATTGTAAGTAAGCATATAGTCCTTTAGTATCTTTTGAGTGACAGCTGTGGCTCAGTTGGTTGCATATTCGCCTCTGTGTCATACAGTTTCGGGTCCAAGTCCCATTCCAGAATTCCAACACAAAAGTCAAAGCTGACACTCCAATGTAGTACTGAGGGAGTGCTGCACTGTCAGAAGTGCCGCCTTTCAGATGAGATATTAAACTGAGGCCCTGTCTGCTTTTGCAGGTGGATGTAAAAGATCTCAAGACTTTTAAAGGGATATTTCAGAATACACAGAATAGATACATTCCAATGAGAAAGAAAAGTTCCAAGGGGAAAACCCACCATTTGTGGTTAACTAAAAAGTTAAAGACAATATCAGACTTAAAATGCATATAATTGCGCAAAGATGGGTGGCAAATCAGAAGATTGGACAAAATATAAAGAACAAAAAATGACAAAAAGGTTAATAAGGAGGAACAAATTAGAGTAAAAGAGAAAGCTAGCTGTAAATATGAAGTTGGCTAGTAAGAGTTATAGATATTTAAATAAGAATAGAGTTAACAAATTGAGTGTGGTCCTATAGAAAGTGAGTCTGGGGAATTAATAATGGAAAGTAAGGAGATGGCAGATGAATTGAACAGGCATTTTGCATTGGTTTCACTATAGAGGATACAAGTAACATCCGCGAAATAGCTGTTAATCAGGAAATGGAAAGGAGGGAGGAACCCACGGAAATTACAATCAACAGAAAAGTGATAATTGAGTAAATTGTTGGGGCTATGGGCTGACAAATCTCCGGATCCTGTTGGATTTCATCTTAGGGTCTTGAAAGAAGTTGCTAGTGAAATAGTTGATGCATTGGTTTTAATTTTCCAAAACTCCCTAGATTCGGGGAAGGTTCCTTCGATTGGAAAATAGCAAATGTAACTCCTTTATTCAAAAATGGAGGGAGACGGAAAGCAGAAATCTACAGGCCAGTTAGCTTAACATTTGTCACAGGGAAAATGTTAGAACCTATTATTAAAGACGTTATAGCAGGGCACTTAAAAAATTCAAGGCAATCAGGCAGAGTCAACATGGTTTTGTGAAAGGGAAATCATGTTTAACCAACTTAATGGAGTTATTTGAAGAAGTCACATGTGTTGTGGATAAAGGGGAACCAGTGCATGTGCTGTATTTAGATTTCCAGAAGGCACTTGATAAAGTGCCACATCAAAGGTTATTGCAGGAAACAAAAGCTCATTGTGTAGTTGGCATGGATAGAGGATTGGCTAACTAACAGGAAACAAATGAATACTTTGTGTCGGTGTGCACAAGTGAGAGAGATGATGTGGGTATGGAAATCAGGCAGAAGGACTGTGATATAATTAAAGAAAATAGCATCGAGAGGGAGGAGGTTCTCAGTGGTCTGGCAGGCTTAAAAGTAGATAAATCTCTAGGCCCGGATGAAATATATCCCAGACTGTTGAATGAGGCAAGGGAGGAGATAGCAGGGGTGCTGGCAATAATTCTCAATACCTCTCTGGCCACAGAAGAGGTGCCAGAGGACTGGAGGACAGCCAATGTGGTACCGTTATTCAAGAAGGGAGGAAGGGATAAACCAGGGAACAACAGGCCAGTCAGTCTAACCTCAGTGGTGGGGAAACTATTGGAAGCAATTCTGAGGGACAGAATTAATCTACACTTGAAGAGGCAGGAATTAATCAAGGACAGTCAGCATGGTTTTGTTAAGGGGAGGTGGTGTCTGACCACTTTGATTGAATTTTTCAGAGAGGTGACCAGCTGTGTAGTTGAAGGCAATGCATTTGACGTAGTCTATTTGGACTTCAGCAAGGCTTTTGATAAGGTCCTGCATGGGAGACCGATAATGAAGGTAAGGGCCCATGGGATCCAAGGCAAATTGGATCCAGAATTGGCTGAGTGGCAGGAAGCAGAGGGTGATGGTCGAGGGGCGTTTTTGTGACTGTATGCCTGTGTCCAGTGAGGTTCCACAGGGATCGGTGTTGTGTACCTTGCTGTTTGTGGTGTATATATAAATGATTTAGATTTGAATGTAGGAGGGTCAATCAGTAAATTCGCGGATGACACAAAAATTGGTGGAGTGGTAAATGGTGAGAAGGATAGCCTTAGATTACAGGAGGATATGGACGGGCTGGTCAGATAGGCTGATCAGTGGCAAATGGAGTTTAATCCAGATAAGTGTGAGGTGATGCACTAGGGCAGGACAAACAAGGCACAGGAATACACGATGACTGGTAGGACCCTGGGAAGTACCGAGGATCAGAAGGATCTTGGTGTGCACGTCCACCAGTCCTTTAAGGTAGCGGGACTGATAGATAAGGTGGTTAAGAAGACATATGGGATACTTGCCTTTATTAGCCGAGGGATAGAATATAAGATCAGGGAGGTTATACTGGAACTGTATAAAACGTGGGTTAAGCCACAGCTAGAGTATTGCGTGCACTTCTGGAATCCGCATTATAGGAAGGATGTGATTGCACTAGAGAGTGCAGAAGAGATTTGCCAGGATGTTGCCTGGGCTGGAGAGTTTTAGTTATGAGGAGAAATTGGATAAACTGGGGTTATTTTCCCTGGAGCAGAGGAGATTGAGGGGGGACATGACTGATGTGTATAAAATTATGAGGGGCATAGATAGGGTAGACAGGAAGGAACTTTTCCCCTTGGTGGAAGGATCAATAACCAGGTGGCTTAGATTTAAGGTAAGGGGCAGGAGGTTTAGTGGGGATGTGAGGAAGAAATATTTCACCCAGAGGGTGGTGGGAATCTGGAACTCACTGCTTGAAAGGGTGGTAGAGGCAGAAACCCTCAACATTTAAGAAGTATTTGGATGTGCACTTGCGACGCCATGGCATACAAGGCTATGGACCTAGTGCTGGAGAATAGGATTAGCATAGTTAGGTACTTGTTTGACTGGCGCAGACTTGATCGGCTGAAGGGCCTTTTTCTGTGCTGTAGACCTCCATGACTCTAAAGGGTAGCCATAAGTGCGTTTTTTCTGGTTGGCAGGATGTAACAAATTGTGTACCGCAGGGATCGATGCTGGGCCTCAACTTTTTACAATTTATATAAATGACTTTGATGAAGGGACAGATGGTATGGTTACTAAATTTGCTGATGACACAAAGATAGGTAGGAAAGTAAGTTGTGAAGAGGAGGTAAAGAGGCTACAAAGTGACGAGGATAGATTAAGTGAGTGGGCAAAGATCTGGAGTAGAATCTAGGCAAATGTGAAATTGTCCATTTTGGTCAGAAGAATAAGGAAGTATATTATCTAAATGGTGAGAGATTGCAGAGCTCTGATATTCAGAGCAATCTAGATGTCCTAGTGCATGAATCACCAAAAGGCTAGTATGTAGGTATAGCAAGTAATTAGAAAAGCTAATAGAATGTTATCATTTAATGCGAGGGGAACTGAATACAAAAGTAGGGAGGTTATGCTTCAGTTGTACAGGGCACTGCTGAGACTGCATCTGGAGTAATGTGTACAGTATTGGTCTCCTTATTTAAGGAAGGATGTAAAAACAGTTCAGAGAAGGTTTACTAGACTAATACCAGGAATGGGCAGGTTGTCTTATGAGGAAAGGTTGGACAGGTTAGGCTTGTATCCACTGAAGTTTAGAAGAGCAAGAGGTGACTTGATCAAAACCTTTAAGATCCTGAGGGGTCTTGTCAGAGTAAATCTGGAGAGGATGTTTCCTCTTGTGGGAGAATCTAGAACTAGGGGTGATGGTTTAAAAATAAGGGATTGGTCATTTAAGACAGAGATGAGAAATTTTTTCTGAGGGTCGTGAGTCTTTCGAACCCTTCCTCAAAAGGCAGTGGAATATTTTTAAGGCACAGCTAGATAGATTCTTGATTAACAAGGGGGTGAAAGGTTATTGGGGTAGGCAGGAGGTTACAATCAGATCAGCCATGACCTTACAGAATGGTGGAGCAGGCTTGAAGGGCTGAATGGCTTACTCCTGCTCCTAGTTCATATGACACTATCAAGCAAGAGCAGGCTTGTACCCCTAGTGTCCTAGCCAATATTTATCCCTCAAACAACACTTCAAAATCAGATTATCTGGTCGTCATCACATTGCTGTTTGTGGGAGTTTGCTGTGTGCAAATTGGCTGCCGTGTTTCCTACATTACAATAGTGACTACACTTCAAAAAGTACAATAGTGACTACACTTCAAAAATTACTTCTTTGGCAGTAAAGATCTTTTCTTCCTCCAAGAATATTTGTGGAAGCTAATAATGAGCAAGGGCATTTTACTAACCTGAGTCCTAAATGTGCATTGATGTCGTCCTATTTCTTGTTTAGTTCTGGGAGGTCATCAGTGATGAACATGGCATTGACCCTACAGGAACCTACCGTGGAGAGAGTGATCTTCAACTGGAGAGGATCAATGTCTACTACAATGAGGCTACAGGTACCAATCTTGCATCTTAACATTTTTCAGGTGCTTTCTACTATTTGTACTTATCTCTCTTTTTTAAACTACTTCTGAACAGGTGGTAAGTTTGTGCCTCGTGCTATCCTTGTGGACCTGGAACCTAGTACTATGGACTCTGTCCGTTCTGGACCCTTTGGACACCTTTTCAGACCAGATAACTTTGTGTTTGGTAAGTGACGTTTTATGTAAATACTGGGACTATTTTGTAGCTCTTGTGTAGTAGAGCCACGGGATTCAACCTAGGTGTATATAAGTTCTCCATGAGTTGAATGCAAATATATAGTTGGTTATCGATTGGTTGAAGGATTGATAAGTTGCTTCTACTTTTCAGAGGTTTAAATGTACTATTATAGCTGTGGAGTTTGACAAGAGGCCTAAATAAATGAAGCACAATAATCTAGTGTCATTGTTACAGATGTGCAGAATAATAGATAACAAGATTCTGGCCATAGTGAGGAAGCACAAGTGAGACGTTGAGGCTATAATGTGGTAGCAATTTCTCTGGCCTGTGTTCTGTGAACGCAGCTTCCCTGCTGGGAAAGCAAAATGATCGAAATACTCCGTGTAACCAACTGTAACATCCATCCAACTGGTAAAACAGGTCAAATCTAACTGTGAAGTGAACATTTTGTTCTACAAAATTAAATTGTTCCTCAAATTTTAAAATTATTTTGAGAATACTGTCTTTATTTCACCAGGGAACCAACATCTGTATACTGTTCCATTAAGCTGTTTTTTAATTAATTCTCAAGACATGGACTTCGCTGGAAAGGCCTGCATTTACTGCTCCAGCCTCATTCATAGAATCTTACAGCACAGATGGAGGCTATTTGGTCAGTTATTGTGACAGCTCTATCAAAGAGCTAACCAATTAGTCCCACTTCTCTGCTCTATCACCATAACCCTGTAAATGTTTCCATTGGAAGTTCCTATTGAATCTGCTTCCACTACTTGTTCAGGCAGAGAGTTCCAGATTGTAAAACCAACTGTATTTTTATATTTTAAAAAAATTCTCCTCATCTTCTATCTGATTCTTTTACTAAGTGTCTTTAAATCTGTGTCCTCTGGTTACTGACTGTCTAACATTGGAGATAGTTTCTCAGTATTTATTGTACCAAAAGCCCCTCATAAATCTGAATACCTCTATTAAATCTTCCCTTATCCTTCTCTACACTAAGGAAACAATCCCAGTTTCTGGAAAATTTCATTGGGGGAAATGAGAAGTACTTTGTGCAGTGAGTTGTGATCTGGAATGCACTTCCTGGAAGAGTGGTAGCAGCAAATTCAAATTGCAGCTTTCAATAGGTAATTAGATAAATACTTGAAAAGGAAACATTTGCAGGGCTATTCTTTAGTCTCCGCACACATCCCAGGTATCGTTCTATCAAATCTGCTCTGCACCATTTCCAAGCCCTTGACGTCCTTCCCAAAGCGTGATGTCCAGAATCTGAGGCCCAATCTGTAATTTATAAAGCTTTAGGATAACTTGGTTTTTTTTACACGCTATGCATTAATTAATAAAGCCAGGGACCCACATGCTTTAACAGCTTCATTAACTTGTCTTGCATTTTCCAAATATTTGTGAATGTGAACACTGAGCTCTCTGTTCCTGCACCCCCTTTAAATTTATCCTTTATTTTATTTTCTCTCCTTTGCGTCCTCCCTAAATGTATTGCTTCATGCTACACTGCATTAAATTTCATCTGCCACGTATCTTTCCATTTCACTAATCTTCCTATGCTCTCCTGAAGTCTGCTGCTATCTTTCTCACATTTCCAAATTGCTGTTGAATAGGTAGTGGTGGGCCGCCTTCTCAATCTGCTGAAGTCTGGGGTGAAGGTACTCCCACAGTACTGTTAGATAGGGAACTCAAGGATTTTGTCCCACTGACAATGAAGGAGCAGTGATCTGTATCTATGTCAAGATGCTGTGGGAAACTTGGTGGTGATGGTATGATCATGCACCTGCTGCCCTTCTCCTTCTGGTTCACTGCTTCCCAAACTATTTTCCAATGTGTGACCCATTTTAATACTTGAAAATTGTGACCCCAGACACCAACAGAAACAGAACGGCAATAAAGTAGCATAGTAACATTTGGGATATAATTATTAAAGCTTGAATGTTATAGATCAACATATAATGCATCATCTTGTGTACCATCTACGAGATACACTGCAGGAATTCACCAAGACTCCTTAGACAGCACCTTCCAAACCCACAATCACTGCCATCTAGAAGGACAAGAGCAGCAGACACATGGGAACACCACCACCTGGAAGTTCCCCTCCAAGCCACTCACCACCCTGACTTGGAAATATATCCCCGTTCCTTCACTGTCACTGGGTCAAAATCCTGGAACTCCCTCTCTAACAGCACTGCAGGTGTACCTACACCACATGGACTTCAGCAGCTCACCACCACCTTCTCAAGGGCAACTAGGGATGTGCAATAAATGCTGGCCCAGCGAGTGTAGATCACATCCCGTGAATGAATAAAAATAAGTAAATATCAAAATCTGAGTTTTTAAAAGACTTCGTGAAAAATATTATTTTCTGTGTTCATGTAAGGTGCAGCCAAGCCCTCCATATTCCCTGGCAACGGAAGACTGTGTGTGGACACGCACGCACACACACACACACACACACACACACACACACACACACTCTTTCCCCCCACCCCCCACCCCCCCCCCCCCCCCCCCCCCCCCAAACAACACAGACATTGAGATCACTACCCACAGTTCAGGAGCCCGTGTTCTATCTGATAGAGGTTGCCAGTTTAGGAGGTGCTGTCGAAGAAACTTTGCTAACTTGGATCAGTGCAACTTGTCACTGCATATGTGTGTCAGTGTGGAAGGGGTAGAGATTAAGCAGTTTCCTTTGTCCTGGATAGTATTGAGCTGCTTGAATGATGATGCAGCTGTACTGATCCAGTCAAGTGGGGAGTATTTCATCATCCTCCAGACTTGTGCCTTGTTGATGGTGGACAGGGAGTCAGGAGGTGGGCGATTCACCCAAGAATTCCTGGCATCTTACCAGCTCTTGTAGCCACAGTATTTATGAAGCTAGGCCAGTTGAGTTTCTGGTCAATGGTAAACACCAGGATGTTGCTAGTGGGGAATTTAGTTCATCATATTGCCACTGAATATCAAAGGGAGATGATTTGGCTCTCTTATTGGAGATGGTCATTGCCCGGCACGTGTGACACAAATGTTACTTGTCATTTATCTGATCATGCCTGGATGTTATCCAGGTACTGCTACATTTGGGCATGGATTACTTCATTCTGAAGATTGCAAATGGAACTGAACTACAATCATCATCAAACAACCCACTTCTGAACTTATGATGGAGGGAAGATCATTGATGACTCAGCTGAAGATGGGGCCTAAGATGTTGCTCTGAGGAACTCCAGTGATTTCCAGTGGCTAAACTGATAGGCCTCCAATAACCACAACCATCTTCCTTTGCACCAGATGTGACTCCAGTCACTGGAGAGTTACCCACTATTTATGCCCTGTAAGTTCAGATGGTCTCTATTCCTCCTAATTCTGCTGTATATGAGGGCTCATTGTGGAATGCACTATAGTTGCTTCTTATCTACACACTAGAAAGTTTATAAATCTCCATTATTTTTAAGTTTTAGCAGAGTTTCTTCATATAGCCTGAATAAGATAGAGGTTATTTGTTCATTTGGTATTGGTAGAACTTTAGTGTACACAAATTGTACACTGCATTTATCCACATAACAATAATAATTGTACTTCAAAAGTAATCCATTGCTCATGAATTGTTCTTGGACATTTTGAGGGCCTGATTTTGCTATGTGAATTTAACTTTTTGCTGTTGTATTTTGTTTTTTTGGTGACAGACATGATATGATGTTTGGTTCAAACAATGTCTTCTTTCAATAAATTAATCTGTGTGTAGCCTGGATCAGCTTGAGACCGTGGGTAGAAGAGCAGACAACAGTCGATGGGAAGGGTGTGCTGGTGCCAAAAATGATGGTTTTTTGATCCATCTGATATTCATTTGGAGAAAATAAAATACTATCTCATCAGACAGGCAGTCAGATAATTGGAGTTGATATTAGGGACAAGAGAAGGTGGGGAGTTGGTGATGTAAGTGGTAATGTCACTGAACTAGTAATCCAGAGGTTCAAATCCCTTCATGGCAGCTGGTGGAATTTGAATTCAATTAATAAATCTAGAATATAAAGTTAGTCTCAGTAATGGTGACCTTTAGGGAAGGAAATCTGCCATCCTTTCCTGGTCTGGCCTATGTGCAACTCCAGACCCACACCAATGTGGTTGACTCTTAACTGTCCTCTGAAATGTTCAGTTCAAGGGCAGTTAGGGATGGGCAGCAAATGCTGGCTTTGCCAATGACGCCCACATCCCATGAAAGAATAAAGAAAAAAAATGTGATGGAGAATTACAGATGGATGTCATCAACATTCAAGCGAGCATCTGTCTATGGATATCATCAAATGGCAAAATGTAGATGAGGAAGAGAAATAGATGGATCCTTGGAGAACTGGGGAGTGAAGAGGGAGTTGGAGAAGAGGCTATGGCTTCAGATCTGTTGGTTATTTTAGGACAGGTAGTGGTAGAATCAAACAAGGGCAATCCATGGAGGATGTTGAAGCGAATGACCATGCTACATTGGAGGGTGATGTGTCATACTGCAGCTAGTGTGCATGCTTTAGGGATGGGAAGGGCAGATGGTGCTAACCCACCCCAGTGGGCAGACTTAGCTGCACCAACCAGGGTCTTCTAGATTAGCAAAGCCATTCATATTTAGTGGTCTTCTGGACTGCTAACCAGAATGAATGTGTATTGCAACCTGGCAGTAGGAAGGTACTCTTCTGACCATGGCCATCTGATGGGATGGAAATTATGAAGTTTATGTGTGGTGTATAATCTTGAACTGGGTTTCATCCATTTTGCTGCAGATGGAGGTGTTTAGGATCTTACTCCATAACTTTTGTCATTCCTGCCCAAGTCTACCCATGCTTCATTGTGAGGCTATCCTCAAGCTTTCTGCCCTATCATTAGAGATGATTATTGGGCATATGATTGAGATCACTCAAAATTGGAGGAAAAGTTACAAAGTGGTGGGCTCAATGATCTGTGAACTGGAGGTAAAACTATATCTGGAGGTGGCATTCTTGCATCGTAACTCTATTGGACAGAGATGCAGAACTTGAGGCGCACAACCTTTAATAGAGAAATGCTATTTAAATGCATTGGCCTGATTGGGAGTTTTTGCTGCATTTCAATGTGCAGGAGTACATACCGACTTGTGTAGGGTTGTGCATGGTTTTGACATATTGCTGTCAACCATGGAACCTGTGATCACCTCAATGGACACTGCAGCTGGGCCCTCCCTGAAGGAATCTGTGATGTCAGTATTGGCACCTCTCTGGGATCCATATTTTGGAACCATGCAGGCTCAGGATCAACTGTCTGCTGTACTTTGGACAGGTCAGGAGAGCAAATGGTCAAGGATTTCAGTCAGACCACAGACGTCCTGCTGATTAGCGGAAGTTCTGAATGTATGCTGAGAGGAGGAAAAAGTCACACAAAGGCCAAGAAACATGTTGTCAACCCTCACAATGAACACTCATCTGGACTCCTTGACCAACACTAGAAAGCCAACTGAGCTGGGCTGGGCCAGAATGCCCTGACAGATGTGCAGGTTGCTGCAACCTGCATCTGGGCCAGAAATCACCAACCACAGGCTCCTGAAGAAACACTTGACTGAACCACAGTGATGCCCCCTACCATGCTGAAACCACTGGAGGAGCAGTTTGGTGGAGCTTCTAGCACTACACAATATCTAGAAGTTCCGCAGTTCAGAGAAATTAAGCCATAGAAATGTTGCCATTACGGTGAGAGACAGGAGCAAGTTGAATCCTGAAAGGACTGGAGGACCCATCTGAAAATGAGAATGGAAACAAATGGCTCCCAACTCTGAGCCTTAAGCGTGCATCTGAAGGCAATGCCTTTAGACCTCATACCTCATGACTTTATACCTCACCAGGCCAGGCAAGGTAGGAGAACCCACTGTTACTTTCCATTAATTCAATGTACTAAGCATTTTATAGCACTTATTACCATTCCCCAACATCACCGCCTTAAAATATGTTATTAAATTGCCATTCTTATGATGAATGCAGTGACCCTTTGGCACAGTGGTAGCATTCCTGCCTCCAATTTAGAAGCTGAAGGGTTCAAGTCCCACTCCAGGCAAATTTGCTTGAGTAGAAACTAGAATATAGTCTTTAAATCCTCTGATTGACTCAGCTTCTGAAGACTGGGTTGACATCCAGCAAGGCGATTTGCATCAGATGGGTGCCAGCTCCCCCCACCCCCATCATTGGGATATATGGGGCTATTTAGCATCATATCCTACCTGGGAAGTAAAAACCATGAGGATGGCAGTGGGAAACTGCCTCAGCTACTTTTCCCTGGTAAGAGACACAGTCAAGTTTAAAATTGTGAAACTCTAGTTAGACCATGTTGCAGGGTAGAACACAATGAACAAAAGCAGGGTGAAGTGAGTATCTCTGGCATTCATTTGGAACTGTTTCTTCACCCACATCCTACATGGGACCTGCCCAATAGCCTATCTACCTCATGTAGCTCTCTGACACAGGGATTTGTCATGAAAGTGTCATACTCATACAATATGGACTTATGGAGTATAAATTCAAAATGTACACTACTCTAATTCAAAATGGAGTTGAGAGGTCAGGTGACCTTTTCTTTCCTGTCAATACGTATGAAACTACGCAAGACCATTGAGCTAAACTTCATGTCTGGACAAGACATTAAAATGCAAATAAACTTTCAGGATATATCTTTGAGAAGTCATTAAAATGCAACAGACCTTTCCTGTGCTTAATGACTCCTCCTCTCCAAATAATTAAAGAAACCATTTCACAATACTGCTTGCAGATTTTTCAGCTGCGGAGTGGAATTCCAGAGGATGGGTGTGAAAATCTCTATTCTATCACAGTGATATGAGAATGGATGAAACTTGGACCCTATTATTTAACAATGGCCTAGTTAAGACAATGGACAGGAACACTCTGGTCACATGACAGAAACTAGGTTTCAGATAAGGACATTTTTTGGAGCTGCAAGGGAGAAAGAACAGGACCCTGCCTGAGAACCATCAGTAGGCAGAGTTCAGGTTGACCTTTACCTCTCTATTTGAGAAACTAAACCAGGTTTTCATGACAGGAGTTTGACTGCACCTTGACTGGAGTGGAGCAAGAGATATCTGCTACTGCAAGCAATACACCACAGCGAATTCATCTTCCTAAACCTCTAGACTCTTCTCCAGTGGACCACAAATGGAACTACAGACCTGCAATGTTTCAATACTGCATCTCAGGGACATACAAGTGGGACAAAGAACTTCTGAACTCAAGACCTAAGTGCATGCCACCTTTTTTTTGTAATCACAATTTTTTCTCTGTGTGTGTGTGCTTGTGTATATGAATGTGCCACTGCGTGTGGTTGCGAATACACTCAGGTATTGAATAATAAACATTTATCATTAAAACCTGAGAAAATCTGTCATTTGACTTTCCTTGACAGTTACAGCACTCAGAATAGAAAAAAAAAAACAAACCTTTTCCTTTTAAAACATGCGTCTTCAGTAAATCGAGAGATGGGATAAGGGGGAACCATCTGCATCATCTCTACCCTGTCTGAAACAGTAGCCACTGCAGATTGTATCTCATTAGAAAGCATCTCAGCAACTAATCTCTCGCTGTATTCTGGTTCTGCGACAATGGCTCACAGCATAAGAGAAAACGTGCACAGGAGCAATGAATTCTGAGGAAGCAGCCTTGCAAGTTTTGAGGAGTTTTAGAGTTGGCAAAGCTGGAGTACTGGACCCAGCTGATGGTTTTGGGGAACTTTCTTCTGTTTCTTTTCATCCTTTGAATCTCAGTGAATCAGTTGTTGATTCACTTTCTGCAAACTATGTAGTGAAGCATTCTGATCTTCCTTCTGTAACTTGCATATAAAGGCTGCTCATAAGGACAGCACTATATGTATTTCTGCTTGTAAACCTTCTCCCAGCTCAGCACCCTACTGTACTGACCATAACAGTGGTCACCAACATTGTCCTTCTCAGCCACCAGTTGAGATACATCTACCATGCATGAACGAGATGTGCGCACACTGGGCAAGACACAGCAGACTGGTGAACAGGGACTGCTGGTTTTGGTGGCAACCATTCTCCAAAGGGTCAGCTCTTATTTTGCTTGAGTCAGAGGTTTGAGGTGTAACCCTCTCAGCCATGTGTGTAAGAGAAAGAATAACCCCCACCCCAGTGTTCACACTGTCAAACAGCCATCCAGTGTTGCTAGATGATAAATGAAAGGCAGAAGTGTTTTTAAATCACCTGGTTACTATTACAGTTGGAACGTTTGGCTGTTTTTGTTTTTCTACTGTTTCACCATCTGTTTTATGCCCTTTGTTGCTGGGTGCCTGTGTTTTATGCTCCTCCTCAATGTTCTAGAGAGATCACAGTGAGTTTCCCTTTGGGAATATGGTTATCTTTTTGGGTGGAGGGAGGGAGAAAAGGAAGGAAGATGGGATCATTTTGGCACCGCGTGAGATGTATAATACCCACTCACACCCTCACTGTAAAATATACAGGCCAAAAGAAAGCAAGATTAACATCTATTAATGCCTTTCACAACCTCAATGTCCCAAAATGCTTTACAGCTACTAAAGTACTTTTGAGGTGTAGGACCTGTTGTAATATAGGAAATGTGACTAACAAACAGCATTGCGATAATGACCAGATAATCTCTCTTGGTGATATTGGTCGAGGGTCCATGACAATGATGAGAATTCTCCAACTCTTTGAATAGAGTGGTGGGATCTATTATGTCCTCCTGAGGGGGCAGGTGGGACTTTGGTTTAACATCTCATCTGAAAAAAGCACCTTCAGCAATGCCACACTCCCTCACTACTGCACTGGAGTATCAGCCTAGATTCTGTGCTGAAGTCTCTGGAATGGGAGTTGAATCCACAACCTTCTGATTCACAAGAGCACGATGAGCTGAATCAACCCACTCCTACCTCCAGCTGATACAGGAACTCACTCACTATGTCTATGCTTCACAAGATAAACCATCTTTGTCCATTGCAATCTTGACTGGTGGCCCAACTTCCTTACAGGTACCACACAACATGGCTGTGAGGGTCACGCCTCAAACCTCATCAACTCAAGCAGAATAAGAGCTAGCCCTTTGGAGAATGGATACCACCAACACCAGCAGTCCCTGTTCACCAGTCCGCTGTGTCTTGCCCAGTGCACGCACATCTCGCTCATGCACGGTAGATGTATCTCAGCTGATTGTGAAGATCACGACTGTTCCTGATTCTTTACATCTTGAAAAGAAGATTGGCTAACTAACAGAAAACAGAGTCAGGATAAATGGGTCATTTTCAGGATGGCAAACTGGAACTAGTGAGGTGCCACAGGGATCAGTGCTGGAGCCTCAACATTTTACAATGACTTGGATAAAGGAACTGAGCTAACTTTGCTGGCGATACAAAGGTAGGTGGGAAAACAAATTTTGAGGAGGACACAGAGTCTGCAAAGGGATATACATAGGTTAGATGAGAGGGAAAACAATGGCACATGGAGTATAATGTGAGAAATGAGAGGTCATCCCCTTTGCTGGGAATAATAGAAAATCAAAATATTTAAATGGAGCAACTACAGAAAGTTAAAGTATTGATGGATCTGGAGTGTCCTCATACATGGAATCACAAAAGTTAGCATGCAGGTACAGCAAGTAATTAGGAAGGCAAATTGCCTTTATTGCAAGGGGGATGGGGTATAAAAATAGAGAAGTCTTGCTACAGCTGTACAGGACATTGCTGAGACTGCACATAGAGTACTGCATACAATTTTGGTCTTCATTTAAGGAGGGATTTACTTGCATTGGGGCAGTTTAGAAAAGGTTCACTAGGTTTATTCCTGGGATGAAGGGATTGTCATAAGAGGGAAGCTTGGGCCTATACTTAGTTTAGAACAATGAGATGTGATCTTATTGATACTTAAAAGAGGGGCCTTGACAGGGTAGATACTGAGAGAATGTTTCTCCTCACGGGGGAATCGAGAACTAGGAGGGCATTGTTTCTGATGAGTTATGAGGTGGAATTTCTTCTGAGGTTCATATATCTTTAGAATTCTCCACCCCAGAGGGCTGTGAAGGCTGAGTTATTGAATATATTTGAAACTGAGAAATAAATTTTTAGACTGTGTGAGGGTCAAAGATTATGAGGAACAGGCAGGAAGGTGAAGTTGAGACCAAGATCAGATCAGCCATGATTTTATTGAATGATGAGCAGGCTTGAGGAGCCATGTAGCCTACTCCTGTTCCTATTTACATAGGATATATGGCACAGAAACAGGCCATTTGGTTCAACCACTCCATGCCAATGTTTATACTCCACTCAAGCCTCCTCCCATCTTTCTTCATGTAAATCTACCATTGTAACTATTCCCTTCTCCCTTAAATACATCTATGCTATATATTTCAAATGCTTTCTGTGATAGTGAATTCCATATTCTATTTCTTGTTACGTTTATACACTGGAGATATTGGGCTGTAAATCTATTTCAAATTGTTAATCACATTTGTTGCATAATTACATTCCACTTTTTTGCCCTTTGCACAATGCTTTTATATTTGTGTTGAATTTAATTTGCTATCTCTTCACCCAGCTGCATAGCTAATCTAAGTTTCTCTCTAGGGCCTGGATTTTTGCAGAGTCATGCAGACCTTTGAAAATGGTGGGACCCAGATTTGGAAGTCCTTCCCTCATTTCCAACTGATCCCATTTTCACCAACAGGGGAAAGGCGATGGGGTGTGATTTACACATGCGGGGAACCCAAACTTAGCAGGTATATTTGAACTCAGTGCTGAGTTCAAACAGATCCCATTTTCACTGTAGCGGGGACTTTAACCTGCAGTGTGGAGTTACGAACTTTTAGAGTAGCTGTAAAAGCTCTTGAAAGGCAGGCAAGGTCTTGAGGGCTGTCAAGTTATTTAAATCCCAAGCCCTTTAAAGATTTAAAAAAGCCTCCATGTGTCAGTAAGAGGTTAAAAAAACTCAAGCTGTGAAGTTATTCAAATCCCCAGCCCTTCAATTTAAAAGAAGGCTGCCTGTGCCATTGAAAGTTGAAAAAAAACATCTGGCTTCAGTTGCAATAGCTGTTTGTTGACAGTACCTCAAGGGCTATCATTATACCATTATTAATGCTTGGCTGATTTCCACAATCTATCGTTATCAGTACAAGATTGTAAGTTCACAGTTTGATTGACAGTTCAGAGGTTAATAAAGTATTAGCTTTCTTTGAAGTAGGGCTATGAATACAACTGTTTGTTTTTCTAAAGGATTAAGTACTTGAGGGATTAAAATGTTTTGAATGGGCTTTGATGAATGGGAATGTTAATTTTACTAAAGGAAAAGCTGAAATAGATATTTAGAACTCTATTTTATTTGCTCTCAATATGGCTCCTGAGGTCTGCCATGGTGGATACTGGGTGAGTTGGCATGGAAGGGTGTATTGACAAAGGGTGGTGGATGGGTGGCTGGGTTGCCATGAATTGGCATTAATTTGACATGGAGGGTATGAGGGGGCCATGGGAGTGGGTGAAGGCTAGAGGGCCTAAAATTTAACAAAATAACTGGGACAAAGTCTCGGGTATAACAGCCCATCTTGGCAGTTGGCGACCACTGAGGCCTCCTCCGATCTGATCCGGGGCACAGGCCTGACTCCATTATGCACCCACCCCACAGGAAGCAAAGATTCCGCCATTTGGGGGAGTTTCTCACAAGGTAGGTTGTGAGCCGGGCTACCCAACTTAGGAGTGAAGATGAACTACCCATGTAGTTAACGCGTGGAATAGAATTGGCACAAGGTGACGACTTGGTGAGGACCTGGGAGTAAAAGGTAGACTTGTTAAGGCAGTTTTAAAAAGGTTAGAATTCTGGGGTCTGATGCCAGAATAAGGGTCGTACTGTGAATTCCTGCTACAATGTTCAGAGCACACTTCGAGTGATGTGTTTTATATAAGTCAAACTGTTCAAAAAGGATATGTGTATTAGCGGGGGGGCATGCAAAAAAGACCAGAAGAATCATTCCAAATGTCAAGGGGTGAGTTGAGAAAGCTTAAAGGAGCTAAGTTCTAGCATCTTGAGAGAAGGCTAAGGGCAACCTTGAGAAAAGATATAAAATATTAAGTTGTTTAAAAACCTGCAATATTAATTCACTGTAAAGAGAACCAAACAACCTTAATTAATGAAAACTTGATTTAAGCAGGTATTTGAATGTTGTTTCCTGAAAGGGTGACAAGTATTTGGAACGTTCTGCCACACCAGATATTCAAAACAATGTCAGGAAGGGTGTTCAGACTGCTAGCTGCAGGATTTAGAATACTGGAGGGAGGTGAGCTTGTTGGGCCAAATGGCCTTTCAACCTTGACTGTTCATGTCTTCTAGTAAAACTTTTTATTTGACATCTCTTGTTCTAGGACGTAGCGGTGCCTCTAACAACTGGGCCAAAGGCCACTACACTGAAGGAGCCGAGTTGGCCGACTCAGTCATGGATATGGTGAGGAAGGAGGCAGAGGGGTGCGATTGCCTCCAGGGATTTCAGATCACTCACTCACTGGGTGGTGGTACTGGTGCTGGCATGGGCACTCTCATCCTCAACAAAATCCGTGAAGAATACCCTGACAGAATGATGCTATCTTTCAGTATTATACCTTCGCCCAAAGTATCGGACACTGTGGTAGAGCCTTATAATGCCACCCTGTCTATTCACCAACTGATAGAGAATACAGACGAGACCTTCTGTATTGATAATGAGGCTCTCCATGACATCTGTTTCCGAACCCTCAAACTGACATCTCCGAGTTATGGCGACCTGAACCACCTGATATCGGCCACTATGAGCGGTGTAACAACCTGTCTGCGTTTCCCTGGTCAGCTGAATGCTGACCTGCGTAAACTAGCAGTGAACATGGTCCCCTTCCCCCGCCTACATTTTTTTGTGCCTGGCTTTGCTCCTCTGACCAGCCGTGGTAGCCAGCCATACCGTGCCCTCACCGTACCCGAGCTCACCAAGCAGATGTTTGATGCCAAGAACATGATGGCTGCCTGTGACCCTCGCCATGGCCGCTACCTGACCGTTGCTGCTGTTTTCCGGGGCCGCATGTCCATGAAAGAGGTGGATGAGCAGATGTTGAACATCCAGAACAAAAATAGCCCCTATTTTGTGGAATGGATCCCCAATAATGTCAAGACAGCTGTCTGTGACATCCCACCACGAGGCCTCAGAATGGCAGCTACTTTCATTGGCAATACAACGTCCATCCAGGAGCTGTTCAAGCGCATTGGTGAGCAGTTTTCTGCTATGTTCCGCAGGAAAGCCTTCTTGCATTGGTACACTGGTGAGGGCATGGATGAGGCGGAGTTTACCGATGCTGAAGCTGACATGCTTGATCTGATAGCGGAGTACCAGTATTACCAGGATGTTCGCGTGAATGAAGGGTCTCCATATCAGGTCGAGGAAGTTGATGATGATGAGCCCTGAACACCATTGCTTTGAGTTCCTGATTCTTTACAGGTCTCTTTAATCAAGACCTTTCTCTCCTACAACTGTTCACATGATCTCATCTTGATAGTGAATGGACTTAATTAAAATCACCTAACAGTTCTTGAGTTATTGACTTGTTAAAGAGTTGAAAAATTATGTGTAGTAGTAGCATATTAACTATACAGCTAGGAGAAGTCCTGTAATCCAAATTAGCCCTTTTCCCACACAGCTCCCTTGCTACATTTCTAATATCCCAAGAAATCCAGGTAACATACTGGCAAAATATTCTTATCCTAGGAAAAGAGTTTAGTATTGTGTCTGAAAATATCTGTCTGGGCTAAGAGACCAAGAGCTCCTACTTGTATATCACCTTTCACAGCCTCGGGATGTTCCAAAGCACTTACAACCAATGAAGTATTTTTTGAAGTGCAGTCCCTCTTACAGTGTAGAAAATGCAGCAGCCAAATGTACACATAGCAAAGTCCAAGAAACAACAGTATTGCCCTTCTCAAAGGCAATTAGGGATGGGCACTAAATGCCAGCCAGCGATGCCCACATTCCAGTCGGGATTTTCCAATCCCACCCACCATGGACCGGAAACTTTCACCCGAAGTCAACGGACCTTTGGCTGATTTGTCAATTTTCCTTGCCACCCACGATGATTCCTGCCCCACAGGTGGGACCAGAAAATCCCAGCCCTGTGAAAGAATTTAAAAGAAAGTATGGTAATGACCAGATAATCAGTTGTAGGTATTGAGGGATCAGATCAACATTGGCCAGAGCACTAGTGAGAACTGCCCTGAACTTCAAATAGTGCCATGGAACCTTTTAATTCCACCTGAGGACAGACAGAGCCTCAGTTTAACATCTCATCTGGAAGACAGCACCCCTGATAGTTCAGTACTCCCTCAGTAATGTGCTGTTGTGTCAGCATAATCTTTTGTGCTCAAGATTTTGGAAGGGGTCTTGAATCCATGAACTTCTGACTCACAGCCAAGAACACTGCACTGAGCTATGACTGACTCAGTAGAAACAAGTAATGCCATTTTACCAGTCACTGTTGATGGGGTTAGAGGTCAGCTAACTGTGTGCTCAGCAAATGTTTGCTCCATCTGCTGAAGTTGACAACCCTGCTGGTTGACAACCACCAACCGCACCCCCTCCCTAAAAAAAACACTAAACACCAACTTCACTCCCAACAAGCCAGCAGAAAAGTAGATAGAGGAAAAATCTGATGATGTCCAACCACCCAAGATCACTGCAAACAGTAATAGTCAATCATAGGATTGAAGCATCCTGTTTCCAAAGCGACAGCTAAGAAATATGATATGCTAAAGGAGGAAATAAACAAATAAATGAAGCTGTCACTTCAGAAACATGTATTTAAGGGGAAGCTAGATAAACATGAGGGAGAAAGGAATAGAAAGTTGTGCTGATAGAGTTAGATGACAAGGGTGAAAGGAGACTCGTTTGAAGCATATACACAGTCATGGACCTGTTGGGCTGAAAGGCCTGTTTCTGCGCTGTAAATTCTATGTAAAACATACCACATGAAGAAAAGTTATGTAGGTAAGCCAGGAGAATTGGCAGGAGCAAAAGATGCAAACTATTGGATAGATAAGAGATTAAAAATTTCATGTCTAGTGTGTATTTCATGCCCACAAATCTTGCTTCCTGTCCACACGTTTTTTTCTGTCACTTTTGTGTCAACTTTTCTCATTGTGAATTCTTAGTCAACTTTCCGATTCCATTATTTTATATCAGGTTTAAGTCTCATTGGTTGGGAGTGCAATTCTCAGCACAGATGAGAACTAGGGTCATTGTAAGATCTCTGCCTCCATCTCCAGCACCACCAAAGGAATCCTCCTCTTGCAGCTCAGTCTGGCACACAAACTACTTTGCATTTGTGAGTTCAAAAGTTAGGAGGAACGACTTGAGTTTACATTGAGGCAGATTTTTAGTCTGACTGCCAGTGGAGGAGATGAAGTCTAGCTCACTGCTACAGAACTTTGTACAGTTCCCCTTTCCATGCTCACTAACAGAATCTCTGACCCCTTTTAGTAATATTTTCTTAAATTAGTGATGGGGATCTGACGCTTAAGTCTGAAGCTAGATTCTGTTAAGTCATGACCCGTGTGACTTTTTGAGGGGTTCCTGATGGAACTTCTGAGCACTTGGAGTGGCTGCTTATGGAATCCCCCATTTCAGCCTGGCGTCAACCTCTGGAACCTAGTCTTTTTCAGTTGCGGCCCTGGGTTCTGCTATCTGATCTGAATCACCAATTAAGTAACTGTTCCTGAACCTCTGTCCTGAATTTTTTGATGGCTCCCCAGTAATTTGTGTGTGCGTGCACACACTCACCAGAAATATTTGGGATTTACAGCCAATTAGGTACTTTTGAAATTCGTGCACTGTACTGTTACCTCTGTAGTTTCCCAAGCATCTATTCATGGCTTCCTCTTATTTCTCATCTACACACTGCACCTTGGCAACATCATCCAAAACATATCAATTTCCATGTGTCTGCTGTTGACATCCAGCTTACACCATCACATTTCTCAACAACTCCACTGTCTCTGAATTATCTAGCTACTTATCCAAAATCCAGCATTGGACAAGCAGAAATTTCCTCCAATTTTTTTTTATATTTGTTCATGGGATGTGGGTGTCCCTAGCTAAGCCAGCATTTATTGCCCATCCCTAATAGTCCTTGAGAAGGTGGTGATGAGCTGCTGCCTTGAACTGCTGCAGGCCATGTGTAGGTACACCCACGGTGCTGTTAGAGAGGGAGTTCCAGGATTTTGACCCAGTGACAGTGAAGGAATAACAATATATTTCGAGATGTGGATGGTGAGTGACTTGGAGGGGAACTTCCAGGTGGTGGTGTTACCATCTATCTGCTGCCCTTGTCCTTCTTGGTGGTAGTGGTCATGGGTTTGGAAGGTACTGTCTAAGGAGCCTTGGTGAATTCCTGCAGTGCATCTTGTAGATGGTACACACTGCTGCCACTGTGCGTTGGTGGTGGAGGGAGTGAATGTTTGTGGATGGGATGCCAATCAAGCAGGCTGTTTTGTCCTGGGTGATGTGAAGCTTCTTTGTGGGAGCTGCACTCATCCAGGCAAGTGGGGAGTATTCCATCACACGCCTGACTTGTGCCTTGTAGATGGTGGCCAGGCTTTGGGGAAGGTGAGTTACCCGCTGCAGGATTCCCAGCAACTGAACTGCTCTTGTAGACACAGTATTTATATGGCTCGTCCAGTTCAGTTCCTGGTCAATGGTAAGCCCCAGAATGTGGATAGTGGGTGATTCAGTGATGGTAATGCCAGTGAATGTCAAGGGGCAATGGTTAGATTCTCTCTTGTTGGAGCTGGCCTAGCAATTATGTGACGTGGATGTTAATTGCTCCTTGTCAGCCCAGGCCTGGATATTGTCCAGGTCTTGCTCCACTTAGGCATGGACTGCTTTAGTATCCGAGGAGTTGCAAATGGTGAACATTGTGCAATCATCAGGGAACATCCCCACTTCTGTCCTTATGCTAGAAGGTCATTGATGAAGCAGCTGAAGATGGTTGCAGTATAGGACACTACCCTGAGGAACTTTTGCAGTGATGTCCTGGAACTGAGATGATTGACAACCATCTTCCTTTGTGCTAGATTTGGCTCCATCCAGTGGAGAGTTTTCCCCGATTCCCAATGACCCCACATTTGATGTTACATTTGGTCAAACGCTGTGTTGATGTCAAGGGCAGTCATTCTCACCTCACCATTAAATATTGGGAAGACCAAAGCCATTGTCTTTAGTCTTAGTGACAAACTCCATTCCCTAGCACTGACTCCATCCTTCTCCCTGGCAAATGTGTGAGGCTGAACCAGACCATTCACAACCTGTGTATCATAAGGTGAGATTCAGACCACATCCACAACATGACCAAGACCACTTATTTTCACCTCATTAACATTACCCATTCTGTCCTTGCCTCAGCTCAGCTGCTGCTGAAACCCTCATCCATTCCCTTGTTACCTCTAGACTTAAATTCCAATGTACTCGTCCCATGTTCTACCCTATGTATATTGTGGTCATTCCAGAACTCTGCTGCCCATGTCCTAAATTTAAACCAAGCCCCATTCAACCCATCAATCCTGTGCTTGCTGACTTACATTAGCTTCTAGTTCTCAATCTTGTTTTCAAAATCCTCCATGGCCTTACCCTTCCCCATCTCTGTAACCACCTCCAACCCCACAACCCTCCAAAATATCCTTCTCCTCTAAATCAGACCCCTATCATTTTCCAATTTTAAATACTCTGCCCTTGGTGGCTATGTCTTCAACTGCCAGGACCCTTAGCTATGGAATTTCCTCCATAAACCTCTCCGCCTCTCTACCTCACTTTTCTCTTTAAGGTGCTCCTTTAAAACTACCTCTTTGACTAAGCATGCGATCATTTGCCCTAATACCTGCTTATGAGGCTCAGTGTCAAGTTTTGCTTCATAAAACTTGTGAAGCATCTTGAGATGTTTTATGTTAAAAATATTATATAAATAGAGGTTGCTATTGTGGCACTGTTGTAATGAAGGAAATCTGGCAGTCAATTTGTGCACTGTCCCCACAAACAGCAATGAAACAATAACCAAATAAGCTGTTTTAATGACATTAGTTGAGGGATAAATGTTGGCAAGGGTACCATGGAGAACTCTTAAAATAGTGCCATGGAATCTTTTATGTTCTTCTGAGAGGGCAGATGAGGCCATCTGAAAGGTGGTGCAGCACTCCCTCAGTTCTTCACCAAAGTATCGGCTTAGCGTCATGAAACTAACATTTTTTTATTTGTATTGTGCTTTATTGTACAGTAGGTTTATGCACGTAGATAAACCTACACGCATAAACCTAGATGATTCTGTCTGTGTCGTTTAATTGAATTAGAGTCCTTTAGACTGCAAGCTTGAAATTATCAAAAGTAGTTGGGGATAAAAGACATTTGAAATGCTAATGAATAAACTTGGATGAAGGCTTAACATGTAGGGTGTGAAGGAAAATTGCATTTTTAGATAAGCGAAGGGGTTGTTTGGGTTTCAAAGGGATGATAGGATGCTTACAACTAACAAGATAAGCAGGTCAAGCAGTATGTTTATTTTTCCCAAAGGTACTGCCATATTGGCAACATGAAAGATTTTTATATTATGGGAAAAGTAAATTTCCAGAGCCATATAGAACAATGGCATTTACAAATTAAAGTGAGAAACATAAATAAAGAAGGATGGAAGGTGATGTTGGGAGGCCATGTAAGATGTAAAAAGATAGTGTAAAACAGCCTTGGGGAAGCCTCCCGCCACATTCACAGAAGTCTGCTATGTTCAGTAACCAAAGATAGAGGAAAGCCTTTGGAATTCCACTGTGGAGTAGGTGCTGTGGTAACTTGCTGGCTTCCCTACTTAAATTTAAAACCTATTTTGGGAGTGTTGCCTTAAAGGGGGTATTGTAGTTGGGAGTAAGGTTAATTACGGATTTTGGGATTTGTTATAGTATCAATTAATATACTTGATGTCATCCTCGCCAACCTGCCTGCCGCAGACGCATCCGTCCATGACAGCATCGGTAGGAGTGACCACCGCACAGTCGTTGTGGAGAGGAAGTCCTGTCTCCACATTGAGGATACCCTCCATCATGTTGTGTGGCACTACCACCATACTAAATGAGGTAGATTTTGAACAGATCTAGCAACTCAAGACTGGGCATCCATGAAACGCTGTGGACCATTAGCAGCAGCCAGGGGATCAACCTTGGTTCAATGAAGAGTGCAGATGGCATGCCAGGACCAACACCAGGCATATATAAAAATGAGGTGTCAACCTAGTGAAGCTGTAACACAGGACTACTTGCAAGCCAAACAGCATAAGTAGCAAGGTGATAGACAGGGCTAAGCTCTGCAGTCATGAGTGTTGGTGGCAATTATAAAACTCACTGGAGGAGGAGGCAGCTTGATAAATATCCCCATCCTCAATGATGGGGGAGCCCAGCATATCAGTTCAAAAGATAAAGGTGAAGCATTTGCTACAATCTTCAGCTAGAAGTGCCGAGTGGATGATCCATGTCAGCCTCCTCCGGAGGTCCCCATCTGTGACAGATGCTAGTCTTCAGCCAATTTGATTCACTCCACGTGATATCAAGAAACGGCTGAAAGCACTGGATACTGCAAAGGCTATGGGCCCTGACAATATTCCAGCAATAGTACAGAAGACTTGTGCTGCAGAACTTGCCATGCCCCTAACCAAGCTGCTCCCGTACAGCTACAAGACTGGCATCTACCCAGCTATGTGGAAAATTGTCCAGGTATGTCCTGTACACATAAAGCAGGACAAATCCAACCTGGCCAATTACCACCCCATTAGTCTACTCTTGATCATCAGTAATGGATGGAGTCATCAACAGTGCTATCAATCGGCACTTGCTTAGCAATAACCTGCTCACTAATGCCCAGTTGGGTTCCGCCAGGGCCACCCAGCTCCTGACCTCATTACAGCCTTGGTTCAAACATGGACAAAAGACCTGAACTCCAGAGGTGAGAATGACTGCCCTGGACATCAAGGCTACATTTGACTTGAGTGTGGCATCAAGGAGCCCTAGCAAAACTGGCATCAATGGGAATAATGGGGAAAACTCTCCACTGGTTGGAGTCATACCTAGCACAAAGGAAGATAGTTGTGATTGTTGGAGGTCAGTCATCTCAGCTCCAGGACACCATTACAGGGTTCCTCAGGGCAGTGTCCTCAGGGCAGTGTCCTCAGCCCAACCATCTTCAGCTGCTTCATCAATAACCTTCCTTCCATTATAAGGTCAGAAGTGGGGATGTTCGCTGATGATTGCACAATGTTCAGCACCTTTCGCGACTCCTCAAATACTGAAGCAGTCCATGTTCAAATGCAGCAAGACCTGGACAACATCCAGGCTTGGACTGACGAGTGGCAAGTAACATTCGCGCTACACAAGTGTCAGGTAATGACCATCTCCAAGAGAAAATGTAACCATTGCCCCTTGATAATTAATGGCATTACCATCACTGAATCCCCCGCTATCAATATCCTGGGAATTACCATTGACCAGAATCTGAATTGGACTAGCCATATAAATACTGTGGCTACAAAAGCAGGCCAGAGACTAGGAAACATGCAATGAGTAACTCACCTTCCAACTCCCCAGAGCCTGTCCACCATCTCCAAGGCACAAGTCAGCAGTGTGATGGAATACTCCCCACTTGCCTGGATGAGTGCAGCTCCCACAACACTCAAGAAGCTTGACACCGTCCAGGACAAAGCAGCCCACTTGATTGGCATCATATCCACAAACATTCACTTCCTCCACCACTGACGCACAGTAGCAGCAATGTGTACCATCTACAAGATGCACTGCAGGAATTCACCAAGGCTCCTTCGACAGCTCTAAAGCTGTTAGCGGATTCATTACTTCTCAATTCAGTGCACAAATCTTCTCAAAAATACAAATTGCAAAACCGTTGTGATAACGTGGCCAAGTTTCCCTTGTGGATTTGGTCTGCCTGGCACACATGACCTGCTACATCATAGAATTAGATTATGGGTGTAAGTCTCTGAAGAAGAGCTCAAACCCAGAGGTGAGAGTTCTACCACTGAGTTCCAGCTGACACTTTTTTAAACCTCTTCACATTCTTCCTCCAGCCTCTTTCTAGTCACAGGGGATGTAAATTTAAACATAGCAGTTCCCATTACTATCTTTGGTTCCCTGTTTTCATGATGTTGGCTGAGGAATAAATATTAGAATACTGAGCAGAGTACGGTTAAAAAAAAAAGCTGCAATTCTGAAGAAGAAAGCCATATTAGACTCAGAACATTAGCTCTGTTTCTCTCTCCACAGAAGTTGTCAGACCCACTGAGATTTCCTAGCACTGTTTTCATTTCAGATTTCTAGCATCTGCAGCATTTTGCTTTTATTTTAGTTGCTGAAAACTTGGCACTATTCTACTTTTCCGTTATGCCATTGAAGAATTAATGGTGTAAGGAATTATATATAAAATATTCTATTATTTTATATGCATGACATTATATTGAGTTGCATTTGAACACAATTTTATAGTTAAAGTAGGGCTGATTTACATTATTCAGCAACTTATCCCTGTAACCTGTGCTAAAATCCTAGAAACCCAATTGCTCCCAAAAATAGGTGCTCAGTGGAGGTGGAACAGGGGGCGGGGTGGAAGGTGTGAGGGGCATAGAGCAGACTGGAAATGGTGCAGTGTCTGTAGAGGCAGAACATAGTCAGAAGGGAGTAGGGTGGGCAGGATTTGAGGGAGATGGGACAGAGCGGGCAGAGATTATGGTGAGACATCTGTTCGTGTAATCCCAGTAACCACAGAAAATTGATGCTGGGACCACATTAGAATGTGACAGGCATACAGCCAGCTCTACCTGTTCTACTAATTGACTATACACCTATTTAGAGGGTGGATAAAAATCACTGAAGTGTCTTAAAGGGGAAGTGTACTTTGGCTGCAGGTAGCAGGAAAGACTTTAAATTGGGAGATGTGGTTGCAAGAGCTGCAGTTCAGGCACCTTGGTTCTCTGATGCCAGGTTGGTCTAAGTGGCTTGCATGAGGTCAGAGATCGAGACAACACCACAGCCAGTGGAAAAAGATCACTGAGGAGGTCTATGCCAGGAGCTGAGCTCCCAAGGCAAGGTGACATAATGAACAAAGTGCAATGATCAGACCAGCATTGTCAAGGTAAGAATCTGAGCTCAGCAATCTCCACTCAGATGTGTAGTTACACTGCTCCAAAACACCCTGGTTTCTTAATTCTCCTACAATCACGACACCACTCCTCCCTCTTACTTGCACTGCTGAACCTCCTACTCTCATCTCTATTGCAACCCTCACTTCGCCATACTTAATACTTTGTGCACAACATCAGCACAATTTGCCCACAATAAGCATTCTCTAAACAAGGCTGTTGCTAACATTTCCCTTACGAACATAGGAACAGGAGTGGTCGATTCAGCTTGAGATATTCCAACATCAAATGAGATTATGGCTGATCTGTAACTAACTGCATATATCCACATTTTCCCTATATCCCTTAATACCTTTGATAGATTTGTGTCATCCAGTTTTAATAATAATTGATCTAGCATCAATTGCCATTTGCAGAAGAGTTCCAAGCTCCTATCTCCTGAAAGGACTGGCTCTAATTTTTAGACTATGCCCCCTAGTCCTAGATTCCCCAACCAATATAAATAGTTTTTCCCATCTATATTCCCCTATCTTGAACTTCAATCAGATCATCCCTTCGGAGGGATATATTGGCCTTAGGAGTGTAAAATAGGTTGACCAGAACGATACCTGGCCTTCAATGATGTTCTGCCAGTGGTTGCAAGTAAGCTGGAAATTGAGAGAGTGGAATCCATTTCCTTCCAGGAAGCTACGAGGTTGGTTATGGGAACACACAAGCGCATGGTGTGCATTCTATGACCCCCGTGAGCCCTGAGGAAACCTGCAGTGAGAATGAAGCCGTTACTGTTTCTTGTCCTGTTTTTTTTTGGTCCAAGTGGAAGGAGCTGTAGGTGCTCCTCCTGATTGAGAACCTCAGTCTTCCTGTTGCAGCTTCTACCGTCACCTTGCTTGAATGACTTTCTGGGATCAAAGTTAGGGCAGCGGTGACCTTGACCATCATAATTTTGAAACTCCAGAGGTGAGAGAGCTCCCAACAGCCTTCTTGGTGGCCCTCCGTTGTTTTGAGGTATGAGAAGTGTTCCTGAAGATCCACTGTGGATATGGCCTCCTGCACAGCAGCCTCCACCTCCTCTTTTTTTTTTCCAAGCTGCTTCTACTCACTGCTGGCATCAATGTTTTTTCCTCCTCTGAGGCCCAAAAGATGACTCAATAAACCACTCGAGTTGCTGCAGGCTTGTTGTTGACTGTTGGCACTGTGATTTGCTGAGCAAGTTTTTGACTTGATAACTCAGGAACAAGCTCAAATTAATGTCACCAAAGGGTCAGCATGGGCCCCATTTAATATCCTAATAAGCTTTCTGAAAACGTCCAGTATGCATCTTTGGGAATGCTCTATCCAATATGGCGGGCAGTGAGAGACACATGCGTGTACCATCAGATTTCTATGCCTGGGTGACTTATCACAGAATATCTTGCTCAGAATTTTCCAGCCCCTCGTGCCGGCTGGATCTGGATCTTCCAGTCCCACCAATGTGAACGGAGAATTCAATGGCCTGCCAAGCCAGCCGCACCGGTGGGGGGGGGGGGGGGGGGGGGGGGGGGGTCGGTGCTGCTGAACGATTCCGACCCTCGAGTTCACTACAAATCAGTGGCAAGCAGACCCTCTTCTACAATCCAATGCAAAGCACGTGCAATTCTTCAACTGGAAGGGAGCTGCTGAAAATGTTTTCACTGCACACAATATTGCTCACTGCTGGTTGTTATTATTATGTTGATAAGAGACAACAGCGATTTGACATTGAGTATTTCCTGGCCAAACATGTCTTATTTTCATTGAGCATCAGTGCTGTGGTTGCACAATGCTGTGTCCTTACCTTCTCCTAGCTACAAGTAGCAATGTTGGGCAATCCGTGCCCAGCTTTTCATCATCCTCTTGACGATGGGCTAAAAATTAATTTAGGGCCTGTTTTCAGGCACAGGAGACAGCCACTCAGCCTGTCAGTGTCTGTGCTGGCCCTTTGAAGGGGCAATCCACCTAATACCAATCCCCTGCCTTTTCCCCATACCCCTGGAAATCTTTCCTTTTCAAATAATCCAACTCCTTTTGAAGGCCTCATTTGTTCCTGCCTCCAACACAATATCAGGCAGTGCATTCTAGATCCTAACCACATGCTGCATGAAAAGTTTTTCCTCATGTCTTTTGCTACTTTTGCCAATTATCTTGAATCTGTACCCTCTGGTTATCAATCCTTCCACCAGTGGGAACAGTTTCTCCCTATCTACTCCTCAGACCCCTTCTTCGTGATTTTAAATACCTCTATCAAATCTCTCAACCTTCTCTTTGAGGAAAACAGTCTCAACTTCTCTATCCATGTAACTGAAGTTCCACATCCCTGGAACCATTCTCTTAACCTTTTCTGCACCCTCTTCAGTGTCTTCATATCCTTCCTAAGTGTGACAACCAAACAGGACGCAATATTCCTGTTGTGGCTGAACCAGTGTTTCACACAGGTTTAACATAACTTCCTTGCTTTTGTACTCTATGCTCTTATATCATTGACATGCCTGAGCCTTCTCCTGGTATTGGGTCTCATTTCAATATTACTGGGGAGGTGTGGGTAGCTGCCACACCTCGAGAGGCTGCGTGCTGGCTTGGGGAGTCTCCAATTTGGGTCAGTAGCAATGTTTTCTCTGATTTATCATTGCTGTTTGTGGCCCATTTCTTGCACTATGCTATCTTCATAGCTGTAGCCAGGCCTTCAGCAAGGACACATTCAACTTAAAAGAAGCCAATGTAAAAGCTAACAATGTAAGTTAATGCATGAGGTCTTGGCTAATGCATGAAGTAGGAACAGTAGGAATTGGTTTCAAAGTGACTGATATTCTGAGAAGTCAGAACATCAGTCACTTGGGTTTGAGTCCTCCAGCCAGTCTTTTAGCAAGAAAGCATTTAACTTAAAAGAAGCCAACATTTCAAAGTCCAAAGAAGGTACTGCAAAAAGACTGTAATGGATAATTTTCAGAAATTGGCCAAACTTTGCCTCCCAGCATTCCATAGGATCTTGGAACCGGACCTAAAACAAACCTTGAAAACCTGAGATAGACAAGAGATGACTGGCCATCAAACCACACAATGGGTAGGCGTCTACCAAATCAAAATGATTTGGCTTGACCATTGAACTCTATGGCCAAACTATAGAACTGTAAATAATACTTACCAGCTAATGAGCTCTGTGGAGCCACTGGGTCTGAATGTGCCCCCACATTCGTTGGAAATGCTAATCCAGAGAACTGATTACAGCAAAACCTGATGATGTGATAACCAGGATCTTCCCCATCAAAACATCTTCATGTAATAATGGACTATTCATGAATCCAGAATATAAGATTGTTGCAAAAACAGAAAATGCTGGAAAAACTCAGCAGTCTAACATCTGTGGAGAGAAAAACAGAGTTAACATTTTGAGTCCATATGACTCTTCTTCAGAGCAGATTGTTGCAATATGTAAGAAGGCACAGATTTGGGGATGGGTTTGTTGTAATCATCGTCAAAGGTGTGGATTTTTGGTAGTTTTAAGAAAACTTGTGTTTAGCGGTAATAGAAATGGGAGAAACAGCAGTAACAATACTGCACAGCATGGGGTTCTCAGAAAATAAGTTAAATAAGGGGATTGGATGAACTAAAATGGGACAACTAGCTAAACAGAAGCATGAATTTTTCAGGAGCTGCAGTTTTTTTCAAGGTTTTTTAACAGCGCGAGTGCCACTCAAGTTACGGGAACAGTGTTTGAGAGTGTGGTACTGATTTAACTTAAAAGGGAACAGGGTACTGATGTTTGTAAGTTTCTTGAATTCACAGTAAACTATTTTTAAAAGGTGTGAGCCTTGACCATTTTCTCCACCCGGTTGGGTTTAGGCTGAACCTTAAGAGTTAAGAATATAAAAGGGGAGGTTCAGGTTCATCTACCTACACAACTTGGACGAAGCATCAGTCAGATGCCTTGCAGCAATGGCCTCAGGTAAATCCGGGGGTGGAGATGGGGGATGGGGGGGAAGAGGAGGGATGGAGGAAGTGAACCAGAGGAAGGTCCAGCACAAATTGGCAATAGCTCCGAGTATTGCTGTCAAGCCTGGCTTTGCACCCAGAGTTTGATAATTTAGGGGTGATCTAACCAAGGTATTTAAAATGATAAAGGTGATTTAATTGAGTAGATACAGAGAAACTACCGCCTCTGATTAGAGGAATCTTGAACTTCAGAATGTATTCTTAAAATTAGAGCTAGATCATTCAGGAGTGAAATCCAGATGTGTGGGTGAGGTACTCTGTCCTCCTCTCTGAATTGAATTCCAAATTCCATTGCTACAGCCTCTCATTGCTACATTTTGATAATTTAGTCCAGGGGTTCTCCTAAAAGGAGAAGGTTAGGTCAGACTCTATGATCAACTTTAGTTTGCTTGGGCTGCATTTCATACTAAACTATGGAACCAGGCTGAATAATGAAGAGGTTATGGAAAGAAGTTTTTTAGGAATCTCATTACAGTTCATTATATATTGCTAGCAAGATTATCATGTCCCACCTTCACAACTTCACCTGTCTCCACCCCTAATTTAGTTCATCCGCTGCTGCAACCCTCATCTATGCTTTTGTTACCTCCAGACTCAACTATTCTAATGCTCTCTTCACTGATCTCCCATCCACCATCCTCCATAAACTTGAAATGATTCAAAGTTCTGCTGTCGGAAATGTGAACCTTTTTATACTTTTTGTATCTTTTATACTATGCGTGTTCTGAATTCTTTGTAGTGCATTTTGTATTTTCTGAACTCCTGGTAGACAAAAGGTGAATTTAAATGTATACATGACTGACGACATATTGTTACGATTCAGTTTGGGACCATTAGCATGAAAAGAGAAAACTGAATACCTTGCTTTAACTAATAGAGCTACACCACAATATTTCACTTGCTTTAAACAAAACAAAGCTTTACTGTATTTAGAACAAATTGAACACAATTAACACCATAACTTACAGCCACATATGCTAGGCCCTTAGGTTTACTTCTTTCTTCCCCCAAGAATTCTCATATTACAACATCTTAAAATGATTTACTTCTACAGGGAACAAGTATAAGTATGCCACAGTCTTCTGAATACTATCCTTAATCCTCCTCAGCTCCAGCTATTCTCAAGAGGTCAAACTTTCATTTACCTTCTCTTGACTGTGTATGTCCCAGTCCCCTGTTCTGGTTACTTTTTCAATGCTTCCAAGCTAATCTGCTGGTTGCTTTCTTTGGCACAAGGCTGTAGGGACCACTGTAGATTCTTCCACTAGTTTCAAACTAGGCAATCTTCCAGTTTCTGTTCCCTCACAAAATTAAAATTGAGGTTAAGCCACACTCACATTCCACATGGCTAACGATGAAGTTAGTTTTTTTTACTCTGCTTACAGTGCAGGTCTAACTAACTGTCATTTACTCTGGCTATCATCCCTCAGTGAGCTGCAAACTGCACCAGGTCCAAACTACAACTACTTCTTGGATAGCTCCACATCATTTCATAAACCCATTACCAGTTTAAGTCTGCTCAATTTGGTTTCCAAACTTCAGGTTCAATTTTTTTTTTCTTTAGCTGTTAACAGGGAGGAGTCAATTTCCTATCTGGGTTTCTATTTCAGTTTCTGTTTTCAGTTAGGTCATGAATTGTTTTAAGTTGCTCCACCTACTGTTTTGCAACTATCTCTTCCATTCTGATCTTTTAAGCTTTTTTTTTAAGCTTGTTTACATTGCATTTATCCCATTTTCTACAGTTAAAACTTTAACTCCTAAAACAAGTTATATTCTAAAATGCATGAACCTTGAACTAGATATCTGCAATAATATAGTCTGTATGACTTGAGTTAAATTGAGATCATGCTGTAACAGGGATTGATGGTGTGAACCTTTAGCGTGAATAGGAGAATTGCAGTATGGACAGATGTCCAAACTATGTTAGCAGTTATGATCAAAAGGATATGCTTTGAAAGGTATAGATCAATGAACTTTGGAGATATAAATAACTAAGTGTAAAGATTATTTGGTCTGGCAAATGGTTATACAGGACAAAGTTGATGATAGACTGTTTACATGTTAAGAATATCCTGTTCAAGTTCTGGCCACAGGTCTGTGACCATTGACAAATGAAATAACAAGGTTAAAGCTTGATGGCAACATCTGAACACAGGAGAATTCCTGGTTACAGAGGATAAGTAAACTCACTTGAAAAGATTTGTTGCATGTATTTCAAGAAGTACTGTGCCCTAGTGCAGTGGACAGCAAGAACCATTCAAACTAGGATATCAATTGCCTTCTTTTAAGTATAACTTTTGTTGCTTAATAAATTGTCTTGATACCACTGCATCACCTGAAATTTATTGTCTGGTTTTGAAACCTCGTGATTGGTATACCGTGGTAGGACTAGATTAGGATGGAGAATATTTGGTGTTGGTGGTTACAGGTCTTGGTAGTGTTTGGACTGGCCATCATTCACAACAGGAAAGAAAAGCTTTAGGGTTGTAGGATCAGTAGGACCCATCAGTTAGTTAAAGGCAAGTAAAAAACGTCAGGGAAATATGAGAGTATTGTTCCATCAATGTATAAAAAGTTAAAGTGCCAGACAGTGAGGTCCAAATTTTGTTCACAGAATGTTTAATGGGGAGAGAGCAAGTCCCCCTTAAAGAGGTAGTCATAGTTATATAAGGGAGAGTAGGTCATAGAAATTAAAAGGTAGAAAAAGCAAGAGAGTGTACTAAGAGAAAAGGTGTGATAGTTAAACAGAGCTATCAGACAATTGAGAACCTGAAAACAGAAATATTTAAACTGGCCGAATTTAAGATCCATGATACAAAAGAGCTCCCTCGATACAGGAATCCTTAGAGAGCAGTAAAGACAATCAGCGGAGAAGACAAACCCCTTTTTATGGCACTGGCTGCTGTATTCTGCTAAGTGTTTAAAGGTCCCAAATTTCTTCAGTATGAGCGTATGAGTGAATGGGTAAGTGTGTAAGTGGGTAGGATGGTAGGTGAAGTGGTAAGATATTAGTTGGGTAGGGTGGCAGAGTGCCAGATTGGTGAAGTGAATGAGAGGTTAGGTCGGGTCAGGCGGTTGGTCAGGTGGTGGAGCTAGTCAGGTCAGATTGGGGGGTTAGTCGGATGGTGGAGGTTTGTTATGCTGGGTCGGGGGCTGTAGTTGGGAAGTCGGGTTAGTCAGGGGAAGGGGGTCAGTGTGAGTGGTTGGGAATTCAGTTGTATAGTGACCCAGGAGTTAGACGAGGATTTTTCTACCATTTCCTGGCTAACTATCCAGCGAAGTGAACGGGAACTGTCCGAAGTTTCCAACACTTACTTAGAGTCGGAGACCTTTTCGCAGAGTCCAGGGAACAAGGGAATTGCCTGTCGGAAGTTCAAACTTCCCAGCCAATTACCACAGAGTCAGTGACCGGGACATCTGCGTGGTCCCGACACGCACCTTGGGGTGGTGTATCCAATCTCCAACAATCCGGAGACCAAGAGATCTGGGCCAAGATCTCTTAAGGTGCTGTTTGACAAGACTAGTAAATAAGAGGAAAAAGTTAAAAGAAAAATGTAAAAGTTGGGACTGTCACTGGGACTGCTAGCCAGCTTCTGTGCTGAGAGAAATTAAACAAGAAAATTTTAGTTTAAATTAAAGTGTGTAAAAGCAGGTTACTATGTTTTTTGTTTGAGTATGTATGAATGTTGGAAGCTTCCATGAATCAACATTTGTTATGTAAATAACCTGCTCTTTTCTGCAGAGTTAAAAGTTAATTCTTGTTTGTTGTCCAGCTGTTAGTGTCAGAAGCATAACTTGTCCTCCCTTTTGTGTGAAACTTGAATCATGTTTCAGTTGTGAATTCGTTGAAACATATGTTTCTTGGGTCCAGGAATGGAATCTAATAGTTTCTTGGCATTTTGAATTCATAGAAACATTGACTCCTGTAATGGGCTAAGTTTTATGGAATTAAGAAAGTGTGAATGTGACTGTGTCTGTTAAGGATACATGGTGCGAATGTGGTGTTTATTTAAAATGACGGTTTTGTAAAAGTACTTAAAGAAAAGCTTCAGTCTGGCAGCTTTGGAGCACTTTGGCAGAAATCCAGTTTTAACTTTTCAAAACAGCTTCTACTAGAGTTTTAAAAAATCTGCCAGAAAAATGGATTCTGGGGAGAACTCCCCTATTCTTGTTCAGAATAATGCTATGGGATCTTTTATATACACCTGAGGGCAGATAAGGCTTCAGTTTAATGTTTCATCTAAAAGACAGCACTTTCAACAGTGCTACCCTCCCTCAGCAATGCAATGGAGTGTCAACCTTGACTGTTGTGCTCAAGTCTCTGGAATGAGGTTTGACTGACAATCTTCTAACTCAGATGATGAGTTCTACCACCTGAGCAATGACTGACTTTGATATGGCATGAGAAAAGATTAATGGGTAACACAAAAGGCAATTCTAAAAAGTAGTATATAAATATTATAAAGAGTAAAGGTAAAGTAGGGCCAATTAAAAATTAAAATATCTTGATGGGAAGGCAGAGGGCATGGCCAAAATATGAAATCAGTTGTTACTGAAGAGGCAGATCCTGCCAATATGGAGGAGTTAGTAAAGAAATTGAATAAACAATGGGCAATTCTCGGCAGCCGAAATGTCATCCAGTCCAGATGGGATGCATCCTAGGCTGCTGATGCAAGAGTGGAAATAGCAGAAGTTTTGGCCACAGTCTTTCAGTCCTCTTTGGACATGTAAGAGGACTGGACGATTGCAAATGATAAACCTTTGTTCAGAAAAGGGGAGAGAGATAAACCAGGTAACTGCGGCCAGTTAATCTGGAAAGTAGCCACAATGTGCATCACAATCCCTTGTATAAAAGGAGTCACTAGTAATTTAAGCCAGGGCCCCAGGTAAGAACCCTTGTTGCAAGTGGACCACAATTATGATGAGTTATTCTGAAGAGAGCCACGTACTGACAACACCAAGTTAATACACACAGCAAATTGTGTAGTTGGGAAGAGAAATTTGTAAAGGTACATTGATAAAGTGAATGGGAAAAACATTGGAAGATGGAGATGCAAGGCCACCCACCTTGGACCCAATAGATAGATCATTTCAAAATGGTGAGAAGCTGGGAGCTGTGGAGCAGCAGAGAGATTTAGGGGTCCATGTGCAAAAAAAAAATTACAAAGCTAGTTGACAGGGACAAAATAATAATTGAAAAGACAAATAAAATGTTAGTTACCTTTAACAAACCAAACATTTATTAACTTATGATTTTTCAAGTTAATAATTGTCCCAGTTTATGGTCTCTACAAGTTTCCCCACCACCAACATTATGCCGACTAGCCGGCAGTTAGTGGGTTTCTCTCTCCGTTTTCTGAACGGGGGTGTTAAAATTTGATACCACATTTTTCTGGAGGAACCACTTACAACCTCATCAGCCATGTTCCAACCAGCTGCTGCCAATTCAGCAAAGAACACTATCTCACTGGGATCCTGCAGAATCAGGAGTGGCTGCCATTACTCACCAAGCCACTAGGGGCAGACAAAAACCTTTTAATAACTGAGTTTATTGCACTTTACAAAGGTCTTTCATTGTTTCTTAAATATAAAATCTGTACAATCAGGAAACTATATTCAGAAAAGCAAGTTCATTTTTTGTTGTCACTTTAATGCTGCTTTATGTGGAGTTGAGGTTACAATCAGATCAGCCATGATTTTATTTAAAGGCGAAGCAGGCTTCGGGGCCGAGTGGCCTACTCCTAATTCATATGTTTGTATTTATTTGCATTACACAGAGCAGGTGTTATATAGAGCAAAGGAGGTTCAGTAAAAAGAATGGCGAATTTATTTTATATCTGGTGCAGTCTGATCGATATCATCCTCCATGGAGGGAAGAACCATTTAAATTAAAGTTGAAAGCATCCAACTACAACCTTGACTGTCATCTCCATGTGCTGAAATAAATTACCATCAGCAATTTATTTAATGAGCTGAAATCAGTGCTGCTGATTTATGTTTATTTGCTTGTGGGGGTCAGTATGACTGAGATACTGAATTGCATCATTTCATTGAAAATACAAACATGAAAAGGATAAAAACAATTATTAAAATGGAAACAGCAACCAACAATTTACATTACAGCTTAGGTCTTCCAACAAGTGCCTGAAACCAAACAAATCAGGACAGCATGTCAGACTGGTTAGAGCCTTGGAGAATGCTGGTCAGATCCCAATAACAACTGGTCTTTAGTTTAGATTTTACATTAAACAGGAACACTGTTTGAACCAGTGACTTATGATGTACTGATGCTGTAATGTTGTTAGTTAAAATCATATCACTAATGGAATCGGTGCCTCATAGCCTCTCCCTTGCCTCTATAGGACGTTTATGTTTAACAAAGCAAATTTTTTAAAAAATCAAATAAAAACAATGCATAAAGCAATTGGTGTTTCTCATTTTCTTCTGTGATTAATTCTTACCTTTTGTACAGACAGCAGTTTAATACACACCTTATAGTTCACGTTGTCATCGCACAGGCAGATAGTATTTAGTGCTATTTACAGCTCCATTGTTACTTGTCCTAGTCCATTATTTTCTGCAATATTATAGGCATTTACAATGAAGTCCTAAGTGAATTTCCTGAACCTCCGTAATATTTGCAGTCACCTTTCCCAGACACATCTGTCTCTTGACAGACTGAAGCAGAATGAAAGGTGATTTAATAGAAGCTTTTCTTGTATACCAAATGAGTAACAGCAAGGGGTATCAGTGAACAACATTGGGTAATGACTTTGGCCCATCAATCTGTCAAATTTTAACTTACATTTACATAGCACCTTTAGTGAAGTGTCCTAAGATGTGTCACAGGAGCCCTAGCAGACAAAGTTGGAGGAAAGCAGAGTTCTGAGGGTTGTAGCACCAGAGGAGGTTGGACAGATGGGAAGTGATTTGAACACAAGAATGAGAAATTTAAAATTGAGGCGTTAGTGGGTGAGAGGGTGAACAAGACTTTGTGGAAGTTACAATATAGATAGCAGAGTTCTTGATGAGCACAAGTTTCCAGAGGCTGGCCAGGAGAACATTGGGATAATTAACCCAGAGGTAACAGAGGCATGGATGAGGGTTTCAGTATCAGATGAGCTGAGGCAGGGGCAGAGATGGGTGATATTACAGAGAGGATCCTTGCAATGGAGAGTACATAGGATCAAAAGCTCAGCTCAGGGACTTGCAAACAGTCTGATTCAACCAATGACAACCAATTCTTACATAACAATTATCAGTATTTCATTCTGACATCACTCATTTTGTGACCTAGTCAGCTCACTGGGTCTCCTCCCTCTACACTGCCCACCAACCCAACCCAACTCACTGGACAGGCCTTCTCCTACTCACTCTATATTCCCAGTGCTGCCACTTGCATATGCTGTAGACAGGTGAGGAGGTGGATGTGGAAGAGTGGCTCATCCATCAGCCAATCCAAATGTAATTTTCCCTTTCCTAATAAGTTATGAATTATGAAGATCTGACTTTCTCACTGGCAGAAGGCAGCCCACAGAAACCTTAATCAAAGCATCATCAGCTGGCACCAATGATTCGAGTAGATATTAAAGGTTCTTTTACAATTAATTCGTGGGATCCAGGTGGCAGAGCTGGCATTGATCACACATCCCCAGATGGCCTGCTTGAGCGACTTGGAGTCACATGTAGGCCAGACCTAGTAAGGATAGCAAATTTCCTTTCCTAAGGAAATCAGTGAACCAGTTGGGTTTTTACGACAACTGGATGCTTCATGATCACTTTTACTGATACCAGCCTTTTATTTCTGAATTCAAATTCTCAATGTGCAATGGTGGGATTTGAAGTTCCATTCTCTGGATCAGTCTATTAATATAGCCACTACACTACAGTAACCACGGTGCTATTTAAGGAGCAGGGGCAGGGCACTCTTCCAGTGTCCAGAACAAAGACCACCAAATGCAGTTTAACTATTAATTTCTCACTCACTTTGCGAGATTTTAACTGCATAAAGAGGTCATCACACTCCAGCCTACTCCATTGTGTATGTGAAGTTCTGATTTTTCTAACATCTGTCAGAATATGCTTTATCAAAAACATTTATCTTGCTCATTCCCCTATTCCATTCTGTTCCGCACAAGAATACACACTACTTGATTCAAGATAAACAGTTATCTCCTGTTCATTTACTTCACCTCACGGAGTTGCACAGTACAGGACATGGAACTGAAGAGAGTACTGGGGGAAATGCTATTCTAAGACTGAACACAAGACAAACCAGTCAAAGGGGAAAAAATGTTTATTTTAGAAATCCTGAATAAAATATTCCCAAATCACCTGCAGTGAAATGTTAATCATTGAGCTCCTCTTTGAAAATAATGCTATTGTTATTATAAGATACATCTGGAAAATGCTGGGCTTTTCCAATCGGTTTATACTTTGTACAACACTCCAGAATTCTTCTTGCATGGCTATTCAGAGATGACACCTAGTGGGGGTATCCACAGATCACTCTGTATATCACTCAAAATTACAGTAATTCACCAATTCACAACCTCTAGCTCCCCCAATAAGGGATAAAGCAAATCTCACCCAAATACAATGATGCCTACTAGAATTCTGATTGTTCCTCAGTGAAAAACACCAATTTCCTGTGTTACATTTAATGAGAGCACTAAGAGTTTGGGGCCGTACGCAGTAAAGCGTTCATTTCAGGAGGCTGTTCAGCTGCTGCAGGGAGTGAAGAATGTGATCCTTGGGCACCAGTCCCTCAGCCCTGGCAGGCTGCTCCTTCTCTCTGCAGATCAGGTAACTCTCCATCCCCACAGCCCTGGCTGCCAGATAATCATTCCACACATCATCACCTATGTGCGTGGCCTGTTCAGGCTCCACTTGGGCAAGGCCCAAGGCCTTAATAAAGATTCGATGGTCTGGCTTGCCTATTCCTACATCCTCTGAAGTCAACACGAACTGGAAATGCTGCCGCAGACTGCAGTTAGCCAAAATCTTCTCCAGGCGGCGGTCAAAGTTAGAAATCACCCCCATGCAGATTCCCAGTCTGTCACAGTGAATCAGGGTGTCTTTCACATCATTAAACACCTCCCAGTTCCTCGCGCTGCTGAACCCTTGATACAGGTTCTCTGCCATTGGGGACAGTACCCGCTCATCACTCACCCCGCAGAGCCGAAAGGTCCGTTTGACTATTTCCATCCACCACTGCTGGGAGCTCAGGCCCTGGCCTAGACCGTAGTTGGGGAACAGCTTATTCTGTGTTTGCATGGCAGCCAGGAATGAACTGTTGAGGGCCTCAGCCTCCACCCGGATCCCATGCAGCTTGGCCTCCAAGGAGTACTGCTCTCCAACTGTGTGACGCACTCGGAGCAGAGTGTCCTTAACATCCCAGGTCAGCAACCGAGGCCTCATCCTCAGTCACCCTTAATTCAACCAACACAGATCGTGGTTACACACTGGGCAAAGAAAGAAAGAAACTCAATTATATAATATCTTTCACATCTCAGGACATCGCAAAGTACTTTACAACCAGTGAAGTACTTTCGAAGTGTAGCCAATTTACACACAGCAAGGTCCCACAAACAGCAGCATGCAAGTGACCAAATAATGGCCCGGATTTTGAAATAAGTGGCTAAGGAATGACCTGGCCATTTGTTACACTCACAGCTGTCCACAGACTTTGTGAACTTCTGAATAGCAAGTTAGTATCATCAGGTGTCCAAAACAGCATGGCGCTTTTCAGACGGGATCTGCTGTTTGTCAGAGCAGGCCAAGAGCGAGCATGCCTCTTCAAACAAATCAGACTGAAGAATCCTCACTGCAGGCAAACACAGCCTAAACCAGAAGTATAAATTAAAATATTTAATTCTTTGTAAAATCATGTACAGAAAGCAAAAGAGAAAGAAAGATGGGATTAAGAGGGTGAAAGTTAAGAGACAGAAAGAAAATGTAGAAAAAGTTATAAGATCTGCAACAGTAATTAAATTCTGAAGGAATGAGGGAACATGCTTGTAAAATTAAATTTCAGTTCCAGAGAAGTTGTTTTGCAGTAATCATCACTATTACATGTTTTAAAAAAAAAATCACAAGTCTGAATGCATCAGCTCTAACATTTTGGCCTTGTTTAGTGGGCAACTTCACGTTCTTACAAATGTTTCAATGGTGATGAGAATCTCTGGATGAGGTTCAGGTATAACAAACCTTCCGGGGGAACATGGCAACTTTCCTGTGCATATGCAATCACTGGAAGTTGCTATCTGATTTACTCTTTAATAATGGTGAGCACTGAGTCTCACACTTATTATTACTGCAAAATCTGGGCCATTTTTCAGTGATGTTAAATGAAGGATAAATATTGGCCAGGACACCAAAGCTCGGCTATTCTTTGAAATATGTACCTTAGCATCTTTTATGCCCACTGAGAGGGCAGATGGGGCCACGGTTTAATGAATTAGCTGAAAGATGGCACTGCATACCCGAGTATGGTGCTGCAAGTGTCAGCCTAGATTTTATGTTTCAGCATCTGAAGTGGGGGTCAAACCCACAACCTTCTGACTTAGAGGTGTAAGTACCAACAGCTAGTTAGTAGACGAGGGAATGGGTGACCGACGTTTGATTTAGCTTCAGAGCCTAGGGATGGAGTGTGAATGGGAAATTCCAAAAGACTACACAGGGCCTTTTCTCACGAACTGAAAGCCGTCTGCAGTGGTAATTTGCTGCACCCTGAAGTCAAAGTTGCACCTACTGCTGGATGAAACCATTAATTCTTGGTGCACTCCACTGCAAGTGGAGTTAGGGCACAATACTAGGGCTGAGAAGAGATAGCTGTATTCTGCATCTAATGGGAGTGCTTGATACTGACACTGGTTCTTGGAGTGGCAGCATATTTCCATCTCACCAAAAAATTCACCCTAACGGTTTATTTTTGCAGAATGGGAGAGACAAACTTAAAGCTACCTCATATTTTGCTTCATCACATAAAAATCCCCCTATTGTAGTGAATGGTTCCAATTATCCCTCACTCAAAAATCAGACACCTAAAGGACACAAGTCAGGAGTGTGAGGGGACACTCCACTTGCCTGGAAGGATGCAGCTACAACAACACTCAAGAAGCATGTTAAAATATTGAAGAAACAATTTAAATGGTCAAACTATCCCAGAATTCCTTTGTTTTGGCATTTTCAGAGTTGGGAAAATGTGGGGGAAAGGGAAATCTTAATCTTGCCTCTATATCTGATCAACAGACTGTCTTGACAGTGCAGGGGCAGAAAATGGATGCACCAGATCAAGACATCCTGACACATGACTAGTTGCCAAAACAAACTACATATATAATGAAAGATAAATATTTGGTCTATGCACTTGTTATAATGTAAGCGACACTTGTAGCACAAAGGCAAAGCTGAAAACATTAGAAGCTGGATAAATACATAAAAATACAGCCTTAACTAAACATGCAAAGTACATAGTACAATCTTTCACTGTGCCCATGTATTATACTTTAAGAAAGGTGAAATCCATTTCCCCTTTAAGGCAGAGCATAAATGGAGTTGCTTTTGCTAAGCTAACAACTCTTTGTTATGACAGTAATCAAGAGAGAGATCCCCTAACAAAGCTCAACATCCTCAAGGACAAAGCAGCCCACTTGATCGACACCCCATTCACACCTTAAACATTCACGTGTTCTATATCAGCTCCACAGTTGCAGCAGTGTGTACTATCTACACCACCTGACCTTCCAAACCTGTAATTTCTACTACCTGGAAGAACAAGTGCAGCAAATTTATGGGAACATCACAACCTGTAAGTTCCCCTCTAAGCCACACATTATCCTCACTTGGAAATATATCGCCGTTCCTTCACTGTTGCTGGGTCAAAATCTTGGAACTCCCTTCCTAACAGCACTGTGGGTGTACCTACACCACACAGACTACAGCGTTTCAAAAAGGTGGCCCATCACCACCTTGTCAAGAGGCAATTGGGGATGGGCAATAAGTGCTGGGCAACCTGAGAATAGACTTGCCAACGCCCTACCTGCTCCATTGATCAACCAATGGGGTCTATCCTCATGGAGCCCCATATTAACCAGAAAGCAAAGATACCTCATTAGCCAATTGAATGGTCCTTGACTATTGGACATACACTTGGGGACAAAGAAAATGAAAACTGCACACAACGTTTTGTTGGTGTCCCAATGGATTTTCCTGGAATGCTGGAAGCAATTATCCAGGAGATGAAGCTTTAATTCTTGGAGACTCCAGAACAATCCTGGAGGGTTGGCAGCTCTACCTGGGAAGGAATAAAAATATTATCATTATTCATCAGGCGACTACTTTAACTCCAGGCTCTTCAATAACAAGTTAGCAATGAAACAAATACTCACCTTTAGACTGGAAGCTGCTTCTGTCCTTTGCTTTGTGACCCCAGCAACCGAAGGCGTTTATTATTCAATATGCGAGGCCTCGGATCACTGCGCCGGACATGCATCCATCCGGAGTCCTGAACCGATGCAACTTCCGCTTTGTCTCCCAGAAACAATACCCAGAAGCATGATCTTCCCTGCCTGCCGTTCCGCCGAGTGTTCGCTTCAGTATACAGGTTGATGATGGGAAGTCACAGTTCAGCGTATAGAAGGGGGAAATTGAATTAAATTCGAGTGGTGCTTCCGTTTGCAAAAAATCAATGGTCTAGATAGTTTAATGCCCACGAGGGAGATGCTAATTTGTGAAGCAGTTTTGCCTCATTCATTGTTTGGCTGTACGATATTTTACCATTGGCATGTCAGTCCACACTCCCATAAAACCTGGTCCTGCACCTATTGCTGCTCTCCTCATCTATCGTCTTATGAAAGCTCAGCCTAGTTTTTGGTCTGCAGATCAGGGTGCCCAGAACAGCCTGACAAGACTAAGGCTGCTAACACTCCAGGATTGTCCTGTGTTATGGACCATGATGGGAGGAGTGCACAGTTAATTCTTGCCCCACCTCTCCACAGGTTGTAACAATAGTTTAAATGCTTAATTCATCCACAAAACTGGCCAATTGTTACCCTTTGATACTGTTATTCCCAGCAGAAAAATCTCTAACCAAATTTGTTCAGTAAGCACAAAAAATTGATTTATTATAAAACAAACTACTTTTTAAAAACAAGCTAATATGGTTAACATACAAGTTGTATTTAGAAGTGTAACAATTTTTCCCCTTTTTAAACAAAAACAGATATTTGAACCCCCATGCACTCTCAGAAACACTAAAAGGACAAAACAAACACAGTCCCTTGTCGAGGCTAGAGGATGTAACCGTTTTTAAAACGATAAAATTAGAAGAAATCTCAATGCTGTTGATCTTACAGAATTCTGTTCACAATGGATCTAGAAGTTCTTTCAGTCAGATTTGTTGGTAAAACTGTCCTTGATAACTCTTGCTTAGCACAACTTTGTGAACTCAAAAAAAGATGAGTTATCCTTATGTGTTTCTGAGAAAGGTTTAACACAGGGGCAGAGAGAGGGAAAGAGCTTATAAGGCACACCACATACACACTGAGATTTTCAAAGACTAAGACGTTCAAAGAATATTTCTCTCAGACCAGGTGTTTTTAACCAAATCAGCAAGAGCCTTTAGCCTGGCAAGAGCAGTTCTTTGTTAACTTAGATATACAAAGTATCTCCTTCCCTCATGAGGTGTTCCATGCTGGACATCTATCTTGACTTGTGGTTCCTTGATGAATAGCATATTCACAACCCCGAATAAATATAGAAAAATTTAAAAAAAAACTCAGGAGGAAGAATGTCCAAATTTCGATGTCATTAAATTTTTCCAAAAACGGGTTCCTCACACCTGGAGTCTTTAGGAATTAATCTCCTGAACACTATTGTAAGCAATACAGGAGGAAAATTGCCTTTGAACATTTTGCTGTATCAGTAATGAAGCTATTAGAAATGAGAAAAAAAGCTTTTATTTTTCTGTATGTTCATGGGATGTGAACGTGCAAGGCCAGCATTTATTGCCCTTTATAAGGTGGTAGTGAGCCACCGCCTTTATAATTGCAGTTCATGTGGTGTAGGTCAAACCACAATGCTGTTATGGAGGGGGTTCTATGATTTTGACCCAGCAACAGTGAAGGAACAGCAATATAGTTCCAAGTCTGGAATAATATGTGACTTGGAGGGGAATTTTCAGATGGTGGTGCTCCAATGCATCTGTTTTATGTCAGAGAGGCTGTGAGTTTGGAAGTTGCTGTTGAAGACTGCAGCTGGTGAGTTGCTGCAGTGCATCATGCAGATGGTGCACACTGCTGCCACTGTACAACAGTAGTGGAGGGACAAATGCTACTTGCCACTTCCCCAAATCTGAATGTTATCCAGGTCTTGCTGTAGGCAGGCATAGACTGCTTCAGTGTCTGGGGTGTTTCAAATTATACTGAACACTGTACAATCATCAGTGAGCATCCCCACTACTGACTTTATAGAGGATCACAATCATTGATGAAGCAGCTGAAAATGGTTAGGCCTAGGACACTGCCCTGAGGAACCCCTGAAACAATGTCCTGGGGCTGAAATGATTAGCCTCCAACAACCACAACCACCTTCTTTTGTGTTAAGTATGATTCCAAACAGTGTAGAGTTTTCCCCCTGATTCACATTGACTTCAGTTATGCAAGGCTTCCCTGATGCAGCACTCAGTCAAACGCTGCCTTGATGTCAAGGGCAATCACACTCACCTCACTCTGGAACTCAGTTCTTTTGTCCATGTTTGGACCAAGAATGTAATGGAGTCAGGAGCCAAGTGGCATTGATGGAACCCAAACTGAGCATGGCTGAGTTAGAGCTGCTTGATAGCACTGTCAATGACACCTTCCATTACTTTGCTGATGATTGAGAGTAGAGTGATGGGCAGTAATTGGCCGGATTGGATTTTTCCTACTTTTTGTGGATAGGATGTACCTGGGCAATTTTCCAAAATGTCGGGTACATGCCAATATTATATCTGTACTGGAGCAGTTTAACTAAGGGCACAGTTAGTTCTGGAGCACAAATCACCTATGTCTGTAATAATTGGAAGTTTTCAAGCCTTATAGAATGAAGGAGGTGGGAGGGTCACAGTTAATCTCTCACACTGACATGCCCTGACGTGTGTAACACACTTACTCTCTTTGAATGTGTCAGCGTGTGCTTGAAACCTAAAAAGGAGTAATGAGAAAACCATAAAACCCATCAGAGCCAGTAAAGTGGTGCCTTGTCGTCAGAACAGTATAAATATAGCAGGGCAGTAAAAAACACAAATTCAAAAACAAAATGTATTCTTTATCCGTAATATGGAAAGTGGCAGACGGCCAGGAGTCCTTCCTTTGATGTGTCCAAATTCACTGGTTAGAACAGTGAATGAATTTAACATTGCAGAAAGGTGCAGCACCTCAATATTTCACTGTGCTACCTGGAGAATGCACTTCCCATCTCCAATTCTCTAAACTGTGATTTACTGAAAGAACAATGGTAGAACCAATAGACAGACACTGTGCAAGTTGCCAGGGGAAGATCACAAGGGAAATCTGAGGATTCTGACTAGCAGATGCATTAGAGGAAGTAGGGGTGATGCTTGGCCTCCATGTCAAATTTAAGGAGGGAAGAAAGGCATAAATTGCTGACTAAATTCAATACACGCTTTCCCTCACTGCCTCACCCACATTCTTTTGGATTTTGCCTTGGTTACAGAGTGATATGATGTTGTAAGGGGATGATATCACAGAGCATACTGGGCTGTTAAAGATAGATGAGAGAGTATAGGAAAGGCAAAAATTGTGTTCAATAAAGTAATTTCATAAATCAGAAATACATTTATTGAAATACTTTTATTTAATTAGAGCACATTACTGAATAAGAAGTACATTCATTATTAAGTAACTGAGACCAGGCAATATACACTGCCAGAAATTCAGCCTTTCCAAATCTCTCTGAATGGTGACATTGCCCCTTTAACTGCTGGCACCTTATTGTAGTGAGGACATGATCCCGGCTGAGGGGACCAACTCAGTCATTGGGACATGTTTAGAACAGGTGACTGGGGTCAGTGGTAACCACCAGGAGGCACAATACTACCTGCCTGTTTCAAATGGAAGAGTGAATATGGTGACACCTACCCTGGGCATTACAGAGTCCATAACCTTGTTCCTCTTGTAATCAGAATGTACAGCTCAGTGACCTTCCTGCCAACCCCACCTTCATCTCCATAACCTATTCATTCCATAATAGTTCCTGTATCATATGGCAATGTCCTCCAGTTATATGTTCCACCCAAATCTCATTTAAGGCACAATCCATTTCTTCTATCCAGTCCATTGTGTTGCCAACTCTGGCTGGATGAATTCCTGGGGGTTTCATCACATGACCTCCCGACTACAACTGCCCTATCCAGTCAAACAGCCTTTTCCCTTCCCCTCATCTTCAATACTTTTATAATTACTAACTTAAGAAGAGTGTTCAAAAGAGAATGAACAGAAACCATTCTTTTTACTGCGCCTATTAATTTTCTCCTAGGTTAGAGTGTCCAGAAGATTAATCTGGAGGTTAACTCTGCTCTATCCCTCTCCAAACCCTCTCAAAGAAAGTGGTGGTGTGGCATGGCAAGAACTGAAAGAACGAGATAAAAAGAAAGACAGTTAAACAGAATCTGATTCTCAGTAGCTTGTTTATTACTCACGGTGCTCACATTCCAACCCCCTCTACCCAGGGGACATCTTTTCAGCACCAGGGATTAAAAGCAGGTGTTGAACATTGAACAGAGGAACTGGAGCAAGTCATTCAGCCCCTCAAGCCTGTTCTGCCCAGTATCACCCAGTCAAGTCTGTACCTGGGAGACATTGCCTCTAGAAACCTCAACATTCTCGAGGGGATATTAGACTAGCAGATACACAACATTAAGTCTGAATTTCACACAGTTTCCATTTCACAAATTGTCAACATTAAAAACTTCATAACAAAAATAAAAATACCTGGAAAAACTCAGCAGGTCTGGCAGCATCTGCGGAGAGGAACACAGTTAACGTTTTGAGTCCGTATGACTCTTCAACAGAACTAAGCAAAAATAGAAAAGAGGTGAAATTTCTATTTTTACTTAGTTCTGTTGAAGAGTCATACGGACTCGAAATGTTAACTGTGTTCCTCTCCACAGATGCTGCCAGACCTGCTGAGTTTTTCCAGGTATTTTTATTTTTGTTTTGGATTTCCAGCATCCACAGTTTTTTGCTTTTATCTTAGTGATTAAAAACTTCATGACTGATCCCACTAACCAGTTTTTATCCTCGGTCTGTGTTGAATTACCAGGGCGACAGTAACAACAACTTCTATTTCTATAGTACCTTAACATAATGAAACATCCCAAGATGCTTCACAGGAGCATTAAAAAACAAAGTACGACCCTGAAACACATAAGGAGATATTAGCTCAGATGACCAAAAGCTCAAGAGCATCTTAAAGGAGGAAAGTGAGGCAGAGAGGTGAAGTGGAGTAGGAAGGGAGTTCCAGAGCATAGAGTCTAGGAAACTGAAGGCACGGCCATCAATGGTGGAGCAATTAACATCGGGGATGCTGAAGCGGCTGGAATTAGGAACGGCTACAATTAGGGTCAGTGCCCCCGGGTTAGGGAGAAAACAGCCCTGGTTCCTGTCTTTTATCCTATTCAATGAGCAATGGGATGGCCTGTTACATTCACTGCCAAAGTATGATACAGTCTGTAGTGGTTATGTACTGGACTAATAATCTAGAGAATAGGAGTTCAAATCCCACAATGGTAGTTTGAGAATTTGGATTCAGTTCCTTTTTAATCAAGAAATAAAAAGTTGAAATCAATAATGATGACCATGAAGGTCTCAGGTTGTCATAAAAACCTAAAATTTCACAAATGTTCTTTCAGGAAGAAAAACCTGCCATCCTTACCTGGTCTGGTCTACATGTAACTCCAGTCCAATACCAACACGGTTGACTCTTAATTGTCAACTGTTGTATCAAGCTGATACCAGAGATACAAGTCGACCCACCACCACCACCAATCGAGAACAACCTATAAGTTGGCTATGCCAGTATTGCCCATATCCTGAACATGAATTTTATTAGAATCCACACCAGCAAGGAAACAAATGCCTTCAATAGGGAAAATAAGGGTGGAAAAGTAGAGAGGAAAAGCCCTGTTACTGATCCTTTCAATGTTAAACTGTAAGCTATGCCAACATCTTATTAGCACAGGATTTAACCCAAACAGCAAGAATGAAACCTCCATATGTTGGCAACTCAGCTTATGAAGATTTTGTGTTCTGTTTAAACCAGCTTTGGGACACTGCTGGTTCCCAAACAATTAGACTGGGGTAAAAACAGAAAATGCTGGAAATACTCAGCAGGTCTGGCAGCATCTATGGAGAAAGAAACAGGGTTAACATTTCAGATTGATGAATTTTCATCAGAACAATGAAGGGTCATCAATCTGAAACGTTGACTCTGTTTATCTCTCCACAGATGTTGTCACACCTGCTATTTCCAGCATTTTCTGTTTTTATTTCAGATTTCCAGCATCTGCAGTAATCTGCTTTTCAGTTTGACTGGGATCTCTTTCTAGAATGAGAAAATTCTGGAACCAAAATATTAGGCGCGTACTCGGAGATATCCAGTGCACCCAGCACCCTGCTAGTGGACAATCGCGATACTTTCATCTGCCACCGCCAAGGCAGCGTGGATGGGAAAGATCAGCTTTGTTTTGTAGCTGTGTATTACAGCACAGGCATCAGCATCATAGAAGAGGATTTCACCTCCATCACAGTCTACCAGCACACCAATCGACTTTGGGCACCTCAGCAGATCCAAGGTCTTCAGCTGGCCATCATGGGCAATCATATATTCTTCATTGTACCGAGAGAACACCCAGGAGGATGAGTTATAACCGAGTCGAGATTCGTGACCGGAGCCTTTGCGCGGAAGGCAGCTGTAAGCCAGGCCCACTTTGTAGGCGCAGCTATTCCGCACATCCACTCTCCAGGTGTGAAGACCGCTCTGGAAAGACTCCAGCCCCAGGGCATTTGGCCAGTGCTCAAAACGCTCAGGACAGTCTGGATACGAGTGGGCTTTCTTCCTGACAAAGGTCAGCCTCTTTTTATTCTCAGATAGTTTCAGCGATGAGTGCAGAGTTTTCTCGTCAATATGAATGTTTTCAGCATCTGAAACAAGATTGCCCATTAAAATCTTTACAGACACGGGCCACCAGAGCCAGATATGGGTTAACTTTTTACTCTTTTCTTTTTAAAATAAAATTGTGTTTAAAGTCCTGGGTTCAAGCCCCACTCCAGAGGGAGAAGCACAAACATTTGGCTGGCACTGCCAGTGCAGTACTGAGGGAATGAGGCGAAGGTGCTGTCTTTTGGATGAGACATTAAACCAAGGTCCTCTCAGGTGGACATAAAATATCCCGGGCCATTAGTTTGAAGAACAGCAGGGTATTTTCCCTAACAACCCCCCTACCACAACCCCAACCCCCTGCTCCCGCCATGCCCCTGAGATGTCCTGGCCAATACTTATCATTAAAATATATGATCTGGTCATTATCACATTGCTGTACGTGAGAGTTTGCAGTGTGCAAAATCACATCTCCTGCATTACCATAGTAACCACAATTCAAAAGTACCTCACTGGCTGTGAAGTGCTTTGGGACATCCTGAGGTCATAAAAGGCACTATATAAATTCAAATCTTTCAATTGGAGGTGGAGATATTAGTGCTGGGAAATGGAATAATACTTTACATTTGAGGAAGTGGTGTCAGCATCAGGGGATGTGCCGTGAAGTTTTCTCTCTGTTCTGTCCGGTGACACACTTCCACCCCTGCTGCACCAGCATCACATCTCAGTGATGCTGTCAATTAGAGCTGCTTTTAAATTGGGGCCCTGCAATCATTAGTTTGAGACTGCCCAAGCACATTTTCCATTGAAGCCTTAACCAGCTGACACAGGATATTTTCATCCAACAGACAGAACTTGGGTCTGAACCTTGGCCCCCATTAGTAAAAGGGCAGTAGCCTAATCCATTGCACCACCAAGCACCCCAATCAGGTCTTCATTGGCAAAAGAATCACATTGAAAACCACAGACTAAAGTTGACATGAGGGTAAGTGACTGTCTGAATTCACAGTCCTCGAGGTTAGAAACAGAGGACTGATAGGAGCTCCTTGCTTGTTGCCCCAGGCCGATAAAACAGACGGTTTAAGTAATTAATCCCTCTCAGTAACTTTGCAAGATCATTTTAAATAAAAGCATTTTTAAGTCCACAGCCTTGACGGCAACAATAGCAGTTTATTAGTAGCCGTGTGTTCAGCTGCTGAGGCCCTGTGCTCGGAATCTCCTCCCTAAACCGCTCCACCTCTCTCTCCTACTATAAGATGCTCCTTAAAACCTACTTCTTTGACCTATATCTCTTCATGTGGCTCAGTGTCCTATTTTGTTTGGCTCAGCTCCTGTGAAGTGGCTTGGAAAATTTTTACTGTGTTAAAGGTGCTATATAAATGCAATTAGTTGTTGCTTGTATCTCTGTCAAAGGATATGGGTCAAAGGTGAGTAAATGAAGCTGAGGTAAATATCGGACAGATTCTAATTCAATAGTGGCTGGAACGGGTCGAGGGACTGAATGGCCTCTACTCCTGGTCTGACGTTTGGTAGAGTTTACAAAATTTCACTAGATTTCTCAAAGCTCTTTAACCTGCCCGTAAACACATGCAAATCTGGATAATTAATCCAAACAAATAATTAGAACTCAAACCTCAAAAAAACATATTTTAATGAGAACATTTTATTTCTTATTGCTGATTCGAATTAATTAATCAGTGCTCAGAGATACACTCACTGACCATGCTACTAGTTAAGCTATTCCATGATTTATGAAGGGTTACATTGTATTCATACACAGTATTTTAAACTTCTCTCTTGGTTGTGTAGCTCATGTTGTAGATCGACCACCCGTTTTAGAAACCATTTGATTTTCACTGACATGAGGAAGAAAATGAGGATGTTTCTGTAATAGTGGCTGATCCACTACAGGAGCTTCACACCTGGACAGCAAGTTGAAAACCTACCTCATAATATCACCCACTACTGGCAAAGTGTGAATTCGGTACCACATAAAGACCACTATAGACAGGGTTGGACAGAGCAAGCTAACTGTTTAATCAATATCATAGTCCAGTCACAGAATTCTGGCTCCAGGCTTCTTCATAACCTGTCACTAGCCTGAGGTGGGTGTTTTAATTTCAGCAACTATACTGCACCATCATAGCACAGCCAAGCCCCTAGCTCAGCACAGCCCAGCTCAGGGCAGTTGAACCCCTAGCTCAGTCCAGACCCCAGTCCGACCCTCAGCCCAGCCCAGACCCCAGCCCAACCCCAGCCCAGCCCAGGCCCCAGTCCAGCCCAAACCCCATCCCAACCCAGGCCTCAGCTCAGCTCAGATCCCAGCCCAAATCAGACCCCAGCACAACCCAGCCCCCAGCCACATCCAACTCTCAGACCAGTCCAGCTCAGACCTCAGCCCAGCACAGACCCAAGTACGACCACAATGTCAGATTTCATGTGTACACTGACAACCACCAGCTCTAGTTCAGCACCACCTCTTTCAATCCCTCCACTGTCTCTGATTAGTCATGCTGTTTGTCCAACATCTAGTAGTGGATGAGCAGAAACTTCCTTCAATTAAATATTGGTAAGACCAAAGCTTTGGAAAATACCAAGAGGATGAGTCACTCAGTGAGAAACACGGGTATCTGAGAGCATAGTCAGGCTGGTTACAGAGATAGTCTGTGTAGGTTTCTTGTTGGGATTGATGAACCTCATTCACACTCCAGTACTGATCCAAGTCCTTGTTGTTCTTGAAGCTACATGGCAGTCAATTTGACCACTGGGAGAGGCACATTAAGCATGATCCCTTTTTTCCCAATCAACACATGAACTCCAGCAGAGGTTACAAACAATAATTAACAGCAGGCATTCTGGTCAATCTTCACTTCCCAAACCCAGGCCAATTGTAATTCATTTATCGCTGAGATTAGCTAACTCAACACAGGCTCAGGATCGAACATTGGATGCCCCAGTAATCATGGGCCAATACCACTGATTCATGAGGAGCGCACTCATAGGGTTCAAACCAGTCCTTAATATTACATAGAATTACATTGATTATACACTCCAGAAACAAGCCACTTTATCCAACTAATCCATGCCACTGTTTATGCTTCACATGAGACATCTTCCATTATTCCTCATCTGACTCTATCCCCTATTCCCTTCCTCCTCAGATTCTTATCTAGCTTCCTTTTAAATGTATCTATACTGTCCACCTCAACTTCTGCCTGTGGTAGCCAGTTTCACATTCTAACCACTCTCTGGATAAAGAAGTATCTCCTGAATTCCTTTTCGGATTTATCAACGATTTTCAACAACAACTTGTTATTTATTTATATAGTGTCTTTAATGTTTAAAACACCCCAAGGAGTTGTTGTGAGGCAAAATTTGACATCAAACCAAATAAGGCAATATTAGGGCAGATGGCCAAAACTTGGCCAATGTGGTAGGTTTTAAGGAGTGTTTTAAAGGAGGAAAGAGAGTTAGAGATGGGGAGGGATTTAGGGAAGGAATTTCAGAGCTTGAGGCCTAGGCAGCTGAAGACATGACCACCAACGATGTAATAATTAAAAGCACCGATTCTCAAGAGGCCGGAATTAAATCAATGCTAATATCTCGGAGGGTTGTGGGACTGGAGGACATCACAAAGATAGGGAGGGATGAGTGCATGGAGGTACTTGACAATGGGATTTTAAAATTGCTTGACTGGGAGACAATGTAGATCAACGAGCACAGGATGATAGATAAGCGGGACTTGATGCGGGTAAGGTAATAGGCAGCAAAGTCTTGGATTACAGTAAGTCATTACAGTATCATGTCAGTTATTACTGACCTGCGATGCAGATCATGGCCGCAGATGCCCACAGATTACCAAGGAGGTGACTGTGAGCGCAGGCAAGGTTGAAGTTCAGCTTGTTTGAGTCCTCGGGCTCAAGAATTCCCTCAGCTTCCTCTGCCCTGGAACAAAAAAATTACACTCAGAACATAGGGTTGAATTTTATGCTCGTTGGGCATGCGTGATCAGCGGGCCCAAGAGCGGTTGGGAACCTTGTCCCTGACTGTGATCAGCTCAAGACCGCGATTTCACGCTGGCTGGCCAGTGTGAAACACACGCTGAATAGCTCAGCGCTGCTGGGGTGGGGGGTGGGAAAAGAGTGGGCGATAACGTCACCACAGGTGCTGGTAAGCGCTTCCACTGAGCTCCCTGAAGGCAGACAGCTGCCTCAGGTAGCAGCAGATATCCAAATAATAAAAGAAAGCACAAAAATGCTGCAAAAAATGTCCATGCAGCACAATCAAGCACCTGAAAGTGCACCTTATAAAAATGCTGTCCCCAGATATTTCTTTTTATTTTATATCCTAACAGAGATTTTATCCCGCCCTTGGATGAAGTTTCATCAAAAATGTAAAGGCCGCCTGACCAATTGGCCCATTGCCAGCTATAAGCTTGGACGGGCCACAAAAAAATTGTTTACAATTGTGCCATTAATAAAAACAGAAAAACACACAGAAGGCCTGGAATATTGTGTTCAATTCTACGCACTGCATTTAGGAAAGATATCAAGGCTTTGGAGCGAATGGAGGGATTACAGGGATGAGGGACGTCAGTTATGTGGACAGACCAGAGAAGCTGGGATTATTCTCTAGGAATGTTAGGGGAGATTTACTAGAGGTGTTCAAAAAATGAAGGGATTGAATGGAATAAATAAGGAGAAACTGTTTCCATTTGCAGTCGGACCGATAAGCAGAGGACAAAGATTTAAGATAATTGGCCTATGAGGTTACAGAAAACAACAAATAGATGCGTCTATTTTCCTCCCCAGTATTAATAAGAGTTTGAGGATCTCTTTATAAAATGTGATAACTTCGCTCCCTGGCCCTGCTCCATCAGTAATGTGAAGCTATCATACACGAGCTTGTGCCCAAGATAATCTTTGCCTTCAAGTCTTCCCATTATCGTGGGACTAAAAACTGCTGAACCCCAGATACAAAAGTCTTAAGGTGGTGGCAGGAGGAGGGGGGCTGTGGGCAGGGGGTGGGGGAAGTAGGTAGTAGTATTTCTAACTCTCCAGGATTGCTCTTGGGTATCCAAGACTTAAAGATTCATCTCCATGGCCCTCTTGCCAGCAACATCCAAGGAGAAGGATTTCACAAGGGGGTAAAAAGGCTGTTTGACCATCTGAGACAACTGGAGTTGGGAAGTCATGTGATAAACCTCCAGTAATATGTTCTACTCTAGACAGGAACAGAGGTTTTACATCAATGGTGAAGAGGCTTCAATAGATAATACCAAGGATGGCCCAGTGTTAAAAAAACACATTCATAAGAACATAAATAGGTATAAACCATTGGGCCTTTCCAGTCAGTGGTCTTGGGATGGGAAGGTGAAAGGGATAAACACAGGTCCACAAGTTTGTTAAAAGCTGTAGTAAATGGAAGGATTTATAATATTCTGGGGAGGAGTCTCTGAGTTGCAGGTCATAGTCTTTCATTCATAATATTTATAGATCATTTGAAATTCAAATGATTTCCATTGTGTGAACTTGGAGCAGTTAAATCATAGATCAATGGATTCAGTGCTCCAGGTACTGCTTCAGGCAGTTTGGTAGCTCAATTGCCCTCCTTGCAGGAGTGGGCTGAGGATGGATCAGTTGAGCCTGTACAGCCAAAGAGTCAGGAATTCCCAAACAAGATTCCCGGAAAGAAGAGAGAAGCCTGATCTTTACCATGCAGCTCTTTCCTTGGAGAATGGAAAGCAGAATAAGATCCCTGAAGGCAATTACAATGCAATACTTCTATAGGGGATCTAGATGACATTGTGAACTGCAGGAGAAAAGCTTGAATGGATAAGGGTGTTTTTAGTGACACTATCTAGTTGGTGCAATTAACAAGATTTGTACTGGCTGTGTCATGAAGTGTTGGAACAATAATCACCCAACAACTCAATAGAATATGTAATTTGATCCAATCAGGATGGAGATTCATATCACTTTATTGAAGGTCTCTACAGGGCTAAATTCAATATGCAGTTAGATCCAGTTATTATCAGGTATTAATAAAAGCAGAAAATGCAGGAAATACCCACTGAGTCAGGCCAGCAGATAAAACTGTTCCAATGAGAGGCCATTGAACTAAAACATTAACTCTGTTTCTCCCACCAGTGCCTGACCTGCTGAGTATTTCCAGCATTTTCGGATTTTATTTATGATTTCCCGCATCCCCAATATGTTGCCATTGCCAGGCCGGATGCAGGACCAGACAAGGCACAATTAATCCTTGGGTCTATTTGACATCCTAAACTGCAGGAGTAAAGCTTCAATGGGTTTTGCTGAGTTTAATGTTAGTAGTTGACGTCTGCTCTGGATCATTGACAGGACATACCTTTCAAATATTTCCTTCTGGCATTTCTGCAGAGAAAGAGAGTGAATTAAGTTATTTAGTAAACAGAAGTAATTCATAAATGAGACAGTACAGTAATGGAAAACTATAGCTCACCACAAGGGCGCTGTCATCCATTTTGGTTAGTGTGTCTACCAGGTAGCTTTTTATGTCAGTTAACTTCTGCTGAGACTCCATCCAGTAGGTTTTCTGGGTCAGGATGCTCTGTTGGACCCGTTCTTCCTCATTATGGATCACCTCCAACAGTCTCTGCTCCTCATTCTCGCACATCTCACGTATAAAGTTGAGACGTTGGATGATCAGTTCCCTGGCACTGCTGGCATTAGCCTGTAGGCAGGAAGGTGGAGAGAAGCCATCAGGAAGGATGAGCTGCAACTAATGGCATTAATCAGAGCAGCAATACCCTCAATCAGTGAGATCAGCTCAGGCAACTAAGGCAGCATCATTACAACAATCTGCATTTATATATGATGCAGCAAAATGCCCCAGAATGCTTCACAGGAGCCTAATCAAACAAAACATTACATTGAACTACATAAGGAGATAATAGAACAGATGATAAAGAGCTGGACAAAGTCATAGGTTTTAAGGAGTGTATTAAAGGAAGGGAGGTTTAGGGAGAGAATATCAAAGCTTATGGCCTAGGCAGGTGTAAAGTTCTTGGTAAGAAACACTCAGAAGCAATCTGCATGTGCTGTTAGAACATAGCTGTTTTTATTTTCTCACTCCCTCTACTGGAACGTTGCACATGCAATACACACAATACACGACAACCATTGGTAAATGAGAGACATATCTTCTTGTCCTTGAATTTTCTGGGAATATTTGAACTTTCAGAGGGGGCTGTCTGCTTTGTAAATAATGTAAGCAATAAACTTAAACATTCAACTTCACCAGTAACACTTAATCTTTATTACAACAATAATCTTTTCCCCCGCTTCCTTTTTTGTTTAAAACTAATAAGTGATGTGGACTTTGCACTCAGTCATATACATTAGATGAAAGATTTTCTCGGTAATATTTTCCTCACAATTAGTAGGATTGATTACAGGCAAAGGATGGCATGAAAGATAGCCTGCTGACCATGCCTGACTGATACTCAACACTCATACTCTTGTAGGTTGATTATTGAACTATCTAGTTGGATAGGTGGTTTGCCATGTGAATGGTTGATCAAGCTTACAACTAGCCTATGATCAGTTATCACTTCGAGTTCGCTTCTATGTAAGTAGAGATAAGGATCTTAGATACCCCATGTTCTTTAGGGAAGGAAATCTGCTGTCATTACCTGCTCTGGCCTACATGTGACTCCAGACCTATAGCAATGTAGTTGGCTCTTAACTGCCCTCTGAAATGGCCTAGCAAACTCAGTTGTATCAATCTGCTAAAAAATCTAAAAAGAATGAAAACGGACGGACCACCCAACATCAACCCAGGCATCGGAAATGACAATGACAGACTCAGTCCTGTCGGCCCTGCAAAGTCCTCCTTACTAACATCTAGGGGCTCATGATGAGAAAACCAACAAGAGGGAAAAACATATTTGACCTCATGCTCACCAGCCTGCCTGCCACAGGTGCATCTGTCCATGACAGTATCAGAAGGAGTGACCACTGCACAGTCATTGTGGAGAAGAAGTCCTGCCTTCACATTGAGAATACCCTCCATGGCGCTACCACCATGCTAAATGGGATAGATTTCGAACAGATCTAGCAACTCAAGACAGGGCAACCTTGAGGCACTGTGAGCCATTAGCAGAAACAGAATTGTACTCAAGCACAAACTGTAACCTCATGGCCTGGCATATCCCCCACTCTACCCTTACAAATCAAGCCAGGGGATCAACCCTGGTTCAATGAAGTGTGCAGGAGGGCATGACAGGAGCAGCACCAGGCATACCTAAAAATGAAGTGTCAACCTGGTGAAGCTACAACACAGGATTACTTGCATGCCAAACAGCATAAGCAGCAAGTGATAGACAGAGCTAAGCGATTCCACAACCAACGGATCATATCTAAGCTCTGCAGTCCTGCCACATCCAGTCATGAATGATGGTGGATAATTAAACAACTTACTGGAGGAGGGGGCTCCACAGATATCCTCATCCTCAATGATGGGGAAGCCCAGCACATCAGTGCAAAAGACAAGACTGAAGCATTCACAACAATCTCCAGCCAGAAGTGCCGTGTGGATGATCCATGTCAGCCTCCTCCAGAGGTCCCCAGCATCACAGATGCCAGTCTTCAGCCAATTCAATTCACTCCACATGATATCAAGAAATAGCTGAAGGCACTGGATACTGCAAAGGCTATGGGTCCTGACAATATGCCAGAAATACTACTGAAGACTTTTGCTCCAAAACTTGCTGCGTCCCTAGCCAAACTGTTCCAGTACAGCTACAACACTGGCATCTACCTGGCTATGTGGAAAAAGCAGGACAAATCCAAACTGGCCAATACCGCCCCATCAGTCTACTCACCATCATTAGTAAAATGATGGGAGGGGTCATCAACAGTGCTATCAAGTGACACTTGCTAAGCAATAACCTGCTCACTGACGCTCAGTTTGGGTTCCACCAGGGTCACTCAGCTCCTGACCTCATTACAGCCTTGGTTCAAATATGGAAAAAGAGCTGAACTCCCGAGGTAAGGTGAGAGTGACTGCCCTTGACATCAAGGCAGCATTTAACGTAGTGTGGCATCAAGGAGCCCTAGCAAAACTGGAGTCAGTGGGAATCAGGGGGGTAACTCTCCACTGGTTAGAGTCATACCTAGCACAAAGGAAGATGCTTGTGGTTGTTGGATGTCAATCATTTAAGTTCCAGGACATTGCTGCAGGAGTTCCTTGGGTTAGTGTCCTAGGCCCAGCCATCTTCAGCTGCTTCATCAACGACCTTCCTTCCATTATAAGGTCAGCAGTGGGAATGTTCACTGATGATAGCACAATGTTCAGCACCATTCGCGACTCCTCAGGTACTAAAGCAGTTCATGTCCAAATGCAGCAAGACCCGGACAATATCCAGGCTTGGGCTGACACATGGCAAGTAACATTCATGCCATACAAGTGCCAGGCAATGACCATCTCCAACAAGAGAGAACTTAACCATCACCCCTTGATGTTCAATGGCATTACCATCAGTGAAACCCCCAACATCAGCATTGACCAGAAACTGAACTGGACTAGCCATATAAATACTGTGGCTACAAGAGCAAGTCAGAGATTAGGAATCCTGCAGCGAGTAACTCACCTCCTGACTCCCCTAAGCCTGTCCACCATCTACAAGGCACAAATCAGGAGTGTGATGGAAAACTCTCCACTTGCCTGGATGAGTGCAGCTCCAACAACATTCAAGAAGCTTGACACCATCCAAGACAAAGCAGCCTGTATGATTGGCACCCCATCCACAAACATTCACTCCCTCCATCACCAACGCACAGTAGCAGCAGTGTATACCACCTACAAGATGCACTGCACAAACTCACCAAGGCTCCTTAGACAGCGCCTTCCAAACCCACGACCACTACCATCTAGAAGGACAAGGGCAGCAGATAGATGAGAATGCCACCACTGTGGATGTACCTATACCACGTGGACTGCAGCAGTTCAAGAAGGCAGCTCACCACCACCTTCTCGAGGGCAATTAGGGATGGGCAATAAATGCTGCCTAGGCAGTGATGCCCACATCCCATGAATGAATTTTTAAAAATGTGATTGAGAGTGTTTATCTCTCCATTTGCAAATGATACTGCTCTACAGGCACTAGCAAACTGCTTGCCATCATGACACTTGATGGGTTATCTGCCTCGTCTTTCTTCATCTAAGGCAACTAGACTTGCATCCACAACAAGCTGGGCAGTTTTCACAGGGTCGAAATAGGCATTTGTGCAACTTGATGATAAGAATTGTTTGATCTGGTGTACAGCCTGTTTGTGTGATGTAGTCCACTCCTACATGGTGATCTCATTTGTCAGATTGTGTAGGGGTTAGACAACATAGCAAAGTCAAAATTGAAGCAACTACAGTATGTGATGAGCCTGAGCAGATTCTGACTTGTTTGTGGAATCCATGGAGTTTGCAATGACTTCAACTTTCCATGGGTCAGGTGAAACTCATTCGTCACTGAACACATGACCGAAGAATTCAATTCTGCTTTCATTGGACAAGTATTTGTCTTTGTTCAAAGTGAGGTTACATTCTGTAAGATGTTGTAAACATGCAGGTCAGCATGTCTTGAGTTCACTTTCAGTGTGACCATAGATGAGAATGTCAACGCTGACGATCAGTGTGCCCTCTGCACTGCAGAGTGAACCATGTGCTGAAATAAAAAGAGAAAATGCTGGAAAAATTCAGCAGATCCAACAGCATCTGTGGAGAGAAAAACAGAGTTAACGTTTCAAGTCTGTATGGCTCTTCTTCAGAGCTGGAATATGCTGAGATGTGCTCAAATACCTCAGCTGCAGAGCTGACTCCAAAATTGAGCCTCTTATATTGAAAAAGTCCGATGTGAGTGGAGAACAATAAGATACATCAATTCTCCTGGAAGTTCAATTTGATGGTAGCCTGCATTGAGGTCAAGGTTAGCAAAGTGTTTAGCACCTTGCCTATGATGTCATCAGTTGTTGGGGTCAAGTGTCTTTCTTGTTGTATGGCTTGGTTTGGCAACTGCATAGCAACATGGATTCTAATCTGGTTCTCACACCTGGGGCAGGATTTTTCAGTTGGTGTGCGGGGGCGGGGCGACACACCGATGCATAAAATGATGCGCGATGACATTGGGCGTGCATCCTGATTACATCGCCCAGTCCTGCAATATTTTGTTTGATATGTAAATGGCCTATTAAGGCCATTAAGAAAGTAATTGATATCATTGGTAATGCTGCCCGTCCAACCTTAAGGTTGGCAGGCAACTGGAAAGGCCTTCACGTTTTTTAGGAAACCTCATTCACAAGCAGGATGAGGTTTCCTAAAGCTTTTATTAAATAAATTTTTTTAAATTCCTAAATATAAAAACATGCCCCATCTCATGTGACACAGTCACATGAGGGGACAAGTTTAAATAAATTTCTGAATCACTTATTTAATTATTTGAACATCGATTCCATCTCCCTGAGGCACAGAACAAAGTGCTCCTTCGCGCACATGCATGAAAGAGCGCTGGCCCCGTCTCTCCCTCCTCCCACCGCCCGCTCAGGTGAGTGCTACGGCTCACATATTGCGCTGGGCAGGCCAATGCGGCACAAAGCCGATCACAGATAGCCCCCTCCAAGCTTGCCCGCCACCTGAAAAATTCAGGCCTTGGGTTTCTTTATGACTTGTATGGGTAAGACCTGTAAGGGGTCGGCTAGTCCCCAACTTTCTTAATAATGTTAAGGTCATAGAGGCACTGACGTTCCTTCTCCATCTGTTTTCTGACATGAAATATATTCGTCATCGCGGATGCATGACTGGAGGCACATTCAGGTCTACATGTACACGAGAATGTTGTTGATATGCGTGAGAATCATATATAGATCTGTTGTTATTTAAAAACTGATAAGCTGATTCTTCTGATGTGACATAGAATACATCAATCATCCTAATATCTTTGAATGTGATCGATGTTTCAAAAGTCCCACAAATTTTCAGTGGTTTGTCAAGATGTCAAGGGAAATTTTTTATATTCCCTGGTTTGCAGAGAGTGAGGTAATCCTGAAGTTTGCTGAACATTTTGTCTCCCAAGACATTGACAGGGGCTCCTGTATCTCTGAGAGCATCTAGGTCTGAGCAGCCAATGGTCACTGTCACACGTGACTGATGATGTGTGAAAAAGACAACACAGAAGTAAATTCAGGGTCATCAGCCTCTACATTGGCTACATTCTCTTGCCCTTTTGTTGTGGTACATGTACGTGGCTCCCTTCTGGTGGTATTGCTCTGAACAGTTGATTTTTTCTGACAAGTGACAAATGTGAACTGCTTGCCAATAGCAGGACTTTCTGTCTGATGTGGCTAAGTACCCCAAACAACAGAAACATTCTTTGGACAAGTCACAGTTTTGTTTGTGGGACCGCTGTCATTGCTTTGCAGATGGGTTTCCTGTCATGTGAGCGATGAACACTGTTTATAGGAGTTAAATTGGAGTGTGGTAGTTTTTTTTATATATTTGTTCATGGGATCTGGGCATCATGGCTAAGCCAACATTTATTGCCTTGGTCAGCTAAGAGTCAGCCACATTGCTGTCAAATATAGGCCAGTCCAGACCAGGTAAGGACAGCAGATTTCCTTTTCTAAAGGACATGAGTGAATCCTGGGTTTTTACGACAATCGGCAATGGTTTCATGAACATCATCAGACTTTTAACTCCCAATTTTTAATTGAATTCAAATTTCACTATTTGCCATGGTGAGATTTGAACCCAGGTCCCCAGAACATTACACTGGGTCTCTCCAGTGACAATACCGCTACTCCCCCAGTTACTGTTGGCAGTCTCAACTTCAGTACCTCTGGGCTCTGAAAGCGAGAGCTATCCTGCTAATTCCAATAGTTCTGACAGCTCTTTGACTTTCTTGAGTGCTTATCTCCATTGTTAACTATGGAGACAACTTTTGATTATTTGTATTTTCATTTCAGGTTCAACATGAGCAAAATCACATTTGGTTGTTAATTGCCTCAATTGCATGCACTATTGATCAATTGTTTCATTTGCTCCTTGCTTAGTGCGTCAAAAGACAATTGTTTCAAAAAGTGTATTCTTCCTGGGTCTGAAATAGGTCGTTAGTGCATGTTTTGCTAAACTGTAGTCATTTTACTCAGGCTTAAGTGGCTCAAATATATCTTCCAATTCTTCACTTCCATTGTGGAGAAATAAGGCCTTTTTTCTCTCGTCATCAGTAATTGAAAAGCCTGTCATTGTGCCTTTGAAACATTGCAGCCACTTTTGCCAATGTAGGAATACAAAGGACAGCTTGAGGTGCACATCAAACTGTAATTGCATGGGCGTAGCCATCACAACCTTAATTGTCAGTGCAGTGATACTGCATGATCAAGGATCTGGTTTTAAAAGATTTTAAAAGATTATCAAGGATCTGGGATGGTGTTCCTGTAGCATACACATGTTACAGATTCTATGTTTGTAGATGTTTCCTTCTGCAAAACTGACTGTCATCATGTTCTCTGTTTAATCTGCACCTCCACCGCTGCTAAATCAAACTGGAGATGAGAGCTCCGCCATATAAAAAAACATTCCTCTATGACGTGCTTTTGCATGCCTGTAAATCCCAACAGCACTGCTGATTTGTCTCTCTCCCAAAAGGCAAGATATGTGCTCTGTGCTGACAGCCCATCAAATTAATATCAATTGGACACCATTATGCAAATAATTCCTTCAGACCCCGAGCATCACTGCACAACATGTGCGCCACATGAAAATCGTCCAAGAAGCCTTTTGTCCCGATCAATCAATAACTTACCAAGCAGCTACTGGTAGCTGAAGGTTTTTCCCTATACTGTCCAGACACATGTTCATTGACATTGTAAAGTTATTGGTAAGAAACACACAGAAGCTGTTTTATTTTCTGACTCCCTCTAATCGCACATGTTCCTTCAGACAAGTACAGTGGCCTCAAATAAACAAACACAATACACCACAGTAATTCCTCGTCTAACATTGTTATTGTATTCCTGAAAAGTGTAACATTAGAAACAACTTTAAGTGAATCAGATGTTCCCATTACAACCAACGTAAAAGCTTTAGCTAGGTTCTGTAGGACCTGTCCCATCAGCAAAAGAACAAGCATTATACATGTAAAATTAAATACTGTACATTGCTAAATTACTGCAGGTACATACCTCAAATCCAGCACCCTGGGAACCAAGATCATGCACTTTTCAGGAGAGAATTCCAGATATTCACTACCCTCTGAGAGAAGAAATTCCTTCGCATCTCGGTTTTAAATGAGTGTCCCCTGATTATGTAACTATGTCCCCTTGTTTGAAGTTCCCCCACTAGTGGAAATATCTTCTCAACATCTACCCTGTCAAGCCCCCTCAGAAGCTTGTATGTTTCAATAAGATCACCCCTCATTCTTCTAAACTCTACTGAATAAAGGCCTAACCTGTTTAGCTGTTCTTGATAAGTCAACCCCTTCATCCCAGGAATCAGCCTAGTCAATCTCTGCCTTTTGATTCTTCACACCAAAGTGCATGACCTCACATTTCCTACATTAAATGCCATCCGCCAAGTTTTTGCCTACTCACTCAATCTATCTATATCCCCTTGCAGATTCCTTATGTCGTTATCACAATATGTCCTTCCATCTATTTTTGTATCATCAGCAAATTTAGATACATTACATTCTGTCCCCTCCTCCAATTCATTAATACAGATAGTAAATAATTGAGGCCCTAGGACTGATCCTTGTGGCACTCCACTAGTTACGTCTTTCCAACCTAAAAAAGACCCATTAATCCTGACTGTCTTCTGTGTGTAAAACCAATCCATAATCCATGCTCATACATTACCCCAAATACCATGAGCTTGTGCAATAACCTTTTATGTGGCACCTTACTGAATGCCTTATGAAAATCCAAATACACTCAATCTACCGGTTTCCCTTCATCAACTTTGCTTGTTATATCCTCAAAGAACTCTGGCAAATTTGTCAAACATGATTTCCCTTTCACAAAACCATGTTAACTCTGTTTGATTGTATTAAGCTTTTCTAAATGTCCTGCTATTTCTTTCTTAATAATGGACTCTAGCATTTTCTCAATGACAGATGTCAGGCTGACTGGCCTACAGTTACCTGCTTTTTGTCTCCCTCCCTTCTTGAACAGGGGTATCACATTAGCAATTTTCTAATCCGCTGGGATCCTCCTGGAATCCAGTGAGTTCTGGAATATTTCAACCAATGCCTCCGCTATCTCTGCAGACACTTCCTTTAAAGCCCTTGGATGCGGGCCATCAGCTCCTGGTGACTTGTCTGCCTTTAGTCCCATTAGTTTGTCACATACTTTGTCCTTCGTGATAGAGACTGTTACAAGATCTTTCCTCCCATTAGCTCCTTGCTTATTTGATATCTTTGGGATGTTTATAGTGTCTTCCACCGTGGAGACCAATGCAAAATATTGGTTTAAATTATCTGCCATTTCCCTGTTCCCCATTATCAATTCTCCAGTCACATCCTCCAAGGATCCCACTCTCTTTCCTTTTATATACCTGTAGAAGCTCTTTCTGTTTATTTTTATAGTCCTTGCCAACTTATTTTCAAAATCAATTTTCTCCCTTTTTATTAGCTTTTTAGTAATCTTCTGCTGGCTCCTAAAAAATTCCCAACCCTCTGCCCTACCACTAGTTTTTGCTGCTTTGTATGCCTTACTTTTTGACTGGATATTCTCCTTGACCACCTTTGTTAACCATGGGTGGTTCATCCTTCTCATCGAGTCCTTCTTTTTGACCGGGATAAACTTTTGCTGAGTGTTTTGGAATATGTGCTTAAATGTCTGCCGCTGCTCATCCATGATGACATGGCATACAAGGCTAAGGGCCTAGTGCTGGAAAATGGGATTAGAATAGTTAGGTACTTAAAAAAAAAACCAAAAAAACTGCGGATGCTGGAAATCCAAAACAAAAACAGAATTACCTGGAAAAACTCAGCAGGTCTGGCAGCATCGGCGGAGAAGAAAAGAGTCGACGCTTCGAGTCCTCATGACCCTTCGACAGAACTCAAGTTCTGTCGAAGGGTCATGAGGACTCGAAGCGTCGACTCTTTTCTTCTCCGCCGATGCTGCCAGACCTGCTGAGTTTTTCCAGGTAATTCTGTTTTTGTTATAGTTAGGTACTTGTTTGACTAGCATAGACTCGATGGGCCGAAGGGCCTTTTTCTGTGCTGTAGACCTCTATGACTCTATGACACTGACCTTTCCCTTAGTCTATTTTCCCAGCCCGCTTTAGACAACTCTTTGTTCATACTTCTGATTTAAGTTGAGGACACTGGTTTGAGACCCGAGTTGCTCACCCTCAAACTGAATTTGAAATTCTACCATATTGTGATCGCCACCCCCTAAAGGATCCTTAACTACGATATCTCATTTTAATCCCACCTCATTACACATTACTAGATCTAAAATAGCCTGTTCATGGGTAGGTTCTGCAATGTATTGCTCTAAGAAACAATCGCTGATGCACTCTACAAATTCATCTTGTCCTGTCTATCTGATTTGTCCAGTCAATATGCAGATTAAAATCATCTATGACAATCGTAGTGCCCTTCTTACATGCCTCCATTATTTCCCAAACTATACTTTGTCCTACAGTGAGGCAACTCTTTGGGGTCCTATAGACGACTCCTATATTATATCAAAGATAGTTATTCTGAAGACAGAAATGAGTTTACTATGTTAATGTTAGCTGTGGCTCATTTGGCAGCATTCTCACCTCCAAGTCAGAAAGTTCTGGGTTAAAGTCCCATCCCAGAACTTGAACACAAGAATCTAGGTCAACATTATAGTGCAGTGCTGGGGGAGTGCTGCACTGTTGGACGTGTTGTCTTTCAGATGAGATGTTAAATTAAGGTTCCATCCATTCTTTCAGGTGGATACAAAACCTCCTATGGTACTATTTCAAACAGCGGTAGGAGAGTTATCCCAGTATCCTAGCTAACATTTATTCCTCAGACGGATTATATGGTCATTGTCTTACTGAGGTTTGTGGGAGCTTGCTGTCCTCAAATTGGCTGGTATGTTTCTTACAACAGTGACTGCTCTTCTAAAATGCTTCACTGGCTATAGAGCACTTTGGGGGCATCCTAAGGTCATGTAAGGCACTAAATGGGGGTCTTTCTGTATGATTGAAATAAAGAAAATGTTCTAAATATTGCATTATTTTAAAAAGCCATTTGATAGAACCAGCACAATTTTATTTGTGCAATTGAATAGCAACCTTATTTTCTTCCTTTTACTTTATAAATCATTTCGCTTTGCTTTAATTACTTTTGTCAAACATTGAAAAGATATTCAAGAGATTGATTTAGATTTCAATCTCTTCGCAAATTATCAAATTTACAGATGGTTAATGTTATGTGCCTTTCTCAATGGAGCGAAGAGCAGAAAGTGAAGTGCTCCCTACAAATAATTGCCAGTACCAGGGAGTGGTGTTGCTGTGGGATACATGTTACATAACGACAGAATAAAAATCCCAGGAGTGTAATGTAATCATTCGTAAAAATACAAGAATGGTAAGACCCAACTCATTAAACCTACCTCTTCCTCTCCACAGATGCCATCTGACCTGCTGTATGTTTCCAGCACTAACCATTTTTATTTCAGGTTTCTAGCATTTACAATATTTTGCATATACATCAGGCCTGTTCACATTAATGTATAGTGCCGTAATAGTATATGAGCATAACTTTTCTTGTGTCCTGAGAGGAAATAATTGAATTTTGCAGATATACAACAAGTGACCATGACTTAGGGAGCTGACAGTTTGCAAATATGGCTACTGAAGATTGCGAAGGGAGTGGGGAAAGTCTGCACTCCAGACCACACACTGTACTATGGCAGTAAAATACCAACAGATTGCTGGCCAAATGAGCGAAAGCAGGCCAATCCTCTGCACCTGCTCATCCACACCCTGTTAGCTTCAAGTGCACAAAACAACTGTCTCCACATAAAAGGACAGCTTCAGTCAGACAGATGCATTAACTGAGGGCTTCACATACTTGATCTCTTTCACAAAATTTCAGTACTTTGCAATTCAAATGATTTATGTTATCAGAACTTTAGTTGCTGCTTGCTTAATCAGGGTCCCACCCAAAATTTCCATAACTAGCTAGGGCACTTGTCCAAACCACAATACCAGATCTCAGTCAAGCAACAGTTGGGGCTCAGGGCTCTACAACTGACCCTGTACTCTGAAGCTAGCGTTCCTGTTTATTTACCCCTCCCGAGAAAGTCTGCATGTGGGGACAATAGGTGAGATCAGTTAATAAAGCATGCAGTATCCTGGGCTTTAATAATAGGGGCATAGAGTACAAGAGCAGGGAGGTTATGCTGAGCTTATATAAAACACTAGTTAGACCTCAGCTGAAGTATTGTGTACAGTTCTGGGCACCACACTATAGGTAGGGTGTGGTCGCATTGGAGAGAGTGCAGAAGAGGTTTACAAGAATGGTTCCAGGGATGAGAAACTTCAATTATGAAGATAGATTGGAGAGGTTGTGACTGTTCTCCTTGGAGAGGAGAAGGCTAAGAGGAGACTTGATAGAGGTGTTCAAAATCATGAGGGGGCTGGATAGAGTAGATGGGGAGAAACTGTTCCCACTTGTCAAGGGATTGTGAACAAGAGAGCACAGATTTAAAGAGATTTGCAAAAGAAGCAAATGTGATGTGAGAAAAAACTTTTTCACACAGCGAGTGGTTCGATTCTGGGAGGCACTGCCTGGAAGTGTGCTAGAGGCAGGTTCAATCGAGACATTCAAGAGGGCAACAGTACCTTCCAAACCCACGACCTCTACCACCTAGAAGGAAAAGGGCACCAGATGCATGGAAACACCACCATCTGGAAGTTCCCCTCCAAGCCACTCACCATCCTGACTTGGAAATATATCGCCGTTCCTTCACTGTCGCTGGGTCAAAATCCTGGAACTCCCTAACTGCACTTTGGGTGTTTCTACACCACATGAATTGGTTCCAGAAAGCAGCTCGCCACCATCTTCACAGTTAGGGCTGGGCAATAAATGCTGGTCTTGCCAGGAAGACTCATATGACATGAATGAATAAAATATACTGCCATTTCCCCTGCTCCTTCCCCACTCCCCTGCACTTTTTTTTCCTTTTCAGTCTATATGCAATTCTTTTGTGAAATCCAATCTGTAAAATGCAAGTAATTCTTCCAGAATGAGGGAGCACGTTGCCCAAGACCAGAAACTGGAGCATGGGTTGTTAAATGAGGACACTTGCCTTAACGCTGCAACTTTTGTTATTCAGAGTCTCTGCTGTGAATTTCTCCACCGAAGCTAATCTCAGCTGTAATTTCTCACAGACATCAACCAGTTTATTCTGGGGAGAGAAAAGAATGACCCAGTTATCTTTCACCCTCAGTCAGCGATTATACTGGGAGGAACATCAAACTGTGGGCAACAGTAACACAAAGAGGAGTAGGTAAATCTTATTACAGCAAAGATACTTGTAACTTGTGTGATCACAAAATGTGCAGGGCTTTGTTTTACAGTATCTGTGAAGTGATACTTTTCCCTTTAACACCGGTTTAAGTAGCCCAATTTTAACAATGTTATATATAATTATTTTAAGTTTGTTTGAACAACCATATTAAAGTGTAAGCCTTGGCCCGTTGGTAGCACTCACATGTCTGAGTCAGAAGGTTGTGGGTTCAAGTCCTATTCCAGAGATGCAGTGGTAGTGCTGCTCTGTCAGAGGTGCTGACTTAAAGATGAGTTGTTCACCTAAGGCCCTGTCTACCCTCTCAGGTGGACAGCAAAGGTTCCATGGCACTATTTTGAAGAAAAGAAGGGGAGTTCTTCTCATGTCCTGGCCAACATTTGTCCCCCAACCAACATCATTGATTGTTTATCACATGACTGTTTGTGGGAGCTTGCTGTACTCCAACTGGCTGCTCCCTCTCCTACATTATAATAGTGACTACCCTTTGGAAGTACTTTTATAAATTTATTCTTTCATGGGATGTGGGCATCACTGGCAAAGCCAGCATTCAATACGCATCCCTAATTGCCCTTGAACTGAGAGGCTTGCTGGGCCATTTCTTAGGGCAGTTAATTGTCAACCACATTGCTGTTGGTCTGGAGTTGCATGTAGACCAGGCCAAGGTAAGGACAGCAGATTTTGTTCCCTAAAGGGAACCAGTGTTTTTATGACAATTGATAATGGTTTCATAGTCACTATTACTGAGATTAGCTTTTAATTCCAGATTTTATTAATTGAATTTAAACTCCACCAGCTGCAATGATGAGATTTGAACCAAGGTCCCCAGAGAATTATCTTGGGCCTCTGGATTACTAGTCCACTGATATTATCACTACACCACCACCTCCCCTAGTTAATTGGCTGCAAAGCATTTTGGAATTTTCTGAGGTCGTGAAAGGCACTATATAATTTCTTCTTTTGATACATCAGTTGACATCATGGTCATGGCTGAGGTGTGTTCATGACTGTAACAGAGCCACCACAGCCACCACATCTATTCCCTCTTCAAGGCAGACAAGCTCTTTTGGGGATGGGCCAGCAGCTTATCAGGTGGGGACCATGAAGAATGTGTAGGACTGGCTACTTCTATAAACAGGAGTCATTGTCCAAGCTGGTAAACTCTGAGTGGGGGAAGAGGGAAAGGGCTGTGTAGGCATCCAGCAGAATATCTCAAGGAAGAAAGGGGGTTCTAGAGTGCAGGGATGCAGGGACAGTTGACAAACCCCACTGCACTGCAGCAGAAATCTTCATCAACATCACCCACATGCAGAAGATTTACTTCCAGCAGGCAGACCAAATCAATTGTGGCGAGGGTGGCGGAGGGGTGTTGTTTGCAGACCAACCTGGTCCTGACTCCCCACTGAACTCGTCAACTGGGGAAAAAGGTGGGAAAAGAAGCTTAACATTTTTCCATCAAACGATTAGGGTCAACAACAAAGTGGCCATGTTTTTCCAGATGCCATAAAAACACCATCAGTGAAGGTAGGGGAAAGGCTGGTTTCTCCAGAATTGTATTCCACAGCATCAGGGTGAGACTCTGAGATGTTTACATTGAATAAAAGGGAAATTACAGTACAGAAAGGGGCCATTCGGCCCAACTGGGCTATGTTGGTATTTATGCTCCAAATGAGTTTTCTGTCACTCTATTTACTTCATTTCACCGTTTCAGTATATCCTCCTAGTCCTTTCTTCTTGATGTGTTTATATAGCTTTCTCTTGAATGCATCTGTGCTATTCTCTCAGCTGCTCCCTGTGATAGCAAGTTTTACCTTCTCAACACTCTCTAGGTAAGGAAGTTGCTCTTGAATTTCCTACTGAATTAATTAGCGACTATCTTATATTCATGGTTTCTAGTTTTGATCTCCCCTACAAATGGAAAAAAAATCTTCCCTACATTGACCCTAGGACAGCAGATAGATGGGAACACTACCACCTGAAAGTTCCCCTCCAAGCCACTCATCACCCCGACTTGGAAATATATCGTTGTTCTTTCACTGTCGCTGGGTCAAAATCCTAGAACTCCCTTCCTAACAGCGTTGTGGGTGTACCTACACCACATGGACTGTGGTAGTTCAAGAAGGCAGCTCACCACTACCTTCTCAAGGACAACTAGGGATGGACAATAAATGCTGGCCCAGCCAGTGAAGCCCACATCCCGTGAATGAAGTAAAAAATTCATCATAAATCTAAGACTTTTACCAGATCACCTCTCGGCCTTCTCTTTTTTGCTGATTGTTAGGCCTATTTTGTGTTTGAACAGCAGAAGCATTGTCAGAGGATTGGGCTGTAAAGTGCCGGTTTGAAGTGCCAATGGCCTTGTACACAGCAAAGCTCTCATGGCTGTCTGATACTTCTCCAACTCCCAATGTTTCAGCCTAATCTGTGGGTGGCTGGACATTGGGCATCGAGACACCAGCAGCCAGCAAGCACAACTCTGCAATGAGTCTGAGTCTCACAGGGAAGCCACAGAAAGGAGCAGGGGTATGTCCTAGACTGATAGGAGGAAGGAAGTGTCAAGTGGTGAAGTTCTGACCATCAAGAGTGTGGGCAGGCCTAAAGAACTAGCTGTTCTTTTCCTCCCTTTTAATTCTGAATGTACATAACCATTCAAGCCACTAGAAAAGGGAGTTGTAATTTTAACATTTATCTCTGGCAATTAATGGGTGTTCACAAATGGCCCACTGACATAAGCACATAGGAGCATATGACTTAGGATCAGGAGTAGGCCATTTGGTCCTTCATGCCTGCTCTGTCACTCAATAAGGTCATGGCTGAACTGGTTGTAGTCTCAATACCACTTTCCTCTTTGCCCCCCATAACCCTTGACTCCCTTGTCTATTAAAAATCTAACACAGCCTTGAATAAATTCAATGGCACAGTCTTCACTGCTTTCTGGGGAAGAGAATTCCACAGACTAAACACCCTCTGAGAGAAAAAAAAACTCATCTCAATCTTGAAGGAGACCTCTTATCTTGAACTGTGTTCTAAACTCCCCAACAAGTAAAAACATCCTCCCCTCAGGATCTTATATGTTTCAATAAGATCACCTCTCATTCCTCTAAACTACAATGGATATAGGCCCAACCATTTTTCATAGGATAAGCCCTTGGTATCAGGAATAAGTCGAGTGACCATTTTATACATCATCCAGTTTTATCTCTATTGAAGTGATGACAACCAGGCAAGATGTAAAACTGAAGAACCCGTTTCATGATCATATTGCCCCTGTAGATAAATGTTAGAATTAGACCCAATGCTATGGAGCCATTCATCGGGCAATTGGGAACCTTCAACTTAGTGCTTCATTCAACCCAAAAGCTGGAAGCTGAGGGAGGACAAGGCCAACTCTTGGAATCTATCTCTAACCTGTGCTTCCAATTCCACAATGCATATATGGGTGGATGAGAATTCACAGAACTATTTGTGAGGGAGAGGGAGGGAGAGAGACAGAGAGAAGAAATGAGGCAAGATTGTCCATGAAAGAAACAAAGAGATCTCTGCGTTCTTCCAATTCTGGCCTCTTACGCAATTACAATTTTAATCGTTCCATCATTAGCAGCCATGCTTTCAGCTGCCTAGGCTCTAACCTCTGGAATTCCTTTCCAAAACCTCTCCATCTTGCTCCTCCTTTAGGACATCCCTTAAAACCTATCTTTTTGATCAAAATTTCCATCACTAATATCTCCCTATGTTGCTCAGTGTCAAATTTTGTTTGATAATAATTCTGTGAAGCACCTTGGGTTGTTTTACAATATTAGAGGTGCTATACGTGGGAGGCAATGGCGTAGTGATATTGTTGCTGGACTAATAATCCAGAAACCCATGCGAATGCTCCGGGGACCCAGGTTCAAATCCCACCACAATAGCAGGTGGATTTTGAATTCAATAAAAATCTGGAATTAAAAGTCTAATGATGATCATGAAACCATTGTCAATTGTTGTAAAAACCCATCTGGTTCCCTAATACCCTTTAGAGAAGGAAATCTGCCATCCTTACCTGGTCTGGCCCACATATGACTCCAAACCCACACAGCAATGTGGCTCTTAAACGTCCTCTGAACAAGGGCATTTAGGGATGGGCAATAAATGCTGGTGGCCTAGCCAGTGATGCCCACATCCCTTTAATGAATTAAAAAAATACAAGTTGTCATGAAAGAAACAGTACTATTCACAGTGCTGTGACGAACAGCATTCCTGATTATAAACAGGCCTTTAACACACATTCTGTACATCCTTATCACAACCTCTACTTGAAATGTGTTTAGAAAACAATGGAAGCAACTACAGAAATGACATAGTGGATTTTTCACATTTGGCAAGTACTTCTCAAACAATGAACCACTCGGAATACATGCTTTTACACAGCGATGTATTTCCATAATGACCAGCAACATATGTCATTCTGCATTTTTAGATAAACTCAGAGATGCAGCTATGGTGGGAGCAACAGAATTGGTGCCAATGCCTTAAGATAATAAAGGGTGGAAGGACGTAGGTCAGGCTGCAATACTTACCCATCCACTGTTGATTGGCCTGTCAGTATAAACTGCCTATGTTCATAGAAGGGGGCTTAGCCATGAGCAGGGGACCAGAGTCCGCAGGGAGCAAAATATATATTTTTTTAATTCATTTTTTACGGGATGTGGGTGTCGCTGGCTCAACCAGCATTTATTGCTCATCCCTAAATCCCCTTGAGGTGATGGTGAGCTGCCTTCTTGAACTATTGCAGTCCTTGTGGTGTAGGTACACCCACAGTGCTGTTAGGAGGGAATTCCAGGATTTTGATCCAGTGACAGTGAAGGAACGATGATATATTTCCAAGTCAGCATGGCGAGTGACTTGGAGGGGAACTTCCAAGTGGTGGTGGTGTTCCCATCTATCTGCTGTCCTTATCCTTCTAGGTGGTAGTGGTCGTGGGTTTTGAAGGTGCTGCCTAAGGAACCTTGGTGAGTTCCTGCAGTGCAGCTCGTAGATGGTATACACTGCTGCTAGTGTTTGTCAGTGGTGGAGAGACTGAATGTTTGTGAAAGGGGTGCCAATCAAGTGGGCTGCTTTGTCCTGGACGGTGTCAAGCTTCTTGAGTTTTGTTGAAGCTGCACTAATCCAGGCAAGTGGAGAGTATTCCATCACACTCCTGACTTATGCCTTGTAGATGATGGACAGGGTTTGGGGAGTCAGGAGGTGAGCTACCTGTCGCAGGATTCTTGCCTCAGATCTGCTCTTGTAGCCACAGTATTTATATGGCTAGTCCAGTTCAGTTTCTGGTCAATGGTAAGCCTCAGGATGTTGATTGGGAGATTCAGTGATGGTAGTGCCATTGAATGTCAAGGGTTGCTGGTTAGATTCTCTCTTGTTGGAGATGATCATTGCCTGGCACTTGTGTGGCATGAATGTTACTTGCCACTTGTCAGCCCAAGCCTAAATGTTGTCCAGGTCTTGTTGCATTTGGACACAGACTGCTTCAGTGTGAGGAGTTGCGAATGGTACTGCGCATTATGCAATCATCAGCGAACATCCCCATTTCTGACCTTATGACAGAAGGTAGGTCATTGATGAAGCAGCTGAAGGTGGTTGGGCCTAGGGCACTACCCTGATGTGCCTGAGGGGGACACTACTCCTGCAATGATGTTCTGGAACTGAGATGATTGACCTCCAACAACCACAACCATTTTCCTTTGTGCTAGGTATGACGCCAACCAGTGGAGAGTGGTCTCCCTGGTTCCCACTGACTCCAGTTTTGCTAGGGCTCCTTGATGCCACACTCGGTCAAATGCTGCCTTGATGTCAAGGTCAGTCACTCTCACCTCACCTCTGGAGTTCAGCTCTTTTGTCCATGTTTGAATGAGGTCAGTAGCTGAGTGGCCCTGGTGAAACCCAAACTGAGCTTCAATGAACAGGTTATTGCTCAGCAAATGCCATATGATAGTACTGTTGATGACTTCTTCCATCACTTTACTGATGATGCAGAGTAGACTGATGGGGCAGTAATTTGCTGGGTGATATTTGTCCTGCTTTTTGTGTACAGGACATACCGGGGCAATTTTCCACATAGCCGGGTAGATGCCAGTGTTGTTGCTATACTTGAACAGCTTGGCTGGTGGCGCGACAAGTTCTGGAGCACAAATCTTCAGTACTATTGCTGGAATATTGTCAGGGCCCATAGCCTTTGCACTATCCAGTGCTTTCAGCCATTTCTTGATATCACATGGAATGAATTGAATTGCCAGAAGACTGGCATCTGTGATGCTGGAGACTTCTGTAGTGAACCGAGATGGATCATCCACTCGGAACTTCTGGTGGAGATTGTTGCGAATGCTTCAGCCTTATCTTTTGCACGGATGTGCTGGGCACCCACATCATAGAGGATGGGGATATTTGTGGAGCCTTCTCCTCCAGTGAGTTGTTTAATTGTCCACCACCATTCACGACAGGATGTTGCAGGACTGCAAAACTTGGATCTGATCTGTTGGTTGTGGATTCGCTTAGCCCTGAGCCCTGTCCATCACTTGCTGCTTATGCTGTTTGGCATGCATGTAGGCCCGTGTTGTAGCTTCACCAGGTTGACATCTCATTTTTAGGTTTGCCTGGTGCTGCTCCTGGAATGCCCTGCTGCACTCTTGAACCAGGGTTGATCCCCTGACTTGATGGTAATGGCTGAGTGGGGGATATGCCGGGCCATGAGATTACAGATTGTGCTCGAGTACAATTCTGCTGCTGCTGACAGCCCATAGCACCTCATTGGCTGCCCAGTCTTGAGTTGCTAGATCTGTTCAAAATCTATCCCACACAACACGATAGAGGGTATTCTCAATGTGAAGACTGGAGTTCATCTCCACAGGACTATGCGGTGGTCACTCCTACCGATACTGTCATGGACAGATGCACCTGCAGCAGGCAAGTTGGTGAGGGCGAGATCCAGCATGTTCTTCCCTCGTTAGTTTCTTCAACATTTGCTGCAGACCCAGTCTAGCAGCTATGTCATTTAGGGATCGATCAGCTCGATCTGTGGAGCTGCGACCGAGCTATTCTTGGTGATGGATATTGAAGTCCCCCACCCAGGGTACATTCTGCACCCTCAATGTTTCCTCCAACTGGTGTTCAACATGCAGGAGGACTGATTCATCAGTTGAGGGGGGTGCAGTACGTGGTAATCAGCAGGAAGTTTCCTTGCCCATCTTTGACCTGATGTCATGAGACTTCATGGGGACCAGAACCAATGTTGACTCCTTCTGAACTGTATACCACTGTGCCACCACCTCTGCTGGGTCTGCCCTGCCGCTGGGACAGGACATATCCAGGGATGGTGATGGTGGGACATTGATCTGTAAGGTATGATTTTGTGAGTATGACTATGTCAGGCTGTTGCTTGAACAGTCTGTGAGACAGCTCTCCCACTGTTGGCACAAGCCCCGCTGATTGTTAGCAAGGAGAACTTTGCAGGGTTGTTGTTTACGGTGCCTAGGTCAATGCTGCGTGGTTCGTGCAATTCCATTCCTGTTTATTGACTTTGTAGCAGTTTGATACAACTGAGTGGCTTGCTCTAGATCTGGAGTCACCGTTGACTATTATTAAACTTTTAATTGAATTCAAATTCCACGATCTGCCATGGTGGGATTTGAAACCTGGTCCCCAGACCATTACCCTGGGTCTCTGGATTACCAACGCAGTGACAATACCACTACACCTTCTTCAGCTCCCCTCAAATAACTCAGCATAAGTCTATAAACAAGGGGAGGACATTGGGCAGGGTTTCAAAGAGGAGCAATAGGGAAACAGAAGCAAGTTGCGACACTGGAAAGGCAGGGCAAGAGACTGTGAGTGAAATAGCAAGAGTTAATGATTGAAGTTAAAGGACTTTTAATGGCAAGTGTAGTGAGGCACTTCATGTACTGTACTGAAAGAAACTCATCTCTTTTGCACTTTATGTAATGTCAAATATTAACTATTATGAAATGTACTTTTATAACTTTTTTTCAATAAAGTATATCTTTTGGAAAATAAATAAAAGAAATGGAAAAGATATTCCAGAGAGAGAGATATAATTAAAGAAATTAGCATAGAAAAGGAGGATCTAAGTGGTCTGGCAGGCTTAAAAGTTGATAAATCTCTAGGCCTGGATGAAATGTATCCCAGGCTGATGAATGAGGCAAGGGAGGAGATAGCAGGGGCGCTGGTAGTAATTTTCAATACCTCTCTGGCCGCAGGAGAGGTGCCAGAGGACTGGAGGACAGCCAATGTGGTACCATTATTCAAGAAGGGAGGAAGGGATAAACCAGGGAACTACAGGCCAGTCAGTCTAACCTCAGTGGTGGAGAAACTATTGGAAGCAATTCTGAGGGACAGAATTAATCTACACTTGAAGAGGCAGGGATTAATCAAGGACAGTCAGTATGGTTTTGTTAAGGGGAGGTCATGTCTGACCAATTTGATGGAATTTTTTGAAGAGGTGCGTAGATGCATTTGGTGTGGTCAACTTGGACTTCAGCAAGGCTTTTGATAAGGTCCCACGTAGGAGACTGATAATGAAGGTAAGAGCCCATGGGATCCAAGGCAATTTGGCAAATTGGATTCAGAATTGGCTGAGTGGCAGGAAGCAGAGGTGATGGTTGAGGGATGTTTTTCTGACTGGATGCCTGTGTCCAATGGGATTCCACAGGGATCGGTGTTGAGTCCTTTGCTGTTTGTAGTATATATAAACGATTTAGACTTAAATGTAGGAGGGTTGATCAGTAAATTCACAGATGACACAAAAATTGCTGGGGTGGTAAATAGTGAGGAGGATAGTCTTAGATCACAAGAGGATATAGACAGGCTGAGCAGATGGGCTGATCAGTGGCAAATGGAATTTAATCCGGATAAGTGTGAGGTGATGCACTTGGGCAGGACAAACAAGGCACGGGAATACACGATGAATGGTAGGACGTTGGGAGGTACCAAGGATCAGAGGGTCCTTGGTGTGCATGTCCACTGGTCCCTTAAGGTAGCGGGACAGGTAGATAAGATGGTTAAGAAGGCATATGGGATACTTGCCTTTATTAGCCAAGGCATAGAATATAAGAGCAGGGAGGTTATGCTGGAACTGTGTAAAACGCTGGTTAGGCCATAGCTAGAGTATTACGTGCAGTTCTGGAATCCGCATTATAGGAAGGATGTGATTGCACTAAAGAGAGTGCAGAGGAGATTTACCAGGATGTTGCCTGGGCTGGAGAGTTTTAGTTATGAGGAGAGATTGGATAGACTGGGGTTATTTTCCCTGGAGCAGAGGAGATAGAGGGGGGACATGATTGACGTTTATAAAATTATGAGGGGCATAGATAAGGTAGACAGGATAGAATTTTTCCCCTTGGTGGAGGGATCAATAACCAGGGGGCACAGATTTAAGGTAAGGGGCAGGAGGTTTAAAGGGAATGTGATGAAGGATTTTTTTCATCCAGAGGGTGGTGGGAATCTGGAACTCACTGCCTGAAAGGATGGTAGAGGCAGAAACCCTCATAACATTTGAGAAGTATTTGGATGTGCACTTGCAATGCTGTGGCATACAAGGCTATGGGCCTAGTGCTGGAAAACGGGATTAGAATAGTTAGGTACTTGTTTGACCGGCGCTGACTCGATGGGCCGAAGGGCCTTTTTATGTGCTGCAGACCTTTATGACTCCATGACTCTATGAGAGAGAGAGAAAAAGAGAGAGAAATTGAAAGGTAAGTAGTCCAAATAAAGAGAAGTTAAATATTTTATATATCCTTCCTACATTTTTGCTACATTCCTTAGTACATGGGCGTTTTGGATGCAGATAACTGGATGGACCATCCAGCATCGACCTGGGCACCGGAAATGACAAGTGCAATCTCAACCCTATAAACCCTGCAAAGTCCTCCTTACTAACATCTGGGGGCGAGTGCCAAAATTGGGAGAGCTGTCTTACAGACTAGTCAAGCAACAGCCTGATACAGTCATACTTACAGGATCATACCTTACAGATAATGTCCCAGACACCACCATCACCATCCCTGGGTATGCCCTGTCCCACTGGCAGGATAGGCCCAGCAGAGGTGGTGGCACAGTAGTATACAGTCGGGAGGCAGTTGCCCTGGGAGTCCTCAACGTCGACTCCAGACCCCATGAAGTCTCATGGCATCAAGTCAAACATGGTCAAGGCAAGCTCCTGCTAATTACCACGATCCGCCCTCCCTCAGCTGATGAATCAATACTCCTCTATGTTGAACACCACTTGGAGGAAGCACGGAGGGTGGCAAGGGCGCAGAATGGATTTCAATGTCCATCACCAAGAGTGGCTCGGTAGCACTACTACTAACCGAGTTTGCCAAGTCATAAAGGACATAGTTGCTAGACTGGGTCTGTGGTAGGTGGTGAGAGAACCAACAAGAGGGAAAAACATACTTCACAGAATCACAGCGTGCAGAAGAGGCCCTTCGGCCCATCGCGTCTGCACCGACATGTGAGAAACACCTGACCTACCTACCTAATCCCATTTACCAGCACTTGGCCCATACCCTTGACTGTTATGACGTGCCAAGTGCTCATCCAGGTACTTTTTCAAACCTGCCCAGGCAGTGCATTCCAGACCATCACCACCCTCTGCGTAAAAAAGTTTTTCCTCACATCCCCACTAAACCTCCTGCCCCTCACCTTGAACTTATGTCCCCTCGTGACTGACCCTTCAACTAAGGGGAACAGCTGCTCCCTATCCATCCTGTCCATGCCCCTCGTAATCTTGTACACCGCGATCAGGTTGCCCCTCAGTCTTCTCTGCTGCAATGAAAACAACCCAAGTCTATCCAACCTCTCTTTATAACTTAAATGTTTCATCCCAGGCAACATCCTGGTGAATCTCCTCTGCACCCCCTCCAGTGCAATCACATCCTTCCTATAATGTGGCAACCAGAACTGCACACAGTACAGCTGTGGCCTCACCAAGGTTCTTTACAACTCCAACATGATCTCCCTGCTTTTGTAATCTATGCCTCGATTGATAAAGGCAAGTGTCCCATATGCCTTTTTCACCACCCCACTAACATGCCCCTCCGTCTTCAGAGATCTATGGACACACACGCCAAGTTCCCTTTGTTCCTCAGAACTTCCGAGTGTAATGCTGTTCATTGAATACTGCCTTGTCAAATTACTCCTTCCAAAGTTTATCACCTCACACTTTTTATGGGTTAAATTCCATCTGCCACTTACCTGCCCATTTGATCATCCCATCTATATCTTCCTGTAGCCCAGGACACTAAACCTCATTGTTAACCACCCAGCCAATTTTTGAGTCATCCGCAAACTTACTAATCCTAACCCCACATAGTCATCTATGTCATTTATATAAATGACAAATAATAGGCACAGATCTCTGTGGTATGCCACTGGACACTGGCTTATAGTCACTAAAGCATCCTTCTGTCATCACTCTCTGTCTCCTACAACTAAGCCAATTTTGAATCCACCTTATCAAATTACCCTGTTTGCCATGTGCATTTGCCTTCTTTATAAGTCTCCCATGTGGGACCTTGTCAAAGGCTTTGCTGAAATCCATATAAACTACATCAACTGCACTACCCTCATCTACACATCTGGTCACCTCCTCAAAAAAATTCAATCAAATTTGCTAGGCATGACCTCTCTCTGACAAAGCCATGCTGACTATCCCTGATCAAACCTTGCCTCTCCAAGTGGAGATAGATTCTCTCCTTCAGAGTTTTCTCCAATAGTTTCCCTACCACTGACGTGAGACTCACTGGACTGTAGTTCCCTGGCTTATCTTTTTATTTATTTATTAACTGGATAGAGTGGATGTGGGGAAGATGTTTCCATTAGTAGGAGAGACTTGGACCCGAGGGCACAACCTCAGAGTAAAGGGAAGACCTTTTAGAACAGAGATGAGGAGAAACTTATTTATCCAGAGAGTGGTGAATCTAGGGAATTCATTGCCACAGAAGGCTGTGGAGGCCAGGTCATTGAGTGTATTTAAGACCGAGATAGATGGGTTCTTGATTGGTAAGGGGATCAAAGGTTATGGGGAGAAGGCAGGAGAATGGGGTTGATTGAATGACGGAGCAGACTCAATGGGCCGAATGGCCTAATTTCTGCTCCTATGTCTTATGGTCTTATGGTCTTTTCTCTTCTTAAATAGCAGAACCATATTAGCCATTCTCCAGTCCTCTGGCATCTCCCCCTGGCCAGAGAGGAATTAAACATTTGGGTCAGAGCCCCTGCAATCTCCTCCCTTGCCTCCATCAGTGCAAAAGACAAGGGTGAAACATTTGCTACAATCTTCAGCCAGAGGTGCCAAATGAATGATCCATCTCAGCCTCCTCCGGAGATCCCCAGCATTACATACGCCAGTCTTCAGCCATTTCAATTCACTCCACATGATATCAAGAAACAGCTGAAGGCACTGGATACTGCAAAGGCTATGGGCCCTGACAATATTCCGGCAATAGTACTGCAGGCTTCAGCTCCAGGACTTGCTGCGCCCCTAGCTAAGCTGTTCCAGTACAGCTATAACACTGGCATCTATCTGGCTATGTGGAAAATTGCCCAGGTATGTCCTGTACACAAAAGGCAGGACAAATCCAACCCCGCCAATTACCGCCCCATCTGTCTACTCTCGATCATCAGTAAAGTAATGGAAGGGGTCATCGACAGTACTATCAAGCAACACTTGCTTAGCAATAACCTGCTCACTGACGCCCAGTTTGGGTTCTGCCAGGGCCACTCAGCTCCTGACCTCATTATAGCCTTAATTCAGACATGGACAAAAGAGCTGAACTCCAGAGGTGAGGTGAGAGTGACTGCCCTTGACATCAAGGCAGCATTTGACTGAGTGTGGCATCAAGGAGCCCTAGCAAAACTGGAATCAATGAGAATCAGGGGGAACACTCTCCACTGGTTGCAGTCATACCTAGCACAAAGGAAGATGGTTGTGGTTGTTGGTGGTCAGTCATCTTGGCTCCAGGACATCACTGCAGGGGTTCCTCAGGGTAGTATCCTAGGCCCAACCACCTTCAGCTGCTGCATCAATGACTTTCCTTCTATCATAAGGTCAGCAGTGGGGCTGTTCGCTGATGCTTGCACAATGTTCAACACCATTCGTGACTTTTCAGATACTGAAGCAGTCCATGTCCAAATGCAGCAAGCCCTGGACAACATTTAGGCTCGGGCTGATAAGTGGCAAGTGACATTTGCGCCTCACAAATGTCAGACAATGATCATCTCCAAGGAGAGAAAATCTAACCATCACCCCTTGACATTCAAAGGGCATTACCATCACTGAATCCCCCACCATCAACATCCTGGGGGTTACCATTGACCAGAAATTGAACTGGACTAGCCATATAAATACTGTGGTGACAAGAGCAGGTCAGAGGCTAGGAATCATGCAACGAGCAACCCACCTCCTGACTCACCAAACCCTGTTCACCACCTACAAGGTACAAGTCAGGAGTGTGATGGAATACTTCCCACTTGCCTGGATGAATGCAGCTCCCACAACACTCAAGAAGCTTGACACCGTCCAGAACAAAGCAGCCTGCTTGATTGGAACCATGTCCACAAACATTCACTCTCTCCACCACCAAAGCACAGTAGCAGCAGTGTGTGCCATCTACAAGATGCACTGCAGGAATTTACCAAGGTTCCTTTGACTGTACCTTCCAAACCCACGACCACTACCATCTAGAAGGACAAGAACAGCAGATAGATGGGAACACCGCCACCTGTAAGTTCTCCTCCAAGTCACTCACATCCTGACTTGGAAATATATCACCGTTCCTTCACTGTCGCTGGGTCAAAATCCTGGAACTCCCTTCCTAACAGCACTGTGGGTGTACCTACACTATAGGGACTGCAGCGATTCAAGAAGGCAGCTCACCACCACCTTCTCAAGGGCAACTAGGGATGGGCAATAAATGCTGGCCCAGCCAGCGAAGCCCACATCCCGTGAATGAATTTTTAAAAAATCTTTACCGTTTAAGGGGGAAGATTTTGAGCTTCTGCAATAGTCCAAAATAAGAGATGGTTAATTGTTTAGTAGCTCTCCCTGCTTTTATTCCCATTAAAGTCAATACATGCTCATTGTCACCCAAACTATGCCAAGACTCAAAGTCAAGATCTATTCCAATGGAATTGCTAACATATAGTGATTACATTTCAAAGTGGTGCATTGTTTGAGAAGCAATTTGCCAATTGTGATAACCTACTACATAAAGTCTGACCTTGCTTCCATTGTTCTGAGTTCTTTGAGTCAAGGCATGTGATAAGAAAATGATTCTACATTGAAAATGTATTGTACGGAGAAAGCCTGATTAAAAGCAGGAACGCTGTTAGTCCCACGCTGTGAATAACGCTGTCTTATTCACATTGCATGTAAGTGGGAGACAAGAGGGAGAATAGTTTACTAAAGCAACTGTTTAACTAAATCAATCCGCAGTCAACCCCTGTTCAGCTATTGCCATAGTCTGACTCCAAACTAAATGGACGTACTGGAACACAATGAACTACCAAAGATCAACAAGTTAATGTGGTAATATTTCTCATCTGCATCACAGTTTGAACGTAAGTATACTTCACTAAGGAGAGCTGGCTCACGTGACTCCTGGCGTCTTCCAAACTTAAACTAACCTACTCACTATCGCACCAAATATTATGACCTTGGGAGCTAGTCAACTGGTCTTAAGTTAAAACTTTCATCTCCTGTGTACAGATATGGTTACTTTAACCTCTATAACCTTATCCTACACTAGACTTGAATAGCACTGCAGAGTTTATAGATTTGCCCTCGATTATTGAGAAGTGAGTGTACTTGTTCATTGTGCCTGTCTAACAGTAGCTACTGTTGAAGCACACATTCCACAAACTATTCAGGCATGCCAAGCAGTTCAGGACAGTCTCATGTTTGCTTCAGTGTCTCACCATGGGACTCAACATCCATCAGAGACTGCACTGTGCGGTCAATACCCGATTTTGTTTATGTCTGCAGTGCATAATGGGCCCAGATTTTGCTGGAGTGGGGAATTTCCTGGTGTGACCATTAGATTTTTTGCTGCACCCTTCAACTCAAGATTTTTCAGCCCTGTAACTCACCGGAGGTACAAGCTGATAATTTAGGGTTGCCAACTGTGATTAAATCTATTCCTGGAGGTTTCATCACATGACTTGCCCCTACTCTCCAGCCATTGGTCAGCCAACACATCCATCCTTGTAACGTACTGCCTTCCTACACCAATTGGAAAGCCAAAAGACTTATTACCCAATTGGTGATGCTTGATTGACAGCCAGACAGTCTTTACCTCCATTCCCCATTTTCAACATTTTTACATCTGATAAAGAGAAATATTGAAAGAAAATGACAAAAAACAATCCATTTTTTAAATGTCTAGATGATTTTTCTCCAGGGTTGCACACAGCAGTGTCCTGGAGATTAATCTTCAATTCCTGGAGACTCCAGGCCAATCCAGGATTGTTGGCAACCCCATTAATGAGGGAAACAGGGGATCGGGGACTTTAGTGAATGATGGGACTCACAGTCTATCTCCTTAGCTGATGAGATTTAAGGATTGAGAAAGAAATGGAGGAACAACAAAAATCCTCCCTCCCTAACAGCACTGTGCAGCGGGACTGCAGCAGTTCAAGGAGGGAGCTCACCACCAGCTTCTCAAAGGCAATTAGGGATGGGCAATAAATGTTGGTCTAGACAGCAATGCCCACATCCTGTGAAAGAAGTAGGAAATTAGGCGAATTAGAGTTCAGTTAGGTATAGAATGAGTAATAGGGAGGGCAAGAGAGAGAGGCAGAAAGGAAAATTAAGAAAAAATCAAATTTGGCATTTTAAAAATCTTTAAGAACAAAGATCTCTTTCTCTTGTACTCATATTGCTTTCCTACAAATGCTCCAAGCAATCTTAAGATGTTGCGGGCGAATTATTACCTACCATGACGAATTTACATCCTATTGAGGGCAATGGGCAATCAGCTCTGTTCATTCATTGGCCATGTGGTATTAGGACTGCATGAGAGGTGTCAGCCTGGATTTTGTGTTCGTGTCTCTGAAGTGGGACTTGAGCCCACGGTCTTCTGAGTAAGGGGAAAAAAGTCAGATTCAGCCAAACAAACTCCTGGCCAGACCGGATCTGCAGAACTGTGAGCAGTTCCGAGAACCAAAGCTTAGAGAAGGAACAGTATAAGCTCGCAAGAATGATACCTGGATTCCAAAGGTTCATTGTGAAGGGAGATTAGACAAACCAGGATTGTAATCCCCGGAATTTAGAGGATGAAGAGGTGCATGGGGGCACCACCACCTGCTAGTTCCCATTCAAGTCACATTCCATCCTGACTTGGAACTATATCACCGTTCCTTCACTATGGCTAGGTCAAGAACCCAGCAAGATCCCATAAGCAGCAATGACATAAATGGTCAGATAATCTGTTTTAGTGATGTGAATAAATAGTAGCCTGGATATGGTGAATCCTACTCCCCTCATTGGCTGGCGTTTAATACCCCTTGAAGGTACCAACAAGCCACTCAAATACAAACAATTGTGAATAGTTCCAGAGAAACACTGCCACCTCAATATAATTTGAAAATATTATTTATTTTCTTTTTTCTCTCTCTTTAGTGCAGGAACCGTTTCATTCAGGAATATATTAACCCCCACGTGTATTTCTGATAATGATGGGATAATTATCAACAACTCTGTGCCACGTCAGGCCATGGCCGGGATGATTTGAATGAGTATTTGTTTAGAAAAGAGCCAGTGACTCCCTCCCTGTTGTGTATCGCAAAATATTGGCATCATGCAGAGAGACCTGAGGCCAGACTGAAGAGAGGAGAAGAGGGCATTTGATTGGGTCACGAGGAGAGAGAGAAACACAAGGTCACTAAGTGGGGTCCTGAGGGTTACTGGTAAGACTCCCAAAGAGTCAGTTTGGATTGAAATTGTATGTTATAACGTGGGCCCCTTACTGGATATGGGAAGTGGTGGGTCAGGCATATGGCCAATACCCTTCAGCTGCTTGTGCAGATAGGGAAACTAATCATCCTAGTGAGACATAAACTCTCTCTGAGACATTGGCAGCAGTTTGTACAAATGCTGCAAAGAGCAATCAATTCCTGCCCATGCAAAGCTCTACATGGTTGGAATATCAATCACTCAGATTGATGAGCAATACAATCTATTTAGATGATTCAAGTTTCAAAGTAGGAACACAGCAGCACTGCTGGCTCAGTGACTTTATCTCAGTCGCTACCTCAGACATTCAGGCCATGTCTGTTCCTTCAAGGCCACAACAGAATTCCCCTCCCTAAACTGTAACTGGGCTCAGTGCCCCTGTAAAAAGGGAGCAGAAATTGGGCAGGGTCTCGCCAGTCATAGCTATTGGATAACCTCTGCTGGAAGTGCTCCTGGGTGGTTATCAGATTATCAGATCAGGTACGACTGCAATCTCTCCACAGTAAAACTGTCCACAACCCTCTGTCCAGGTTCACATTGGAGTGAGAGACCGGAGATATGAGAAATCATATCACAACAAAGACCCAATCGTATCCTAGTGAGGAATTCACTGCATCCATCAAAAATAGGAGGAAAAGCAGAAAAACAACGAGGGGGTGGGGAGGTGTGGAATGAACAAATCGGCACATGCCGATTGGATTTCCTGTCACTGATACCCCTCTCAGCTCTCACTTACCTTGATGCCCCTGTATCTGATGCCCCTATGTTTGATAGATGAGAGGACTCCCTATACAATGAGCCCCCTTTCTGAAGCCCCAGGTACCATTACTTGAGAAACTGCAGAAAGGAATTTACAAGGATGATATCAGAACCAAGAAGTTACAAATATCATGGCACTCTCCTCCAGAAAACAGATGAAAAAGAAGACTTGCATATAGATAGCACTTTTCGCATCCACCAAATATCTCAAGGCGCTTTACAGCCAATGAAGTAATTTTTGAAGTGTAGTCACTGTTATAATGTAGGAAATGAGACAGCCAATTTGCACACAACAAACTCCTACAAACAGCAATGTGATAAATGACCAGATAATCCGTTATGTGATGTTGATTGAGGGATAAATATTGGCCAGGGTACAGGGATGACTTTCCTGCCCTTCTTCAAAATGGTGCTATGGGATCTTTTGCATCCATCGAAGCAGGCAGATGGCAGCTCTGACAGTGCAGCGCTCTGTCAGTACTGCACTAGAGTGTCAGCCTTGATTATTTTGCTCAAATCCTGAAGCAGGACTTGAACTTGGGACTCTGTGGCTCAGTGTTGAAAGTGCTACCAACTACCAACTGAGAACTGAGCCATAGTTAGCATTGAGAACTGGGAGGGGTGGATGTAGGCAGAGGTGGCCTGACAGAGGTCTTTAAGATTATGAAAGGTTTTGATTTGATGGTAGATGTTTCTTGTGAGGGGAAACCGGAGCTAGGGATCATAAATGTAAGCTAGTCACTAATAAGTCATATGGAATGTTGACAATGGCACAGCCCCATTGAGCCGAATGGCCTGTTTCTGTGCTGTTACTGCCATTCTTCATTCTTTGCTGAAAGCTCTCCCCACTCCTGTGCAGGAGACGGTAACATCAATCATTGGGGTGGGGACTGCCTGATCAAGGTGCCACACCCAGAGTCAGGTTCCAGAGCAACCAAATCCCATAACAGCCCTGATCAATGTGAGACTCCCTGTTTCTTACTGAGGGTCTTGTATATTAAATACTTTTTCGCCAGAGCACAGTCTCATCCCAGTACGGATGCCTCAAGCTGCTCCCTGAATAGGGTGAGCTTCGTCTTGGGCTCCCTATACTTTGAAACCTCTGTCTGATGCCCTGGGTACTATTACCCTGATGCCCCCCTTAGCTCTCACTTACCCTGATGCCCCTGTATCTGATACCCCTATGTCTGATAGAAGAGAGAACTCTATATCTTGAGCCTCCTGTCTGATGCCCTGGGTACTGTTACCCTGATGCCCCCATGCCCTCAATTACACTGATGCCCCCCCCCCCCCCCCCCCCCACTGAACTCTCATTTACCCTGATGTCCCTGTATATGATGCCTCCATGATAGTTGGGAGGGCTCCCTTTACCTCGAGCCCCCCATCAGATGTCCTGGATACCAATATCCTCATGCCCCCATGCGCATTTACCCTGATGCCCCCTCACCCGGTTCTCACTCACCCTCATGCGCTCCGCCGCCTCCCCGATGCTGGTACCCAGGTGGCTGCTGCAGGGTCCCGGGATGGCACAGTGGGCACACACCGCCCTGCCCTCGGTGAAGCAGAACCAGCCCTCCTGGCTGGGGTGAATGGGGCAGTCGCCGCATTCCGGAGCCCGGGGGGCGGGGAGCTGTCCGCAGTCCGCCCGCCGACAGGTGCAGAGTCGCCGCCTCGCCTCCTCCATGTCTCCGGAACCTGAGCAGCCCGGGCAGGCTGCGGCTCCCGGGACTCGGGCAGGCTGTCCCGGCTCACGGTCCCCGCTCTCCGCCTGGGACATGGTCAGAGAGGAGCGGCCGGTTACAGGTGAATGCGGAAATACAGGATCGACACAAAGGTCACCGGGGAAAGCAGAGGAGCTGCAACTCGCAATGCAGGAAATACAGGAGGGGCAGAGGCAGCTGCCGGGAGCAGTAGCCAAACTCTAATAAAGATTCGATTTAAAAACATCAACCATTTCATGGATAATACTTGCAAACTCCAAGGCTCGGAGGGAAACAAATAATGAAAGTTGTGTTGCACAAACCCTTGAAACAAGGAACTGTTTGTCAACTTTAGGTTGGTTGAGCAGGGAGGCGAGATAGCCAGCCGCCCTTCGAATGTGAGCATCTGATGGACAAACGATGTGTTGAGACAATGAAAGAACTGCACTTCTATCGGGCCTTTTAGAAGCTCAGCTTGTCCCAAAACACTTCACCATGTCAGGTTTGTACGTCATTGCCTGTTGTTTGCAAACAAAACAACCAGGGTATCTCAAAACATCCGGCCATATATAGACACTGCTTCTCTAATGTCATTGCAACAGCCACATTTGTATCCAAAAAATCAATAAATGTTTTGTATGTGGAACATTTTTCAAGTCTCTGTAAGGCCTGGGACAGGGTCTAAGACGCGGACAGAAGCTGAGACATGGCCAGCGTGTGGTGGTCGGGTCCAATAACGAAGAGCCTCACACATTGGCAGTTCATTGCTGCAAATTGCGTGTTATTTTTTTTCCAAAATTATATTTTATTCATAAAATTTGCAAAAGTACATTACATAGCAGCTCAAATTTCACATTATATACATAGTCCTGGTTCTTGGAATCTGCCAGTCTGTAATGCTCTGCTGCGTATAGCTCTTTACACCAGAAAGTTTTGGGTAGACCAATATGCGACCTTCATGGTCCTCCAGCAGTGGTTGATGTTTGTCTCAGTGTACATCCCTGGGAACAGCTCGTGGAGAACAGAGGCTCTGAGTTACAGAGCTGCTTGGATGAACCTCAACAAAGACCACTGCATCTTTCCAGGCCTGCTTTGTTGGTGGGAGTGAGACTCTAAGTGTGCAGGAAGGATCTGACAGGGAGGGCCCTTCTAATTATCAGTCAAGCTATGCTTTGGTGTTTGTTTGAAAGTTCTGGCGATGAGGCATTCTGTCAAATGACTTTGACAGTCTGATCAGAAAACCATCCGACAGGACCTACCAGTCTGCATTTCCCGCAAGACTCAAGTGCAGACCACTGTCTGATGGACTTCTGCCAAAGATGTTTCATTGCACAAACTTTTCCACAATGGGCAGGTGCTATGGAACGGTCCAACTGAATGGAACATTCCACGGGAATGTGGCCAGACCCATCCTTTGCAATACTAGGAACAGGTAGGACCTCAGCACAAAGTGATACTTGGCATTTGCAGACAGAGGGTGTATGCACAGCTCGATGCAACTGCATACAAAGATGGTCATCAGGATGAGGATGACTCTGAGATCTCTCTTCCACTTTATCTAAAGATATCTTAACATTGTGTCCCTGTGGACAGGGTCCATTTTCAATATCCAGGTAAGGCAGAAGATGGCTTGGTGACCACCTCAGCGCAGGAGTGGGGTATGGACCAGACCTACGCAATAAGCACCTTAGACCTGATGACCAAGTTCTTCCCTGTAACGGAGAAGGAACTGTCCTCAAATTCCTGATATGTTCTCCCAAGAAGCAAGATTCTCTAGTGGGAGTGAACACTCCAAGATGAGTGTTGTATCACCCAGGCAACTTCTAATTAAGGGATCTCGCAATTGGTTTCAGATCAGCATTGCTAGCAGCTTGGGAGTGGCTCTGCTGCCTGAAATCTAACCCACAGATAATGCTTGTTGAGACAAAACCAGATTGAAGCAGAAATCTTTGAAGGAATAATTTGTTTCACCCATTTCTTTCAAGATTATCCCTGCTGTCTTTCTTTGCCCTGAAAACTCAGTAAATCTGTCATTTTAATTTTATCTTCATGTGAAAAAACAATCAGGTTTTATCTGTTTTATTTTGCTTGCTATCAATAATTAATCCATGCTTTAGAATTGCAAAAGAATAATTTAGTCACATTATGTGATTACACCTTCTCATAGCAAAATCAGAGGAAATGCGTTTCAATTCATTGAATCATAAAAGGCAATTATATTTACCACATCAGCACTGGTCTTGTCTTTTTAACCAGAGATCTTCTCCAATCCCATTTCCCCGCTCTTTCTCCAGACCCTTTAAAGTTTATATTCAAATAAAAGTTGTGTTTTTGTTACTTTCACTTAAGTCCGTCCAAGCAGATGGTCATGGCTGGAGGTCTTCATACAGCAGTTGGCACAGCAATCCCACTGCCTATCTGAATAGAAAGAACTTGCATTTCCATAGCACCTTTTATGACATCAAGATGTTTCAAAGTGCTTTTGAAGTCTTATGTTTAATTCCCCACCCACTCTTACTCTGAATGTAGTATAAGGGTCTGGTTAATGAGGGACTGAGTATAGTGCCACCTACACAGTGATGTAAGAGACCACATGACCCACACCCAGGGTCAGTTGAGTGTTGGTCAGAACCCTGTGTACCAGCAAGCATGGGGACAGCTCCTGGCTTTTACACTTTACTGTGTATTTGTAAACAGTTCTAAGAGTCAATAAAGACGTACAGTTAATCTATGTATAACGACAAAGACTTCTTTAGACCTGCAGAACGGTAACCAACAACCTACAGCATGGCTGCAACTTATGGAAAAACCCTGCTAAAATGAAGAGCAAACCGAAATGCTGGAAGACTGAGGAAAGCATTCTGACCTGAAAGGAAAGCTCTAGAAGCAGAGGCACAGAGGAAAAATTGACAGGAAAGAGCAATATTTAAAAGCTTGGAAGCTGAAAGCAGGAATTTAAAATTCCTTATTGCAGCAGAAGTCTCCTTTGGAGGTCCAGTTTCAGAGCACAGAGTCAGCAGAACTTTCACGGGTGAGCTGAATCTTTTTAAGTTCTAGGTTGTAGCAAGTTCTGAGAAATTTTTGAAGTAATTCAGAGTCAGAAGTGCAGTTTGAGAGAGACCTGTTGCTAAAACCCAATCCCCGATTCAGAGCCTGAACACGTGGTGTCTCAGTTCGTCAGAAACAAAATAAAAAAGAGAAAGAGTTAATTAAACATTTCAGGAACATTGCGACTGTTCAGCTCAGTAAAAGACAAGCAGAAGCTAGAATTCGAGGGACTCATGAGTCAAAAAGTAAAACGCTGAACAAGAGAAGACTGCAGGCAGCCATTGTTAAAAAAGTTTTTTTCAAGCTGGGCACCACCGCCATTGTTGAGGGGCCTGCCAAAAACAGAAAGCACTGGAAATCCATTTGTCTCCAGGTGAACGGCAACACCATCTTGAAATTTAGACAGCTCTTAAAGCAGAACGAACACTTCGAATTTTAAACAAGAATCAGAACTCCACACTTCCAAGTCAATTCAGTCCAGTCCAAGGCCCAGATCAATCACAAAATTGGGGACTTTGAAGGAAAAGATTCATAAGATACAGCATCGCTTCAGTTTTAAATAAAAAGTTAGAAGAAGAGTGGGTGAACATGCTGCTTTACTTATTAGGCCAGATTGTGGATGACATAGATTGGGAATTAATGAATCATCCACAAATTTGAAGAAGTACTAAAATCATTCAACATTTATTTTAACCTAAGAAGCAATAAATACTCAAAGGAGCTAAATTCAATAAGAGAGTCCAAGAGCCAGGAGAACCTGTTGATTCATTTATCAATGATATATACAGGATGGCAGAAGGTTGCAAATGTGAAGATTTAAAATCAGAATTCATCAGTGACAGAATAAGTGTAGGAGTAGCAGACGACGCACTCTCTGATCTCCTGCAAGTAAAGGAAGATCTAACACTGGAAAAGGCAATCCAGATAGTTAGACAGTCGTAAATCCATGAGCAGCACAGGACTGTTTTAAGGGGAGAGAATTAATCATAGTGCAGAGGCCAACCCACAGTTCATCTAGTTAAGCAACAAAGACACAGACACTCCAGGCCACGGAAAGCAATACCCAAACCAGCCAGCAGAGCAACCATGCCAACACTGTGTAGCAAAGCACCCCCACAGGTGAGATCAATGTCCTGTAATTTCAGTCCAATGCTTTCAGTGCACCAGAATGGCAAAAACAGCTGAGATCCACAGTGTTTGCACTGAAGCTGGAATGTTTGCTATCAGAGCACATCGAAAAATTGCTACTGAGAAAGATTTCTTGGAAGCTGTAAATAAAGTTATCAAGTCCTATGCCAAGTTCAGTGCTACTCCAAGATACATGACCTTCAATTAATTCAGCCATAGTTTCTTTCTCTGTATGACTGTAATATTTGCATTCTGTAACTATGCTTTTGACTAGCTGTAATAAGTTTAATGAAGATTGTTGTTCCAGTACAAATAAAAACTTAAATTTAAAAAAAGGATGGCAAAAACTCTGAAATGCATTGAAGGCCCAAAAGATCATCCATGAGATTGAGACAGCAAGCCCAAAGACACACAGCCATGCTTCTTGGATTAGGTCAAAGATCTTAGTTTCTCATTTTGGAATGCAGATACTTCAGTCAATGGCCATTTAATAAACTTTAAATTAGACACAGAAGCCAGTGTTATAGTCCTGTTGGACAAAGAACCATGGCTGGTGACACAGCAGCTGACGCCACGCATGACACCCCTACCTGGGGCAGGAGGCTGAAAGCGCCTGATGAAAGGCACCCTATAAGCAACAATGAGATACAAGAATAAAACAATCCATGAGACCGTCTTTGTGATCTACAACCTCGACTGTTCATTACTAAGCCGCAAAGCCTGTGTTGAACTTAACCTCTTATAGAGAATTGACGAGGCCAACCAGCAAGGACCTGGCTCCAAGTACAAAATGTGAGTTCCCAAAACTCTTCACAAGACTGGGGTGAATGAAAAACACATTCAAGATCTGAGAGAGAATGCTAAACATGTGTGCCTATTCACAACACGTAAGATCCCACACCCACTCAAGAAGCAGGTGCAGCAGCAGCTGGACAAGATGACAAACATGAGAGTCATCTCTTCAGTCACACCGCAAACAGCATGGTGCTCCGAGATGGTCAGGCCAAAAACCGAATGGGTCCATCCATATCTGCATCGACCTGACGCAGCTCAGTAAAGCTGTAGCCAAATGTCCTCAGTGGACGGAAGCCTGACTAAACTCTCGAAGAGCATGGTATTTTCAAAACTGGAAGCAAAGAGCAGTTTTTGGCAACTCCCTCTGACAAGGAGTCCAAGCTGTTAACAATATGCATTAGCCCCTTCTGCAGATTCAACCTGTTATTTGGAATCACGTTGGCACCAGTGGTGTAGTGTTGCTGGAGCGCTTGTAAAGAACACTTCTCCAACTCATTGCAAACAGCCAAACTTGTTGGACATTCCAGTGAGTCTATCAGCAGCAATGCAAAGAGGAACCACCTGTGATTGGATGAACAGCAAAGAGTGGGAAAGTAAGTTTTGAAGGTAAGTTCAAGGGCCCGAAACACGAGGCAGCCCAAGCAGCGGGGCCCAGGCGGGGGGTGGCCCAAGCGGCGGGGCCCCCCGGCATCTGAGTAATTGAGTGACTGAAGACTGTGAGAGAGGGAGAGTGTAAGGGGGTGGGGGGAGTGGAAGTGTGAAGGGGTGGGGGAGAGAGAGTGTGAAGGGGTGAAGTAGAGTGTGTGAGGGGGTGATGGGAAGAGAGAGTTGGGGGGAAGAGAGAGTGTTTCACATTAATTCCTTGGATGAAGGCCTAAGGATGTGAAAGACAGTATAGTGTTTGTATTGTCTGCTGGCAGATTTTCATGGAATTTACAGCACAGGAACAGGCCATTTGGCCACCCCATCCATGTTGGTGTTTATGTTCCACATTAGCCTCCCCCAAGCCTTCTTGATCACACTGTCAGGGTAACCTTCAGCTTCTTACTTCCTCATGTATTTATCAACTTCCTTGAATGTATCCATACTGGAATTATAGAATGGTTACAGCAAAGAAAGAGGCCATTCAGCGCATTGTCTTTGTGTCAGTTCTCTGCAACAGCAACTCAAGTATTCCCACTCCTCAACCTTTTCCCTGCAGTCCTTTAAAATCTTTTCTCTTCAGATAATTATCTAGTTCCCTTTTTAAAACCACTATTGAATCTGTCTCCACCATATGCTCAGGCAGTACATTCCAGATCCAAACTATTTGTTGCATAAAGAGGTTTTTACTCAAGTTGCCTCTGGTTCTTTTGTTAATCACTTTTGGGTTTTCGATTTTTTGCCAATGGGAACAGTTTCTTCCCATTTACTCTATCAAGACCCTTCATGATTTTGGACACATCTAACAAATCTCTTCTCAACCCTTTCTTCTCCAAGGAGAATAGCCCCAGCTTCGCCAATCCATCCACATAATTGAAGTCTCTCATCCTCGGAACCATTCTTGTAAGTCTTTTCTGCAGCCTTTCTAAAACCTTCACATTCTTCTTGTTGAGGCTGAACCAGTGTTTTATGAAGGTTCATAACTTACTTGCTTTTGTACTGTGTGCTCCTTTTTATAAAATCCAGGATTCAGTATAATTTATTAACTGCTTTCTCAACCTGCCCTGCCACCTTCAATGATTTATGCACATATACACGCAGGTCCCTCTGCTCCTGCATTTCCCTTAGAATTGTGCCCTTTATTTTATGTCACCTCTCCTTGTTCTTCCTACCAAAATGTATCAGTTCACACTTCTCTACAATAAATTTCATCTGCCACGTGTCTGCCCATTCCACCGGCCTGTCTATATCCTCTTGAATTCTATCACTATCCTCCTCACGGTTCACAATACTTCCAAGTCTTGCATCATCTTCAAAATTTGATATTGTGCCCTGTACAACAAGGTCTAGGTTATAAATATAAATCAAGAAAAGCAGTATCCCCTCTATATACCATTTCCCCAGTCAGAAGTAAGTAAAGTTCTCTGTAATTAATGCCTTTTAATAGGTTTGAATTAAATAATTAAACTGTTGCATAATGAAATTCTAGCTATGTTACAGACTAATGCTTCAAAATACCTAAATACCTATAAAATAAGTAAATAAAATACCTACCAGCACAAACATTTTTTGCATAGTTTTACTGATGTCTGGGGACTCAAATAATTAATACATAGGAAAACAATGTAATAGTAGATTTAGAAATGATACGGCCAACCCATTTTCTTACAGTGCCTGTACCTCAAAATTTGGCACTACACCACTGATCGGCGCCAGAAATATTGATGTCGGCCATTTTTCAGGGCCCATGGGTGGGGGGGGGGGTCACTTGCCATTTGGACGACGTATTGATTCATGGTGCTATGGTGGATGAACATGACAAGAGACTCCCAGCAGGCTTAGAACGCCTGCAGGAAGCAGGACTGACACTGAATGACAATTGCGAGTTTCTCAAAACATCAATTTGATTCCTGAACCCCATCATCAGCAATAAAGGCATTACGGTAGACCCACAAAAAAAACCAAAGGTATTGGCAAGTTTCCAGACCCATCCTCAATTCCAGAACTCCAGCGATTCTTGGGGATGGCAAACCAACTGGCAAAGTTTTTACTGAATTTGGCACAGATCACAGAACTCTTGAAGCATCTACATAAAGAAGACCAGGCATGGTTTTGGGACTCACATCAAAAGCAAGCTTTCACTTGCATCAAAGCGATGCTGCTCTCCATGGTCATTCTGGCTCACAACGACCCAGCCCTACCCACCAAAATAGCAGCAGATGTTCGTCCACAGGCCTGGGAGCAGTCCTGTTCCAAGAACAACAGGATAGAAATTGCTGACCTGCTTACTACGCATCCAGTGGCTGTTGAACATGGAGGCGAGGTATACTGTCATGGAAAAGGAAGCCCTCGCAGTCACGTGGGCACACTGGAAGTTTTCTGACTATATCATCAGCCTCAGGGTTACAATCAGAGTGGACCATGAGCCTTTAGTCTCCTTGTTGGATGAGAAGGAGCTAGCAAAGATTCCTCCCAGAATCCAAAGGTTTTACCTGCGCCTCATGAGGTTTGCCTTTGAGACAGCATACATCCAAGACAAAAAAAACAGATAACAGCAGACACACTTTCAAAGGCTATGGTGGGCCTCCTGACAAAACAGGATATCAATCTTGTCAAACAACTGGAAGCATACTACCAACTGACAAGGAGACACCTGCCAGCAGCCACAAGTAAACGCCAACAGATACACCAGGAACAAATGCATGATGGGAAGTGTGTCCACATCTGCAGATACTGCTAACAAGGACGGCCTTAGCAGAGACCAAACAGAGGGACCATGAAAACCTGGTTCAAAGGACAAAAACACTTCACGATTATAGATGACTTCCTGGTCTAAAATGACAGGCTGGTCACCCCAGTCTTGCTGCGGCTGGAGAGCCTTCACACCAGGGCCACCTGTCTGCTGGCCAGGTATTTCCAAGGTGATTGAAGACACCGTTGCAAATTACCATGTGTGTACATTGCACAGGCAGGACCAAAGAGAGCCCCTCATTCCCATACAATTCCCAACCAGGCCATGGGAGAGGCTGGGTGCTGACCTATTCATCTTCAACAGCAAATTGTTCCTTATAGTGGTGGATTACCTCTATGGACAGATTGAGGTGAAGCAATTATATATGACTACCACAGAGGCAGTAAGGCACTAAAAGCGGTGTTCATGAGCCCATGGCATCCTGGACAAGATCCAATGTCCGATAACGGCCCCCAATTTTCTAATGAATATTTTGCGCACTTCACCACCACATCTGGCATCCACCAGCTCCCCGAGATAGCCACCGTCAAATAGAGAGGCTGACAGAGGGTCCGTACAGTAAAAGCCCTCCTAAAAAAGAACGACGACTTCCCCACAGCACTGCTCGCTGACAGGTCCACTCCTTTACCATGTAGCCTGTCCCCATCCGAATTCCTGATGGGCAGGAAACTCTGCACAACTTCCAGTCCTGCCAAAATTCATACTACAGTTGGTAACCGAGGATTACCAGGACATCCAAGCAAGAGAGCAGTCTTACAGGCAGAAGCAAGCTCCCACCTACAACAGAAGGTACCATACCAGACACCTGCCAAAATTACAGAAAGGTCTGGATTAAAGATCCCAAGAGAGCAGGTAGCGTCATTAGAAAGGACGATGACCAACCTCGCTCCTACCTGGCTGGCACCACAGAGGCCACAGTCAGGAGAAACAGGAGGAGTCTGCACCCCATCCCTGCTGTGCAATGGAGAGATATCGAGGAACATGCTCAAAGGCCAGGTCAACCTCCAAACCTACAGGAAGAACTAGCAGTGACAGAGCCTACCACTCCTCCAACAGTAGTGTGAATCAGATATGAAAGGGTTATAACGCCTCCAGACCATCTGAACCTTTGAATTCGAGGACTTGAAGTGGGGAGATGAGGTAGTGATAATGTAGTAATGACAATGTATGTAAATGTATGATAGTAATAACAATGTAAGACATAAGATAAACTATAATTACTTAAAATACATTGGATATAGACTCAGAGGGAGGTGTAGTGTAAGGGTCTGGCATATATAGTGTTAATGTGGGACTGAGAACAGTACCACCCACACAGTGTTGTAGCAGAGCACATGACCCGCACCCAGAGTCAGTTGAGTGTTGGACAGAGCTGTGTGTACTAGCAAGTATGGAGACAGCTCCTAGTTTGTACCCTTTACTGTATATTTGTAAATAGTTCTAAGAGTCATTAAAGACTTAGCTAACCTGCGTACGACTATGAAGACTTCTTCAGACCTACCAAACTATAACCAACACCCTACAGCACTGACCTGTCTTCCCATGGCCTCCTACACCGTTCTAATGAAATTCAATAGAGCTTGAGGAACAGTGAACACCTCATCTTTTATTTAGGCACTTTAAGCTCTTCCAGACTCAACATCAAGTTCAATAATTTCAGGTCATGATCATTGCTCCCGTCTTTCAGACAGCAACTACTGGTAATGATTCTGCTATCCCAGCTATGCCTCCCCTAGACCCAACTTTTATATTTAACTTGTCACTGTTGTAAGGAAAGGATTGGTAAAGACAAACTATTGGGAATGTACAAGAGAGGGAGAGAGAGTGAAGTTAACTGGGTGGCATATGGAGAGGTTAGGCAGTAAGTGAGAGCTAAGCCTCAAACATATTTGAGATTATTACAACTAAAAAAAGCATTGCCAGACACTGTCAGATTGCAAATCAAATAATCACATCGGGTCGTGTTCTGGTGAACATTGTGGAACTCAGAGTCCATGGGTGTATATCCAGTATTTTTGCAGACAATTCCCATAACAGGAAATCAGAAAACTGATGTTTTACACTATTCCATCAAGTATTTCCTGAGCAGACAATATCAAGGATTAGATGCAGAGTAAAGCTCCTGATACACTATCCCATTAAGCACTCCAAAGTCAGGTATAGCAGGACAAGATGAATGATGCAATCTCTTCAGCCAAATCCACAATAGCCTTGAGCAGAAACTGTTAAAGTTTTATTTACTTTAAGATTTGTGAACCTTTCTAAATTACTTTACCTTGTGACACTGGGGGTTTCCAGTTTATTCCCTTCTCCCATTCTATCAACTCAGGAGCCTATTCTCCACTTTCAGTTGCAAAACGAGTCACAAAATAATTAGTAATTCTGCTGTTTCCTTGATCTGTGACATCGCCTTCACCCTGCTGCTAGTATATAGCCCAACAATCTCCCTTCCTGTGTTCCTGACAAACTTGAAGAATACTTGCTAGCATTTATATTTTCTTCTAGATTTTGCCTATGTTCTCTGTTCATGATTCTTTTCAGTTTCTTGGCCTAACAGATCAAATTGTGATCTTAATGATGTATTCTGCCAGAATAATTATTTAATTGCTCACTACTTCCTCAGTTTAGTACTTTCCTTTTCAATAGTGTTGTTTATTTATTAATTCTGCCAAAAATGTTGAGCTATCTAAAGATTTTTTCCTTTAATATTACATATGACTATTTATTTTTATCTAATTTGTTAATCTGTCATTAAGACACATGACTGTTTTATTAATTTTCTTCAAATATAATTGTACCACAATCCATTTAATGGATCAGAATATGACACGATGATAGAAATGGGTCTTTCGGGCATCAGGTCTACCCTCATGTTAGAGGAACACTGCTCTGAACTCATCCAAAGGATTACCTTCAAGATTTGTAATTTGTTCTTTAAAGTGCCTGAAGTCCATACAGAAGTTCAGCTGTTGAACTGAGTGCTGGAAAGTAAACAGTTAATTAAGGTTTCCAGGCTTTTAAGCAATTAAGTCATAACATTATTATCCTGGAAAGGAGCACTTAGAACCCCTCATACTTGTGTGGATCCTTTTGTTAAAAGGCTGTAGGTGCAGAGGAGAAGGGTTTGTAAAATTGGGAACTGATCTGGATTAATTTTTCAGTACTGACTTGTTGGGGATAACTGACACCAAAACCTACAAGCCCTTCTGACACATGGATCACTACAAAGTAGAGTTCTTCTTTGCATTTGGTAAAAGACGATGGGCAGAATCTTGTGCCCTCCCCTGTGGGCGAGGGAGAGCATTTAATTAGGTAGGAGGGCGGCAGTGGGGACTCTGCCGCCTTCCCACCTCCACCCCAATTAAGTCCGTGCTGGAAAAGCCCGTGAAAAGCCCAGGACTTTAAACTAGAAAGTTGGTGGGGGGGGAGGGTAAAACTCCAAGTAGTATGACTAATGGGAAACAAAGCAGCAGGTTAGCATGTGTGTGTGTGTGTGTGTGTGTGTGTGTGTGGGGTGGTGGGGGGGTGGGGGGTGGATTCAACTTCATGGAAAATTATGAAAAAACTGAAAAGAAAGGAGAGCCCAGGAGAGGTTATTAAAGTCCCCAGAACACAAAATAGGACAGAGTGTTTGGAAAGGGCTAGGAATCTAACTTCAAGCACATCAGATAAAGGGACGACAATGAGAAAGGGGACGGGAAATACAGGACTGAAGGTATTGTATCTGAATGCACGCAGTATACAAAATAAGGTAAATGAGCTTGTGGCGCAGATTGAAATTGGCAGGTATGATGTGGTGGGCATCACAGAGACATAGCTGCAAGGGGATCAAGACTGGGAGCTAAATATCCAAAGATATACATCCTATTGAAAAGATAGGCAGGTTGGCAAAGGGGGTGGGGTTGCTTTGTTAGTAAGAAATGAAATTAAATCAGATAGCAAGAAATGACGTAGAGTCAGATGATGTAGAATCTGTGTGGGTAGAGTTGAGAAACCGCAAAGGTTAAAAAACCATAATGGGAGTTATGTACAGGCCTCCGAACAGTAGTCAGGATGTGGGGCACAAGATACACCAGGAGATAGAAAAGGCATGTAAGAAAGGCAAGGTTACAGTGATCATGGGGGATTTCAATATGCAGGTAGACTGGGAAAATCAGGTTGGTAGTGGATCCCAAGAATAGGAATTTGTAGAATATCTACAAGATGGCTTTTTGGAGCAGCTTGTGGTGGAGCCCACTAGGGAACAGGCAATTCTAGATTTAGTGATGTGTAATGAGGCAGATTTGATAAGGGAGCTTAAGGTGAAGGAACCCTTAGGAAGAAGTGACCATAATATGATAGAATTTACGCTGCAATTTGAGAGGAAAAAACTGGAATCAGATGTAATGGTATTACAGTTGAATAAAGGCAACTACAGAGGCATGAGGGAGGAGCTGGCCAGAATTGACAGGGAGATAAGCCTAGCAGGAAAGACAGTGGAACAGCAATGGCAGGAGTTTCTGGGAGTAATTTGGGAGACACAGCAAAAATTCATCCCTAGGAAGAAGAAGCATACTAAAGGGAGGATGAGGCAACCATGGCTGACAAGGGAAGTCAGGGACAGCATAAAAGTTAAAGAGAAAGCATACAATGCGGCGAAGAGCAGTGGGAAACCAGGGGATTGGGAAACCTACAAAGACCAACAGAGGACAACTAAAAAAGAAATAAGGAGGGAGAAGATTAAATATGAGGGTAAACTAGCCAGTAATATAAAAGAAGATTGCAATAGTTTTTTTTTAGATATATAAAGGGTAAGAGAGAGGCAAAAGTGGACGTTGGGCCGCTAGAAAATGATGCTGGAGAAGTAGTAGTGGGGTAGTGGGGAACAAAGAAATGGCGGAGGAACTGAATAGGCACTTTGCGCCAGTCTTCACGATGGAAGACACGAGTAACATCCCCTAAGTTCAAGAGAGTTGGGGGGCAGAGGTGAGTATGGTGGCCATTACCAAGGAGAAGGTGCTAGGAAAACTGAAAGGTCTGAAGGTGGATAAATCACCTGGGCCAGATGGATTACACCCCAGAGTTCTGAAGGAGATAGCTGAAGAGGTAGTGGAGGCGTTAGTGGTGATCTTTCAGGAATCACTGGAGTCAGGGAGGGTCCCAGAGGACTGGAAAATCGCTAAGATAACCCCCCTGTTTAAGAAGGGAGTGAGGCAAAAGACGGGAAATTACAGGCCGATTAGCCTGACCTCAGTCGTTGATAAGACTTTAGAGTCCATTATTAAGAATGAGATTTCAGAATACTTGGAAATGCATGGTAAAATAGGGCAAAGTCAGCATGGTTTCATCAAGGGGAGGTCATGCCTGACAAATCTGTTAGAATTCTTTGAGGAGATAATGAGTAGGTTAGACAAAGGAGAACCAATGGATGTTATCTACTTGGACTTCCAGAAGGCCTTTGACAAGGTGCCGCACAGGAGGCTGCTCAGTAAGATAAGAGCCCATGATGTTAGAGGCAAGGTACTAGCATGGATAGAAGATTGGCTGTCTGGCAGGAGGCAGAGAGTGCGGATAAGGGGGTCCTTCTCAGGATGACGGCCGATGACAACTGGAGTTCCGCAGGGGTCAGTGTTGGGACCACAACTTTTCACTTTATACATTAATGATCTAGATGAAGGAACTGAGGTCATCCTGGCCAAGTTTGCAGATGGTACAAAGATAGGTGGAGGGACAGGTAGTTTTGAGGAGGCGGGGAGGCTGCAGAAAGATTTGGACAGGTTAGGAGAATGGGCAAAGTAGTGGCAGATGGAATACAATGTGGGGAAGTGTGAGGTCATGCACTTTGGTAGGAAGAATAGAGGCATAGACTATTTTCTAAATGAGGAGAGAATTCAGAAACCTGGAGTGCAAAGGGACTTGGGAGTCCTAGTCCAGGATTCTCTTAAAGTTAACTTGCAGGTTGAGTCGGTAGTTAGGAAGGCAAATGTAATGTTGGAATTTATTTGGAGAGCACTAGAATATAAAAGCAGGGATGTGCTGCTGAGGCTTTATAAGACTCTGGTCAGACCACATTTAGAATATTGTGAGCAATTTTGGACCCCATATCTCAGGAAGGATGTGCTGGCCCTGGAGAGGGTCCAGAGGAGGTTCACCAGAACGATCCCAGGAATGAAAGGCTTAACAAAAGAGGAACATTTGAGGACTCTGGGTCTATACTCGATGGAGTTTAGAAGGATGAGGGGAGTTCTGATTGAAACTCACAGAATACTGAAAGGCCTGGATAGAGTGGACGTGGGGAAGATGTTTCCATTATTAGGAGAGACTAGGACCCGAGGGCACAGCCTCAGAGTAAAGGGAAGACCTTTTAGAACAGAGATGAGGAGAAACTTCTTTATCCAGAGAGTGGTGAATCTATGGAATTCATTGCCACAGAAGGCTGTGGAGGCCAGGTCATTGAGTGTATTTAAGACCGAGATAGATGGGTTCTTGATTGGTAAGGGGATCAAAGGTTATGGGGAGAAGGCAGGAGAATGGGGTTGAGAAACCTATCAGTCATGATTGAATGGCAGAGCAGACTTGATGGGCTGAATGGCCTAATTTCTGCTCCTATGTCTTATGGTCTTATGGAATGGCCTTCCCACCCTGTCACCAGCTGAGGCCCTTAAGTAGCCAATTAATTACATATACCTGCCTTTACTCCATATCTTTAGTTAATTATAATCTATCAATCTGAGATTTAAAATTAATAATTGATCCAGCATTAATTGCAATTTGCAGACGTGAGTTCCAGACTTCTACCCTCCTATTTGTATAGAGGAGCTTCTTAATATCACTCCTGAAAAGTCTGGCTCTAAATGTTAGACGTTGCCCCTTTGTGCCAAGCTCCACAACCAATGGAGATATTTTACCTCTATCTGTTCCCCTTAATATCTTGAAAACTTCGATCAAACATCCCCATCCTCAATGATGGGAGAGCCTAGCACAGTGCAAAAGATAAGGCTGAAGTAATTGCAACAATTTTTAGCCACAGTGGATGATTCATCTCGGCCTCCTCCGGAGGTCTTCAGCATTACAGATGCCAATCTTCAGCCAATTCAATTCACTCCACATAATACCATGAAACGGCTGAAGGCACTGGATACTGCAAAGTCTATGGGCCCTAACAACATTCCAGCAATAGTACTGAAGACTTGTGCTCCAGAACCTACCACGCCTCTAGCTAAGCTACAACACCGACATCTACCCAGCAATGCGGAAAATTGCCCAGATATGTCCTGTTCCAAAAAAAACAGGACAAATCAAATCTGGCCAATCACCACCCTTTCGGTCTACTCTCAATCATCGGTAAAGTGATGGAAGGTGTCTTGTTCTATCAAGCAGCATTTACTCAGGAATAACCTGCTCACTGATGCACAGTTTGGGATCTGCCAGGACCACTCAATTTCTGACCTCATTGGTCCAAACTTGGACAAAAGAGCTGAATTCCAGAAGTGAGGCAAGTGAGTAGCATTTGACCGAGTGTGGCATCACAGAGCTCTAGCAACACTGAATAGAAATCAAGGGGAAAATTCTCCAATGGTTGGAGTCATACCTAGCACAAAGGAAGATGTTTGTGTTGTTGGAGGCCAATCATCTCAGTCCCAGGACATTGCTGCAGGAGTTTCTCAGGCTAGTGTCCTAGACCCAACTATCTTCAGCTGTTTCATCAATGACCTTCCCTCCATCATAAGGTCAGATGTGGGGATGTTCACCGATGATTGCACAATGTTCAGCACCATTCACTACTCCTCAGATACTGAAGCAGTCTGTGCCCATATGCAGCAAGTCCTTTATCACATTTAGGCTTAGGCTGATAAGTGGCAAGTAACATTCGCGCCATACAAGTGTCAGGCAATGAGCATCTCCAACAACAGAGAATCTAACCATCTCCCCTTGACATTCAGTGGCAGTACCATTGCTGAATCCCCCACCATCAAATTCCTAGGGGTTACCATTGATAATAAACTGAACTGGACCAGCCATATGAATACTGCGGTTGCAAATGCAGGTCAGAGGTTGGTAATCCTGTGGCAACTAACTCACCTCGTGACTTCCCAAAGCCTGTCCACCATTTACAAGGCATAAGTCAGGAGTGTGATGGAATACTCTTGACTTGCCTGGATGAGTGCAGCTCCAACAGCATACAAGAAGCTCAACTCCATCCAGCACAAAGCAGCCCACTTGATAAGTACCCCTTTCACCATCTTAAACATTCACTCCATCCACAACTGGCACAAGTGGCAGTAGTGTGTACCATCTACAATATGCAATGCAGGAATTCACCAAGGTTCCTTTGACAACATCTTCTAAACTCACAACCTGTACCACCTAGAAGGACAAGGTCAGCAGGTGCATGGGAACACCACCATCTGCAAGTTCCCCTTCAAGCAACACACCATCTTGACTTGGAATTATATTGTCATTCCTTCACAGTTACTGAATTAAAATCCTGAAACTCCCTCCCTAATAGCAATGTGGGGATTCCTACTACACATGAACTGCAGCAGTTCAAGAAGGTAGCTCACTCCTGTTATAAGATGTTGTGTGTAGTTCATTAGGTCTCACAAAGAGGTTCTGAGTCTTGTATAGTTTAACAGTAAGTGTTTATCAACTATTCATAACAATGCACATGTATACAGTATAAGGTCTAATCTAAGAGCTGTCTCCATGCTTGCCTCTACACAAGTCTTTGTCCAGTACAAGACTGCCCTTTACACTTGGATCTTGTGTTCCTTTACACTACAGTATGGGCATACTGTATCCAGTCCTACATTAACCCTTTCTATGCTAGACCCTTATACTACAACCACCACCTTCTCAAGAGCAATTAAGGATGGGCAATAAATGCTGGCCCAGTCAGTAATGTCCACATCCCCATGAACAATTTTTAAAAAAATCCCATAATCTCCTTAATTTCAGGCAATACAACCCTATTTTATGCAATCGTTCCTCATAATTTAACCCTTGGAGTCCAGCTATCATTCTGGTAAATCTACACTCCACTCCTTCCAAGGCCAATATATCCTTTCTAAGGTGCAGGGTCCATAACTGCTCTCAATGACTCCAGGTGTGGTCTAACCAGGGCTTTGTATAGCCAGAATATGACTTCTAGCCCCTCGTATTCTATTCCTCTGTATATAAGGGTCAGCATTCAATTAGCCTTTGTGATTATTTTCTGTATCAGTTCATGACATTTTAATGATCTTTGTGGCCATCTCCAAGTCTCTTTGTACTTACAATATTTTTAGCTTTTCACCATTTAGAAAGTATCCTGTTCTATCCCTTTTAGGTCCAAAATGGATGACCTCACAACTGCCTACATTGAAATCCATTTGCCAGCTTCGCCCATTCACTTTATCTATCAATATCTTTGTGTAATTGTATGCTTTCTTCCACACTGCTTACAAAGCTGCTTACCTTTGTGCCATCTACAAATTGGAAATGTGGCTTTTTATCACATCATCTAAGTTGTTAATAAATACGGTGAATAGTTTAGGTCCTGACACAGCTCCTTGTGGGACACCATCAGTTACATTCTGCCAATTAGAGTGCCTGCCTATGATCCCTACTCTCTGTCTCCTGTCAGTGAGCCAATTTCCAAATCATGTCAGTAATTTGTCTTCAATTCCATGAGGTTCAACTTCAGCTAACAGTTAAAGAGAAAAAAGAAAGACTTACATTTATATAATGCTTTTTACGACCACTGGATGTCTCAAAGCACTTTACAGACTTTAAGTACTTTTTGAAATGTAGTTGCTGTTGTAATGTAGAAAATGAGGCTGTTAATTTGCACTCAGCAAACTCCCACAAAGAGCAATGTGACAATGTTCAGATAATTTGTTTTTTGTGTGATGTTGATTTAGGAATAAATATTGGCCAGGACACCATGAATAACTCCCCTGCTCCTCTTTGAAATAGTACTATGGGATCTTTCACATCCACCTGAGAAGGTCGATGAGGCCTCAGTTTAACATTTCATCCAAAAGACAGCACCAAGTGGAAGTGGGCCTTGAATCCAGAATCCTGAAACTCAGAGGCAAGCGTGCTACCAACTAAACCACAGTTGATATTCAAATAGAATGACAAACTTTATCAAATGCTCCTGAAAGTCCATATTAATAACATCCATTGACATTCCCTTGTCGATTACTTTAGTCTCCACTTCAAAAAGTTCAATCAGCTTCATCAGATATGACCTGCCCTTTACAAACCCACGCTGGCTCTCTCTGATCAGCTGAAAATGTACAAGGTGTTCAATCGCTCTATCCTTAATTACAGACTCTAGCACTTTCCCAACAACAGATATTAGGCTAACTGATCTCTAATTCTCTGGTTTCCCTTTCTTATGTTTATTAAATAACAAAGTGACGTACAATTTTCCAATCGAAAGAAATTCCTGGACCAAGGGAGCTTTGGAAGATTATAGTTAGAGCACCTTCAATATTCTCACCTAATTCCTTTGAGTCCTGGGTTGGAAACTATCTGGTGCAGGAGATTTCTCACTCTAATGCCATTATTTTTTTCATCAAGTTTTGCCTATGTTAATTTTGGTAAGTGCCTGTCCCTCATGCAGTATTAGTTTCCTCATTTCCAGCATGCTGACCTTTTCCTATACTGATACAAGGTAATTTTTCAGCATGTCTACCATTTCCTTATTTTCATTGATGATATCATTGTTATCATTTTCAATGGGCCCACATTGCTCCTGACCACCCTCTGTTTCCTAATATATCTGTAAATTATTTTGTGTTAATTTTCCTTGAAAACTTATTTTCATTCTCTGCTTTTGTAACTGCTACTATCTGTTTTGTCACTCTTTGCTGTTCCTTCTTTCCCCTGCTCCAGGATTTGTGCACTTCTTTTACAATCCTGTATATTTTATCTTATCTTTTATTTCATTAATAATCTGAGGCTGTATTTTTTGACAAGTATAGCTCTTGCCCTTTAGGAGCATAAACTGGTTCAATATCATGTTAAATTCTTTTCTGAACGCCTCCAACTGCTCTTTTTATCCATTAACAGATTTGCCCAGTTTACTGTGGACAGTCTCTGCCCCATTGCACTGAAGTCCACCTTATCTAAATCTAGAATCTTAGTAGCTGCTTCACCTTCCTCTTTTTCAAATATACCACTCACTATTCCAGGAGAAACTTTCCCACACCACTCCTTCAGTCATGTGTTCATCTGCCTGATCTGCTTATCCTTACAAATTTGCACGTGGCCCATATCCAGAGATTTTAACTCTTGAGGTTCTGTGTTTTAATTTAGCTCCCAGTTCCCAGTACTCTCCAAACAGAACCTCTTGCCTACTCTTCCCTGTGTTGTTAATCCCAATATGGACCATAACGATTGGATTCACCCCTTCCCTCCCCTCCCCAATATTCTTTCAAGTCAGTTTCAGATATCCCTTGCCCTGGTATCATGTGGAACTCTTGATCCTGCTTACGAAGGTTGCTATTGTCCCCCTAATTATTGAATTCCCTACAACTACAACATTACGTTCACCCTCCTACTGCTCTCCCCTTTGGGCATCTTCCTGTTTGAAGGTGCCATGATCCACATTCTAGTTGTCATTCTAACACTTCTCATCATTATCCTCCCAGGTAGTACGTACATTAAACCTGCTGAACAGAGATTTCTGCAGATCCTTATTCTCCATCACCTGGGTTCCCCTTACTCTGCACACTATTGGTTGCATTAACTCTGTTCTGAACTGTACCTCTCCACAAAGTGCCACCTACTGTTGTCATCTTCTAGGTGTCGGATAGTTCAACTCACACTCCAGCGCAATGACTGTGATCTGGAGAGATGAAGAGATTTGAGATGGAGACATCTACTGTAGATGTGTTTGCTTGGGACAATCTCACTTGGGACAAACTTGCACATAGTGCAGTCTAGACACACAGCCTGCTCTGCATATCTTAATCTAGATTATTTATATCTAGATTTTAGCTTGCTGTAAATTTTCTTTCTTTTTCCACACACTAACTAAAACACTGGACAAAAATGTTAAATACTTACTACCTCAAGCATACATGAACAACTATAAGGAGAGAATTAGAGGGAGTTAGAAACCAATTTGTAGGACTTAGAGCAGGAGTAGACCTTACGGCCCTTCAAGCCTGCTCTGCCATTCAGTAAGATCATGGCTGATCTGGATGTGTCTCAACTTCACTTTCCTGTCTGCCCCACATAACCCTAGACTTCCTTGTTTATCAAAAGTCTGTCTAACTCTGCCTTGAATAAATTCAATGACCCAGCCTCCACCACTCCCTGGCTATACCAGCTCAATACAGGCAGAGCCAAGAGTACCACATAATTAGCAGTAGTCTGAGATTGACAAGCAACTCAGTGAAAGATGCTCTTTGGTCTGCCCTGAACTTGTTGGTCTTCTGGTACAAAGAGTTGTCCATGAGCGAGTGTTGCGGACTGGCCCATTCCAAGGTTCAGGACTACGTGCTGAGGGGCAGCTTGGGGCAGCTGCTGCAAAGGTGCAGTGGGGAAAGGCCGCAGTCTATGGCCCCCATCAAGGAGCTGGTAGCCATGGAAAATCCCTTGGGCTGTATGTTTGATGTAATGAACATTGTAAATATTAGCTGTAATTGTAAATGTCATGAGTAACATACAGTAGTGGTAGAAACTGATTTGTTTTACACTTTATAGACTGTTCAAAGTTGAATTACATCATGTGCTTCCATAAATTTTATGGTGAAAAAAATCCAAAATAAAAGTAGCCTGAGATTGAGAATGGTGGGAGTGAAGCTCAGCTATTGTCATTCGTGTGTAATGTGGGTTCAGTCAGGACCGGAGAGGCACGTGAACCAGATAATTTCAGTGCAAAGGAGTTCATTGATTCAGCATTCCAGAAGTTAACAGCGATTGACCCATGGCACAGCACTCATGAGGTTGAGATTGTGTAAACTCCAAACATGTAGCTTTGAGTTATCTACTAGACTGGTTATTAAAAACTGTTAATTTACAAAACAACAGGTATGGACCATTCAATTTGTCAGCCATATGAGGAATTACTCCTAAAGTAATCTCACTAATTTGTAACTGTGGACTCTGGTCACGATTTTAATTAATATTTAGCCCTTGATGTAAAGTAATACACTGGGTTATCTGTGCAGTCTTTGCCACATGTTTTAAGTAACTCTGTCCTTCACTGATTTGCTACTCAATTACTAGATAACTCTGGTTATATTTATGTATGCCTACAAAAGAATCTATGTACCCAACTTTAAATTTAATCTATGTTGTGTAACCAATAAATAGTGTTTACTGCATGATTGTAGTCTGGTTTCTTCCTTGATGATTTGGTAAGAGTTAACTTACTTACTCAGCGGCTTGAGGGTAACTTAACTAAGGGTTAATTAATTTAATTAAATTTAATCCAATTTGGTGTTAAAGGAGGAAATTGTGGATTCGCCTGGGTCCTTGCATTTGTCAGCATACTAAGCCCTAGCTTTCTTACACTGCCTTTGTCCACATCAGGCATCAAGTCTCAACCTAGCTTCTGACAAAATGGATTTTTGCCTGGATCAAATACTTTTAAGCTGTAATATCTCTACATTCGATTGAATATGAATAGGGTTGCAAACTTTCCAGGATTGACCTCGAGTCTTTAGGAATTAAAGATAATCTCCTGGATACTACTGCAAGCTAAACACAAAGAAAGAAAGAAAGATTTGCGTTTATACAGCACTTCTCATGACCACCAAATATTTCAAAGTGCTTTATAACCAATGAGGTACTTTTTGAAGTGTAGTCACTGTTGTAAAGTAGGAAACAAAGCAGCCAATTTGCACACAGCAAGGTCCCACAAACAGCAACATGATAATGGCCAGATAAATGCCCAACATTGATATATCCATTCAGACAACTGCCAGTTCTCGCCAGGAAGGCTGATGAGGCCTGAGGACCAATTCCCATCAACCCTCTTGATTTGGCATTCACTGATATCGTATAGAGGCAAGTCTGGTCACAAATTGTGCCCACTGTCTCTGTCCATTTCAAACCATCTATCTAATGGAACTGAAAACAATCCCTGCGTTATTTGAAAAACTTCAATCCTAGTTTTGTTCATATGTAGGAGCAGAAGTAGGCCATTTAGCCCCTCAAGCCTGCTCCACCATCCAATAAGATCGCAGTTGACCTGATCATTGTCTCAACTCTGCAATCTTGCCTCCTCTAACTTGTGGTTCTCAAGTCCTGACCATTGAACCCTGTCCAGATCTAGTGTATCTGTTTTTACAATATTTCCTGAGCAGAGCTTTCTCAATTTATAATATCCTTATACAGGATTTTTGTTCAGAGCTTCAGCAGAGTTTGTGTTTGTCATTTTCATGGAATGAAATGTCTCACTGAAGTAGAATACTTTTCAGTTTGCCTTCCATCAAGGCGAGAGAAGATATACCAGCTTTGTGCCAGATTATAGTAGTTAGTTTACAGAACTAGAATCCTATGTCACAATCCCTGGTCCAGTTTGTTTTCTAACTAGATATCTGGCAGAAAAGAAAATAAATAAGTACAGCATGTGACGTCTACCTACAGGACACTCACACCAAGTATCATTCACCCCTCACCCCTGTGCCCACTGACCTGCACTGGCTCCCAATCCAGCAATACCGCGATTTAAAAATTCTCAACCTAACTTTCAAACTTCTCCATGACCTCGCTCCCTGCCTTCTGACTTTCATCTCCCTATCATTAGCAGCTGAGCCCAGCTTTGACCCTAATCTCTGGAATTCCCTCTCTTGAGCCTCTACCTCTCTGGCCTCCTTTGAGTCATGCCCTAAAACCCACCTCTTCGCCCAAGTTTTTGGTTACGTGCTTTAATATCTGCTTATGTGTCACTTTTGCTCTGATAATGCCTCTATAAAGCACCTTGAGATATTTTACTACATTAAAGGTGCTATATAAATGCAAGTTGTTGCTGATATTGAACTCTAGAGAATATCTAGTGCAAATCTCCAAAATCTGGTAACTAAGAACATAAAGGCTGAGTATTATCAGCTTTCCCTTCTCAGTATCCTCTTCACAACTGTGACATCCTTTGCTATGTGCAAATATACAGAGATTTTGGCTTGAAACAGAAATTGCTTTGTATTATTCTCAATTTATAACCCGAGGGCCTGAATTTTCAGCTTGGTGGGTGGGCGCAATTGGCAGGCTGGGGATCAGCCGGGAAACGGACCGCTGACCACGATTTCTTACTGGCTGGCCAATTAACGGCCAGCCAGTGTGAAACCTGGGCTGGAAACCTCAGTGCTGCTGAGTGGGGGCGGGAAGAGGGTAGGCGATGACATCAATGCGGACGCGGGCTAGCACTGACAGAAAGCTCCCTGAAGGCAGAGAGCTGCCTCATGGAGCTGAAGACCTGAAACAGCAAAACTAAAGGTTTCAAAAGCTGAAAAAAACTGTCCCTGCATCATAATCAGTCACCTGAAAATTTAGCTTATGAAAATGTTGTCCACAGAAATTTATTTATATTTTATTTCATCACGGAAATCTCAGCCCACCCGTGGATGAAGTTTGTTGAAAAACACAAATGCTGCCTGGCTGATTCGCTCGTCCGCCAACCGTAATGTTGGACGGGCTACGTAAAATGGCAGGCAATTGTGTCGTTAATGGGTTTAATTGCCCTATTAATTGTCGATGGGTGCGCTTCTGACTTTTGCGTGTGCCTGCCAACCAAAATATCACGCGAATGCGGGATGATATCGGGCCACTTGCCCGATGTTATCTCACACGATTTCACGCCCAATCGGGTCAGGTACACGCCTGCCCAATCAGCGTAAAATTCAGCCCCAGGCCTCTTTATTGGGCATGTTTGCACAGTATCAACATGCCTCAACAGGAGTATGTCATTAATAAAAGGAGGAGAGAGGTAAGGAGATGTTTTTTTAAGACAGAGTGAGGAATGCTTTTCCACAGGATTTAGCTGAAGCAGAGAGCACTGCATTTTTAATGGGGAAAAAGTGTATAAATATTTCAAGCCCAGGAAAAAACACAGTTAAGACCATAAGATTCTAAAAAATGAGTGGTGAAGTGGGATAAGTTTTGGATTGCCCAGAGGCTGATGACCTATAAATGTCTATGGCTCTATCTTCACATCACTGTGTACGTTCTGCTTTATTCCAAATCCCCCAAGAGAAAATTGACAAAACATTAGCAAGTAAGAATTAGACAACAGGTATTAGAAGGCAACAGAGAGAGAGAAAAACAAAAAATATGACAGCATCAAAGGCAGAAACACAATAAAAGTGGAAAAGAAAGGCAGCAAGATACACAGAGACACAGTGGGACTTACAGTTGCCAACTCTGGTTGGACATGTTCCTGAAGGTTTTATCACATTATGACCCACCTCCAACTGCCCTCCCAAACAGCCTTTCTCCCTCACTTCTCCAATATTTCAATAACATTAAGTATTCAAAGAAAATGCAATTAAACATAGGATGTTTTGAATGCTATAATGATTTTTCTTCTGAGTTGTGTGTAGCAATGTCTAGAAGATCAGTCCTTAATTCCTGGAGACTCCGGTGGTTTTGGGGGTGGGGTGGGGGAGGGGGGTATTAGTGACACTTGGCGAGAGGTAGGACAAAGAAGAATGCTGGTTTTTATAGTCCTTCTTCTGTATTTCATGTAGAATCATACAGCACAGAAGGAGGCCATTCAGCCCATCATCCCTGTGCTGGTTCTCCGAAAGTGCTATCCAATTCATCCTAATCCTGTGCTCTTTCCACATAAACTTACAGAGTTCTCATTTGGCTTTAGGAAATTATTAAATGTGTTTCCACTGTCCTTTCAGGCGGTGCATTGCGGATCATAATAACTCATATAGAATGGGATCACATTGGAAAATAATTTGGGAACCACTGATCTATATGAACAATCACATGTAGCCATGTTTCTGAGAATCTTCATTTTGGACTCTGTCTTAAATTAGTCACAACAACAATTTGTACTTAAAAGAATCTTTTACTGTAATAAAATGTCCCAAGACTCTTCAGAGGAGCTTAACTTGATGTTAAGGCAAATGACCAAAAGCTTGGTCAAAGAAATAGGCACCAAGGAGCGCATTAAAGTAGGAAAGAGAGGCAGGAGGTTTAGCATGTGTATTTCAGATCTTAGGGCCCAGGACAGCTGAAGGCACAACCTTTTTGACCTTATAGCTTTTCAGACATTTTGCAAAACTGATTAATAGACCGGGATTATTTACTTTGGAACAGCGGAACTGAATGAGGTGTATAAAATCATGAGGGTCCTAGATGAAGTGGATAGGAAGGACTTATTTCCCCTAGCATAGAAAACAATAACCAGGAGTCATAAATTTAAACTAATTAGCACAAGGATTGGAGGGGAGAAACATTTTCACCCAGGCTGGTGGGGGTCTGGAGCTCATTGCCTGGAAGGGTGGTAGAGGCAGAAACCCTTATTGTATTTAAAATGTACTTGGATATGCACCTGAGGTGCTGTAATCTCCAGGGCTATGGACCAAGAGCTGGAGAGTGGGATTCAGCTGGTTTGCTTTTTTTTGGCCAGCACTGAAATGATGGGCCAAATGGCCTCCTTGTGTGCTGTACATTTCTGTGATTATCCTATGATCCTTCCTAAAGTATGTTGGCTACACCGAGACAAAACACTCTGACTGAGATCTAAATAGTACTTTGAGCATTTTAGATATATGGCCCTCCTGTCCACAGAGGGCGAAGGAGTGTATCTGTACAAGTACTTTATGCAGAAAGAGTTCCTCCTCCTGCTCTCTCTAGAATCCTTGTTTGTGGTTATTTGTAACCACCTCCTGACTGCTGGGCAGACAGTCTGAATGTTTTATTTAGTGTTCCGCGTTGATGTTTGCAAAGGTTCACCCAAATACTGTCTGCAGGCAATTCTTGGGATTTGCTACGTTTTACAGGGATATTGACGTAACAAGCCTTTTCTTTCACTTTTCGTGCCAGGTTTCCAGCTCTGCATTCTTCCTCAGAGATCTTTAATACAGGGATCAGTGCAATGAAGGTCATTTTTGCATTTCTCATTTGCTTGGGATGGGGCTCTACATCTCAAGCAGATATAGGGAAGACATTCCACGCCCGGACATCAAACGATAGGAATCCACGGCTGGTAGGTCCTTTTACGTTTCTCTGGTCAGGCACAGTCGGCACAAATTGCTGTTTCAGGACAACAACAACTTGCATCTATATAGCACCTTTGCGCAATAATATGCCTCAAGGTTCCTGACAGGAGATTTATCAGTCTTAATTTTATACTGAGCCACATAAGGAAATATAGGGCACTTGACCAAAAGCTTTGTCAAGGGTGTAGGTTTTAAGAAAAAAGTCTTAAAGGAGGAAACGAGTGAATAGGCTTAGAAAGACAATTGCAGAGTTTAGGGCACAGGCAGCTGAAGGCACAGCCGCCAATGATGGAGCGTTTAAAATCAGGAATCAATCAGAGGAGCACAGCTATCTCCGAGGGTTTTGGGGCTGGAGGGAGTTACAGAGATAGGGAGGGTAAGGCCATGGATACATTTGAAAACAGGGATGAGAATTTTAAAATAAAGGTGTTGCCGGAACAGGAGTCACTATAGGTCAGTGAGCGCAGGGGAGATAAGTGAATATGATTTCAATGTTGCTCATCAGTTAATACCAATTCCACCCACGTCTGTGGTAGTTATATAATATTGAGGGAGCCCGGCACTGTCGGAGGGGCGGGACTGAGGGAGCCCGGCACTGTCGGAGGGGCGGGACTGAGGGAGCCCGGCACTGTCGGAGGGGCGGGACTGAGGGAGCCCGGCACTGTCGGAGGGGCGGGACTGAGGGAGCCCGGCACTGTCGGAGGGGCGGGACTGAGGGAGCCCGGCACTGTCGGAGGGGCGGGACTGAGGGAGCCCGGCACTGTCGGAGGGGCGGGACTGAGGGAGCCCGGCACTGTCGGAGGGGCGGGACTGAGGGAGCCCGGCACTGTCGGAGGGGCGGGACTGAGGGAGCCCGGCACTGTCGGAGGGGCGGGACTGAGGGAGCCCGGCACTGTCGGAGGGGCGGGACTGAGGGAGCCCGGCACTGTCGGAGGGGCGGGACTGAGGGAGCCCGGCACTGTCGGAGGGGCGGGACTGAGGGAGCCCGGCACTGTCGGAGGGGCAGTAACACTCTTGTTGGTGTGTGTTCTGGTATTGGGTTTCACAGAAGTGTTAATGAAATAGAAACAGTAGTTCAGATGGGAGAATGACTAAACCTGCCATTGGCCACCTTGTGCAATGATAGGTTCAAAGGTGGCAGACATCTTTTCACCTCTCACACATTTGCATTGTCCGCTGTTTTTCAGGTTCTAAGTCATGCCTCCTTCTCCTGGGCTAATTGTGGGAGTGCAAAGGAACCCGCAGTGCTCAAGTCTCTTTCAATCCAACCAGATCCAATCAGCATTCCTGGGGATCTCAAAGCCAGTGCAGCAGGTTCCTCCGCCATTACCCTTGCAGCACCTTTAACGGTAAGAATTCATCCTATACCTCACAACTGGCAGAATCGCTCCTACACCCTGCCCCTGCTGAAACCCTCATCTGTGGCTTTGGAATTGTTGAGGTTATGAGTAACCATGTTCTCCTGCCCAGCCCTGTACCTTCCATCCAAGCCTCCACTGCCCATAGCCTAACTTGCATCGAGTCCTATTCCCATCACTCCAGTGCTTGCTGAAATACATTGGCTCCCAATCTGACAACTCCTCGATTTTAAGATCCTCATTCTTATTTTCAAACTCGTCCATGGACTTGACACCTCTAACCCCTCCACCGCGATGTCTGTAACGTCCTCCAGCCCTACGACTCTCCCAGATATTTGTACTCCTCCAATTCTAGTTGTTTCTTCATCCTTGATTTTCATTGCTTCACCTTCAGCAGCCTGGATCCTTAAATCTGGAATTCCCTCCCTAAAGCTCCATCTCTCTTTCCTCCTTTAAGATGCTCCCTAAAACCTACCTCTTTCACCAAGCCTTTGGTCATCTGCCCTAATATTGCCTTAGATGGCTCAGTGTCAAATTTTGTTTGATAATCCTCTAAAGCACCTTGAGACATTTTACTTTGTTAAAGATGTTACATAAATGCAAGTTGTTGTTGATCGACAGGCTAATATAACCGTGCATAAGGAAGTTGTTGGAATATGGGTGAAAATTCCATGTGTTGAAGAAATTGGAAGTTGTGTTTATAACGATGTCTGTCAACTGCTGGATGAAGCGATCCCACCCGGAGAAAACTGCCCAGAACCGCTATATACATACGGACTCCCGTGTCACTGTCCTTTCAAAGCGGTAAGACAACCTTCAGTTTACCTTGCACAAAGTAACCGCGTAGAAGGTAATACAACTCTCAAGATTGGTGCTATGCATACAGAGCTGTGATCCTTGATATGGCTACTGTTGCTGTGTAATCTGAGGGATTAGGTATTGGAAAGCTGGCTACATTTAAAGTTAAGAAGTCACCAGGAGTAGACCAGAGGCATCTGAGGGCACTGAGGGAAGTAATGGTGGAAATTGTGGAGCCATTTGAGTGACTTCAGTTACATAGATTGGAGAAGCTGGGACTTTTCTCCTTAGAGAAGGGAAGGTTGAGAGGAGATTTGATAGAGGTTTTTGAAATAATGAGGGGTCTGGACAAGGTAGATAGGGAAACTGTTCCCATTGGTGGAAGGATTGAGAACCACTGATTTAATGTGAACAGAAAACAAACCAAAGGCGACGTGAGGAGAGAACTTTTTACACAAGTGATGGTTCAGATCTGGAATGCGCTGTCTTAAAGTGTGGTGGATTGGATTGTGGATTTGAAAAATGAATTAGATAATTACCTGAAGAGAAAAATTTTGGCAGTGCTACAGGGGGAGTGGGACAAGGTGAGTTGATCTTGCAGAGAGCCAGCATGGATGCAAAGGGCCGAGGGGTCATCAGCAGTGCAGTAACAATTCAGTGACATTACTGGGGAGTTACAGGATACGTTGATGGGGTTGTGACTGCCTGGAAAATGTTCGTAGAAACAGACCGAAAAGATCGTGCCTAGACGTTGTGATAGACTATCCCATGTTACACATGATCATTCTATCTACAGAAGGAGTAGGAAGTAAAGCCAGTAACCTTTGAGTGAAAATAGAGTGAGAGGGGTCCCTTGTGAGACATTATTTAACAAAACCACCCTGTTAACTAATTAACACCTCTAAGATAGCAGATAAGAGAATTTTACATGAACACCTTAATGCATTTGTTACAAACATTGCACAATGCATTGTTAATTGAAATGCATCTTTAAAATCTGACAAAGTCATGCCTGAGTTTAGAGCAGTCTTGTTTCATTGTTTAGTCTAAAAATTTTTATAATGATGTAAAATGTAAATTTAAACTCCTTTAATAGCACAGCTGATCAAATCTGCGAGTGGCTGAGAGGTACAGATGTGGAAAGTCAATGGTTAGTTTGTGTTGAATTAACTTATTTTAGCCCAGAGCAGTGAAAGGGGTGCCACAATTCACTTCAGTTCCCTAAGTGAGGAAAAATCAGCAAGGGTCTCCAATCCTGTTTGTTATCTTTGAACCTTCCCGCAGGATTGAGAATATCCAAGGAGGGTAGAATTGGGGCTTGGTGTGATGCTCCTCATGATCGTATAGCTGACCAATATTTGCCGTCTAGGTTTTCACGTGAACACTTGGGTGAGGTAGCATTGTTGGCCAGACACATGGAACTGCACCTCAGCAAGGAGTTGATTCTTTAAGGCAGGGAGGGGAGGAAGTTGGCAAAAAGAGGAATAGAAAAAATGCAGTATGAGAAGAAAAGCTGTCAATTAATTGCTGCAAGTAGAAACCTGTGGCTTCAATTACATGGACAAACATTCCCTGTTCAATGCCTGTCTAGTAACACTACTCTCTTTCTTGGTATTCAGGGCGAGTACTCTCTGCCAAACACTTACTTCTACCTCCCTCCTGTCGAACTCCCATATTGGATGACCAATGGGAGCTACAAAGCTATGGGAGTCCTGACCAATAACAAACAGGAGTTGGCTTGTCTCGAAATCTCCTTCTCTCTTAAGTCACAATGATTAAATTCAATCAGTATCCTTCCATTCCAGAAGCTGCAGTGGAAGAGGTGCAGAACAAGAAATCATCGACATTGCTTTTTATCTCCATGCTGGCGTCAATGCTACATTGCTGGTATTTTTTTCTCCCCTCTAATATCAACAGCTGTTTTGCAATAGCAAATGCATTGTTTCTGTTCGAAATTGAATCAGACATTGTCTCCATCAATCGAGATTTCTGTTCTTATTAACCAGAACTAAGATATTTGCTTCTGCTTTTCTGAACTTGGTTCCTGATTTACAAATCACTTGGCCTGTCAGCTTTGAAAGCCATGCTTATATATGGTCAGAGTTCACCCTAGCCAAACAATAAACAGAAACTCCAGTAGCATCATGCTTCAAAGGAAGCCTTTCAGCCCAGCATTCCTGTGCTGGTTCTTTGAAAGAGCTATCCAAGTAGTTCCAATATCCTGCTTTTTCTCTAAATGTTATCATCTTCAAGTATTTACCAATTCTTCATTTGAAAGTTTACTATTAAATTCGCTTCCACTACTTTTTCAGGCAGTGCAATCTAGATCACAACTCAGTTTTAAAAGAAAATTCTCATCTCCTGTCTAATTCTTTTCCAATTATTTAAATCTGGTTATCAACCCTCCTTCTAATGGAAATGGTTTTTCCTCATCATAGAACAGTTACAGCACAGGAGGAGGCCACTTGGCCCACTGTGTCCAATGCTGGCTCTCTACAAGAGCAACTTAACTAGTGCTGCTCCCCCACCTTTACCCGTAGCCCTGCAGTTTTATTCCATTCAGGTAATTACCTAATTCTCTTTTGAAAGCCACAATTGAAGCTGCCTCCATCACAATCTCACAGTGAATTCCAAATCCTAACCACTCAGTGTTAAAACAGTTTTTTCTCATGTTGCCTTTGGTTCTTTTGCCAATCACCTTATTTACTCTATTGAAACCCTTATTGAGCAGCAGCACTAGGTTACTTCAAACTAACCATTACTTCAACAGATGCCATATGATAGTACATGTGCTGTACTTTGGGGAGAGATGATGGCGTAGTGATAATGTCACTGGACTAATAATCTAGAGGTCCATGCTAATGTTCTGGGGACAAGGGTTCAAATCCCACCACGGCAGCTGGTGGTGTTTAATTTCAGTTAATAATCTGAAATTGAAAAGCTAGTCTCAGAAATGGTGACCATGAAACCGTTGTCAATTGACATAAAAACCCATCTGGTTCACTAATGTCCTTACCCCAGACCCACAGTAGTGTGGTTGACTCTTAAATGTCCTCTGAAAAGGTGTGGCAAGCTGCTTAGTTCAAAGGCAATTAGGGATGGGCAACAAACGCTGGCCTTGCTGACACCCATTCCCATGAAAAAATAATTTTAAAATTATCGGACAGACTGCAACAATAAGTTATTTTTGGTGTATTAAAGATGTTCAAATTATTAACACCAGTTTATTCATGTGACTGAGGCTAATTTGTAATTTTTTTTCTCTATGATCCATGTTACATGGAACATTAGTAGCACTCCAGGGGATTAATGATTCCGTTTTTAAAGGGGCATATTTTTTCCATTCATGAAAGAGTGAACGGCAAGCCTTTGTTTGGGGGGAAAGAGAAGAGACCTCTGCATCATTTTTATTCCGAACACATGACACATGATGAATATCGAGGTGCACCACACCACATTTTGTTTGCAAAGAAATGGAAAAAGTTCTTTGCTATGTACTTTTTCTCATGACCTTTCAAGCAGGTCTCAGGATCTGGATCTTTGTTATCGTTTGTAAAATTTCATGTCAAATTCGTTTGAAATAAATGAAATTAACAATGCTTTGTAATTTAAAAAATAAAAGTTCTGTCTGCCTTTGTGACACTTTCAAATTTTTTCTTTAATGGGGCATCATCCTATTTCCAGCATAGCACAAAATCAAGGCTAGCACTCGTGCATTGCTGAGGGAATACCGCACTGTCCGAGTTGCTGTCTTTCGGCTGAGACATTAAACCAAAGTCCTGTCTGTTCTCTCAGGTGGACCTAATAGATTCCATGATATTATTCGAAGAAAAGCAAAGGAAGTGTCAGAAAATGCTGGAAAAACTCAGCAGGTCTGGAAGCACTTGTGGAGAGAGAAACAGTGAATGTTTTGAGTTCAATATGACTTCTTTGGAACTGAACAGAATTATTAACATGGATTAAATTCATCTGTGTTACTTAGTCCTTGTTCAAAAAATAAAAGGGCGGACACTCAAATTTATACAGCTTTGTCTAGAGACCAAGTCCAAGCTGGCCCACAACAGCTCTCCACTTCCTGGCTTTTGTATTTTATTCGTTCCTGGAAGGTGGGCATCAATGACAATGCCAGCATTTATTGCCCATCCTTAATTGCCTTCGAGGTGCTGATTAGCCACCTTTTTGAACCACTGTAGGCCATGTGGTGTAGGTTCACCCACATTCCTTTGAACAATTTGGCACATGGAACATGCTTCAAATAAAGAACATAGGAAAAAGTCAAGGATGGGGGAAAAGTTACTTGGCCCCATCACAGCTCACCCACTAATGCCCAAACATTTAAATCTCTCATTCTGAAAGATCTTATAATGCTTTAAGGGAAGTGGAATTCCTTCTTTGTTACCTCATATGTTCAAAGCTGTTTAAAATACTTATTTTTAATCATTAACCTGCAGTTCTGGTAATGGATTAACAATTGATCCATATGAAAAGGGCAATAAAAAACTATTTGGTCCCTTAAGTCTGTCTCAACTAGACATTGTGAAGCTCCATGCCACCCACCTACTATTCCCCTTCCCTCGTCACACAGCCTCATGGGAGAGGTAAAAATGTGACCCCAATTTAGAATAAACTGGAAAATTCCTCTCTGACCTCATAAGGCAATCAAATAAGCTCCCAGCAGAGTGAATTGATTATGAATTGCACTGGCCCCACAGCCTGAAAAGTCTACCAGCTACAGAAACTTGTCCAGCTCTCTTTGGATAGACAGCAATGAATCCACACTCACTATACACTTCAATGATCTGTTGCAAAGGGCTATGTCCCTTTGTGACGTGAAGTACTCCCTAACAAATAATCTCCTTGGCTCTGTGTTTTATGCTAACACCTCTTTACTTCTGCCCATTGCTATCGAACACAAAAAGCCTACCCCACTGGACAGATTCTAAATCCCTTTGCCACTTTGGAAACCTTGATTATATTTTCTCTTGTTTCTTGAATGAAAATGAACCCAATTAATTTTGGCTGCAACGATAAAAGTTGAGCCTGGGTGTCATTTTGGTCATCCTCTCCTCCCCCCACCATGTGAGGTGACCAAAACTGAAAGCAATGCTCTAGTGCAGCCATACCAAGACCTTGTATTTTCCATTTGTACAATTTTATATTGCACTGAATCAGAAAAACTTTGCTAAAGCTCTTACTTTTGAGTTTAATGGAATCAGTCATTGGGGTTAGCTAGTAGATAGTAAATAGTTCTATATGACACAGCATCAAGTGTTTCAGAGCACAGAGAAAATGAGGCCATACAATCCATTATTCTGCTCTCATGCCTTCCCCTCCCTCCCAGAACTATGATAAGGTTCCCCTTGTCCTCACCTTGAACACTACCCGTGTCCGTATTCAACTCAAAAACATGCACAAGATGAGATAACAGGTGTAGATAATACAGCCTGTTGAACTTGCTCCACTATTTAATACAATCATGGCTGATCTTGGGCTTTAACTCCACTTTCCTGCCCATTCCAGATATCTCTTGATTTCCTGAGACACCAAATCTCTGTGTATCCCCGCCTTAAAAATGGAGCATCCATAACCCTTTGAGGTAGAGAATTCTAGAGATTCACGACCCTTTGAGTGAAGAAATTTCTCCTCATCTCAGTCCTAAATGATTGTCACCTTATCCTGAGACTGTGCCCCCCATCTTTTAGGTTCCCCAGCCAGCAGAAGCAGAAACAATCAGTGTTTACCATGTCAAGTCCCTTCAGAATCTTGTATGTTTCAATGAGATCACCTCTCATTCTTCTAAACTCCAGAGACAACAGGCCCAATTTACTCAGCCTCTTGTGATAGGACAACCCTCTCACCCCAGGGACTAATCTAGTGACGCTTCATTGTACTGCCTCCAATGCAAGTACATCCATAAATATAGAGACCAAACTGTGCACAGTACTGCAGGTGTGGTCTCACCAAAACTACATACATACAATTGTAACAAGACTTCTTTATTGCTGTAAATTAATCATATTGCAATAAAGGCCAACATTCCATTGGCCTTCCTAATTACTTGCCAACTTTTTTGTGTTTCATCAGCAAGGGCACAGGTCCCTCTGTACTGCAGCAAGAGGTCAATCTTGTTTTTCTTCTACTATCCTGGTAATCACATGGTCCAATGATAATTGTATGGAGCTGTTGACCAAATATAGCAATCAATCTCTTATCAATGAGTCTACAACAGACCCAGGCGTGACATGAGGAGAACTTTGGAATCCATAATTGCAAACTCACCTGACCCTCGTCAACAGGCTGCATTACTCATGCTTCAAATCACTCAAACTGTAACCCTAGTGTTCGTTTCTGACAGAAATCTATCTAATGTGGATTTAAATGAACCAACATAATTGCTTCCACCATCACCCTATGGGGTCTGATCCATAAATTGACCAAGGATGAGCTGAGAAGGTAAATTCTGACTCTTCTTCAGTCTCCCAATGGATTTTCAGTAAGAGATGCTGGCCAGCTGATTGAAATTGTATGGCCTTGGGGCCTGTACACCAGCTGGATAAGTGGCCAAGCAAGGCGTTTGGAGGGCCTTGTGGGCTGGAATGTAGGGAGGGAAACTGGGACAGCAGAGTTTTCTTGTTGGGTCATGAGACACACTTTTAATTCTCCTGATCTCACAGGAAAGAATCACATTTACTTTTTCAGAGCTGCTTTCATTGGTGGTCACCTACTCAGGTTGAAGTTTAAAGGCCATCGGGGTCCTGTTAATGATTTGCATACAATTAGGTGTGGTTTTCACAGGACAAAAACAAAAATACCTGGAAAAACTCAGCAGGTCTGGCAGCATCTGCAGAGAGGAGCACAGTTAACGTTTCAAGTCCAAATGAACCCTCAACAGAACTAAGTAAAAATAGAAGAGAGGTGAAATACAAGCTGGTTTAAGGGGGGCGGGGTGTGGGGGGTGGGGGGTGGGACAAGTAGAGCTGGATAAAGGGACAGTGATAGGTGGAGATAACCAAAAGATGTCACAGACAAAAGGACAAAGAGGTGTTGAAGGTGGTGATATTATCTAGGGAATGTGCTAATTAAGGGTAGAAAGCAGGACAAGCAAGGTACAGATAGCCCTAGTAGGGGTGGGGTGGGGTGGGGTGAAGGAATCAAAAAAGGCTAAAAGGTAGAGATAAAACAATGGATGGAAATACATTTAAAAATAAAGGAAGTAGGTGGGAAAAGAAAAATCTATATAAATTATTGGGAAAAAAGGTGGGGGGGGGGAAATCGGAAAGGGGGTGGGGATGGAGGACAGAGTTCATGATCTAAAATTGTTGAACTCAATATTCAGTCCGGAAGGCTGTAAAGTGCCTAGTCGGAAGATGAGGTGCTGTTCCTCCAGTTTGCATTGAGCTTCACTGGAACAATGCAGCAAGCCAAGGACGGACATGTGGGCATGAAAGCAGGGTGGAGTATTGAAATGGCAAGCGACAGGGAGGTATGGGTAATGCTTGCGGACAGACCGAAGGTGTTCTGCAAAGTGGTCACCCAGTCTGTGTTTGGTCTCTCCAATGTAGAGGAAACCGCATTGGGAGCAATGAATGCAGTAGACTAAATTGAGGGAAGTGCAAGTGAAATGCTGCTTCACTTGAAAGGAGTGTTTGTGCCCTTGGACGGTGAGGAGAGGGGAAGTAAAGGGGCAGGTGTTGCACCTTCTGCGGTTGCATGATGTCACCACCAAACACATCTTCCCTTCACCCCCCTGACAGCATTCCGCAGGGATTGTTCCCTCCATGACACCCTGGTCCACTCCTCCATCACCCCCTACACCTCAACCCCCTCCCACGGCACCTTCCCATGCAACCACAGAAGGTGTAACACCTGCCCCTTTACTTCCCCCCTCCTCACCGTCCAAGGGCCCAGGCACTCCTTTCAAGTGAAGCAGCATTTCACTTGCACTTCCCTCAAGTTAGTCTACTGCATTCATTTCTACCAATGCGGTTTCCTCTACATTGGAGAGACCAAACGCAGACTGGGTGACCGCTTTGCAGAACACCTTCAGTCTGTCCACAAGCATTACCCACATACCTCCCTGTCGCTTGCCATTTCAACACTCCACTCCGCTTTCATGCCCACATGTCCATCCTTGGCTTGCTGCATTGTTCCAGTGAAGCTCAAAGCAAACTGGAGGAACAGCACCTCATCTTCCGACTAGGCACTTTACAGCCTTCCGGACTGAATATTGAGTTCAACAATTTTAGATCATGAACTCTCTACTCCATCCCCACCCCCTTTCCGATTTCCCCCCCTTTTTTTCCCAATAATTTATATAGATTTTTCTTTTCCCACCTACTTCTTTTATTTTTAAGTGTATTTCCATCCATTGTTTTATCTCTACCTTTTAGCCTTTTTTGATTCCTTCACCCCACCCCACCCCCACTAGGGCTACCTGTACCTTGCTTGTCCTGCTTTCTACCCTTAATTAGCACATTCCCTAGATAATATCACCATCTTCAACACCTCTTTGTCCTTTTGTCTGTGACATCTTTTGGTTATCTCCACCTATCACTGGCCCTTTATCCAGCTCTACTTGTCCCACCCCCCCACCCCCCTTAAACCAGCTTATATTTCACCTCTCTTCTATTTTTACTTAGTTCTGCTGAAGGGTCATTCAGACTCGAAACGTTAATTGTGCTTCTCTCCGCAGATGCTGCCAGATCTGCTGAGTTTTTCCAGGTATTTTTTTTGTTTTGGATTTCCAGCATCCGCAGTTTTTTGCTTTTATTTTAGTGGTTTTCACAGGAACAGTCTCTGAAGCCTGTTCTGTGATTCAATTAGATCATCAATGACCTGTCAAAACAGTGGCATTAAAATCCCAACAGCATACAGTAATTTACTTGACTCTACATTTAAATGACCCCCTTCATCTGTCCCCTTCAACCTGATTTCCGCAGATTAGGGAGACGTACAATTATCCCCCGTATGTCAATAAGTCAACAAAAAAGGAAGCTTCAGAAATCCCAGGTTAAAAGTGCAGAAATCTGACCTCCCTCATCTCTTGCCACCCACCCCTTCCCCACCCCCTTCATGGACTGCATGTGTTCAGCAATCTAGTTTGTGTACTTTTGGCATGCTGGAGAGTTAAAGTACACTGTGGGGTAGCACTCCAGAACAGCAGCAGTTTGTCAGCTTTCAGGGTGGCAGTCTATGTAGATATTTGAACTGATTCAGGACACCGAGTTTCATTTGCTCCCTGCTCCTGCACGAAATATCAATCGAGCGCTTGTTCTGCTCCAGTCATAAACTTAGAGACACTGAAAGTCCACCTAGTTTATAAAATGTCTTCAACATGTCCAATGACTTTGGACCTGTTTTCAAATCCCTCTGTGGTTTTGCACTTACTTAAAGCAGCAACCTCCTTCAGCCAACAACCCCAAGAGGTCTCTACACTCCTCCAATTCTGGCCTCTTGAGCATCCCTGATTTTAATCACTCTACCATTCACTTCCATGCTTTCATCTTCCTATGTCCCAAACTCTGGAATCACCTTCCTAAACCTCTCTTCTCTTTTAAGACATCCCTTAAAACCTGCCTCTTTGACCAAACTTTTGGTCACCATTTCTAATATCTCCTTTTATGGCTCAATGTTAAAATTCCATTTGACATTCACTCCTGTGAAGCACATTTTTCTATGTTAATTGTGCTGTGTAAGTGCATACTGAATCCTTGAACAAGAGATGGGTTTCTCCTGCAATCTGCCAATATCCCAGCTAAAGAGCACTGACGTGATGGACAGTGACACACCCAATCATGAATGGTGGTGGAAATTAAACAACTAGTGAGAGGAGGAGGATTCATGAATGTCCCATCCAAAATGGTGGTGGAGCTCAGCACATCAGTGCAAAAGTTGAAGCTTTTGTAATCAACTTCAGCCAGAAGTGCAAAATGGATGATCCATCTCGATTTCTTCCTGACGTCCCCAGCATCAAGTTCTAGCTTTTGTATTTCCAGTTCGAACTTTTCATTTTTCTTTGATTTTCTTTATCCTCTTTTTCTCTTTCCATCTCAAGCTGCTTCATCTGCAACTGAATTCTAGTCAACTCAACTGAATTGCTATCTGGATTAACTTTTCCTTCTTCCAATCCCAGGTGCTCTGCTATTACCTCAATTATTTCTGCTTTTTTAGCCCCTGCTTTTAATAACTTTGCTGCTAATGTGATTAACCTAGCTTTAGTTAATTGTGGAAAATCATTCAGGGACAAAACTTCCTCTTCTAGAAAGATCCTAGCAATTGACAAAACCATTTTGCGTTTCAATCAGTATAGTAAAATTCACCATTGAAATCTTATCAACCTCAACAAGTAGCAGCACTAATGTTTGTCTATGAATCCAAAATCCCACAAGAGCCCCCAATTTATGATCCTAGGCCAGACCCCTAAGTTTTTGGTAAGATCCCGTTAGGGACCAATAACATTTTGTTTAAAGTAGACAAAGGTACAGATTCAAGACACTTACTAAGAGAATAAAGCCACCAGATTCCATGGATTCTGAACAAACAAAAACACACTTTACTATACAAGGTCAGAAAGATAAAACAATTTACAATATCATTTTTTAATCATTCACAGGATGTGGGCTTCACTGGCTGGGCCAGCATTTATTGCCCATCCCTAGTTGCCCTTGAGAAGGTGGTGGTGAGCTGCCTTCTTGAACCACTGCAGTTCCTGGGATGTAGGTACACCCACAGTGCTGTTAGGGAGGGAGTTCCAGGATTTTGACCCAGCGACAGTGAAGGAATGGCGGTATATTTCCAAGTCAGGATGATGAGATACTTGGAGGGGAACCTCCAGGTGATGGTGTTCCCAACTATCTGCTGCCCTTGTCCTTCTAGATGGTAGTGGTCGTGGGTTTGGAAGGTGTTGTCCAAGGAGCCTTGGTGAATTCCTGCAGTGCATCTTGTAGATGGTGCACATTGCTGCTACTGTGCATCAATGGTGGAGGGAATGAATGTTTGTGGATGCAGTGCCAATCAAGCAGACTGCTTTGTCCTGGATGGTACCAAGCTTCTTGGGTGTTGAGGGAGCTGCACTCATCCAGGCAAGTGGGGAGTATTCCATCACACTCCTGATTTGTGCCTCGTAGATGGTGGACAGGCTTTGGTGACTCAGGAGGTGAGTTACTCATCACACGATTCCTAGGCTCTGACCTGCTCTTGTGGCCACAGTATTTATATGGCTTGTCCAGTTCAGTTTCTGGTCAATGGAAACTCTCAGGATGTTGATAGTGGGGGATTCAGTGATGGTAATGCCATTGAACATCAAGGGGCAATGGTTGGATTCTCTCTTGTTAGAGATGGTCATTGCCTGACATTTGTGTGGCATGAATGTTACTTGCCACTTATCAGCCCAAACCTGGATATTGTCCAGGTCTTGCTGCATTTGGACATGGACTGCTTCAGTATCTGAGGAGTCACGAATAATGCTGAACATTGTACAATCATCAGCAAACACCCACTTCTGACCTTATGATGGAAGGAAGGTCATTGATGAAGCAGCTGAAGATGGTGGGGCCTAGGACACTACCCTGTGGAATTCCTGCAGTGATGTCCTGGAGATGAGATGACTAACCTCCAACAACCACAACCATCTTCCTTTGTGCTAGGTTGAACTCCAACCAGCGGAGAGTTTTCCCCCGATACCTACTGACTCCAGTTTTGCTAGGGCTCCTTGATGCCACACTAGGTCAAATGCTGCCTTGATGTCAAGGGCAGCCACTCTCAGCTCATCTCGGGAGTTCAGCTCTTTTGTCCATGTTTTAACCAAGGCTGTAATGAGGTCAGGAGCTGAGTGGCTCCAGCAGAACCCAAACTGAGCATCAGTGAGCAGGTTATTGCTAAGAAAGTGCTGCTTGATAGCACTGTTGATGACCCCTTCCATCACTTTACTGATGATCGAGAGTAGACTGATGGGGCAGTAATTGGTCCCATTAAGCCTCCTTGTGGAGGAATAAAACACATGTATAATTGTGAAATAAAATACACGTATAATTGTGAATGAAATAAACTACACATATAATTGGGAAAGGAAATTAATATACATGTATAATGAAATTACTGTAGAATGTCCCCAGTCACACAGCCAGCACATAAATTAGCAAATCAAAGGGCCAGTGCTACCTTCCCAGACTAAGGGGCTCTGGATGTCAGATACGGTGGCAAAATCTAAGGGAAAAAAAAACTATTGTGTGTGCATTGCGCGGGATATGTAACCATTAACACTATCTATTTGCTGAACCATCGACATTGTCCTGTCTATTTGCTAAACCATTGACATTGTCCTAAACAAAAACAGAAGTACCTGGAAGAACTCAGCAGATCTGGCAGCATCGGCGGAGAAGAAAAGAGTTGACGTTTCGAGTCCTCATGACCCTTCAACAGAACTGAGTGAATCTAAGGAGAGGGGTGAATATAAAACAAAAACAGAATTACCTGGAAAAACTCAGCAGGTCTGGCAGCATTGGCGGAGAAGAAAAGAGTTGACGTTTCGAGTCCTCATGACCCTTCGACAGAACTTGAGTGAGTCCAAGAAAGAGGTGAAATATAAGCTGGTTTAAGGTGTGTGGGGTGGGGGGGGGGAGAGAGAGAGAGAGAGAGAGAGAGAAGTGGAGGGGGTCGGTGTGGTTGTAGGGACAAAAAAGCAGTGAAATATAAGCTGGTTTAAGTTGGGGGGGGTTGGGTTGGGGGAGAGAAGTTTGGGTGGGGGGGTGTGGTTGTAGGGACAGGTAAGCAGTGATAGGAGCAGATAATCAAAAGATGTCACAGACAAAAGAACACAGAGGCGTTGAAGGAGGTGATATTATCCAAACAAATGTGCTAATTAAGAATGGATGGCAGGGCACTCAAGGTACAGCTCTAGTGGGGGTGGGGTGGAAAGGCTAGCAGGGCATAAAAGATTTAAAAATAATGGAAATAGGTGGGAAAAGAAAAATCTATATAAATTATTGGAAAAAACAAAAAGGGGGAAGAAACGGAAAGGGGGTGGGGATGGAGGAGGGAGTTCAAGATCTAAAGTTGTTGAGTTCAATATTCAGTCTGGAAGGCTGTAAAGTGCCTAGTCGGAAGATGAGGTGCTGTTCCGCCAGTTTGCGTTGGGCTTCACTGGAACAATGCAGCAAGCCAAGGACAGACATGTGGGCAAGAGAGCAGAGTGCAGTGTTAAAATGGCAAGCGATAGGGAGGTTTGGGTCATTCTTGCGGACAGACCACAGGTGTTCTGCAAACACCTGTTGCCCAGTTTACGTCTGGTCTCTCCAATGTAGAGGAGACCACATTGGGAACAACAAATGCAGTAGACTACGTTGGGGGAAATGCTGCTTCACTTGAAAGGAGTGTTTGGGCCCTTGGACGGTGAGGAGAGAGGAAATGAAGGGGCAGGTGTTGCATCTTTTGCGTGGGCATGGGGAGGGGCCATAGATGGGGGTTGAGGAGTAGGGGGTAATGAAGGTGTGGACCAGGGTATCCTGGAGGGAACGATCCCTACGGAATGCCGCCGGGGGGGTGAAGGGAAGATGTGTTTGGTGGTGGCATCTTGCTAGAGTTGGCGGAAATGGCGGAGGATGATCCTTTGAATACAGAGGCTGGTGGGGTGATAAGTGAGGACAAGGGGGGACCCAATCATGTTTCTGGGAGGGAGGAGAAGGCGTGAGGGTGGATGCGTGGGAGATGGGCCTGACACGGTTGAGGGGCCTGTCATCGACCATGGGTGGAAAACCTCGGTTAAGGAAGAAGCAGGACATGTCAGAGGAACTGTTTTTGAAGGTAGCATCATCAAAACAGATGCGATAGAGGTGAAGGAACTGAGAGAATGGGATGGAGTCCTTACAGGAAGCAGAGTGTGAGGAGCTGTAGTCGAGGTAGCTGTGGGAGTCGGTAGGTTTGTAATGGATATTGGTGGACAGTCCATCACCAGAGATTGAGACAGAGAGGTCAAGGAAGGGAAGGGAAGTGTCAGAGATGGACCATGTGAAAATGATGGAGGGGTGGAGATTGGAAGCAAAATTAATAAATTTTTCCAAGTCCCGACGAGAGCATGAAGCAGCACCGAAGTAATCATCGATGTACCGGAGAAAGAGTTGTGGAAGGGGGCCAGAGTAGGACTGGAACAAGGAATGTTCCAGATACCCCATAAAGAGACAGGCATAGCTGGGGCCCATGCAGGTACCCATAGCCACACCTTTTATTTGGAGGAAATGAGAGGAGTTGAAGGAGAAATTGTTCAGTGTGAGAACAAGTTCAGCCAGACGGAGGAGAGTAGTGGTGGAGGGGGATTGTTCGGGCCTCTGTTCGAGGAAGAAGCCAAGGACCCTCAGACCATCCTGGTGGGGGATGGAGGTGTAGAGGGATTGGTGAAGAGGAAGCGGTTGGGGCCAGGGAACTGGAAATTGTTGATGTGACGTAAGGTGTCAGAGGAATCACGGATGTAGGTGCGAAGGGACTGGACAAGGGGAGAGAGAAGGGAGTCAAGATAACGAGAAATGAGTTCCGTGGGGCAGGAGCAAGCTGACACGATTGGTCTACCGGGACAGTTCTGTTTGTGGATTTTGGGTAGGAGGTAGAAGCGGGCCATCCGTGGTTGGGTGACTATCAGGTTGGAAACTGTGGGAGGAAGATCTCCAGAGGAGATGAGGTCAGTGACAGTCCTGGAAACAATGGCTTGATGTTCAGTGGTGGGGTCATGGTCCAGGGAGAGGTAGGAGGAAGTGTTTGTGAGTTGACGCTCAGCCTCTGCGAGGTAAAGGTCAGTGCGCCAGACTACAACAGCACCACCCTTGTCAGCAGGTTTGATGACAATGTTTGGGTTGGACCTGAGAGAACGGAGTGCAATAAGTTCAGAGAGAGACAGATTAGAATGGGTGAGAGGAGCAGAGAAATTGAGACGACTAATGTCGTGCCGACAGTTCTCAATGAAAAGATCAAGAGAAGGTAAGAATCCAGAAGGGGTCCAGGTGGAGGGAGAATATTGGAGGTGGGTAAAAGGATCCGTTGAATGGGGAGGGGACTCCTGCCCAAAGAAGTGAGCATGGAGACGAAGACGGCGGAAGAAGAGTTCAGCATCGTGCCGAGCCCGAAATTCATTGCGATGAGGGCGTAAGGGTATGAAACTAAGTCCTTTGCTGAGCACTGAACGTTCAGCGTTGGAGAGGGGAAGGTCAGGGGGTATAGTGAATACACGGCCAGGGCTGGGATTGGAAGATGGGGTGTGGACGGAGGGATAGGCAGGGGTGGAGGGCCCTAGATGGGTGTTGGTGTTGATGAGTTGTTGGAGCTTGCGTTCCTTAGCACTTGAGAGAAAGAGAAAAAGTTTCTTGTTGAGGCATCGGATGAGACAAAGAATAAAATGAAACTGGGGGCATGCGCAGCTTTGAAAAAGGCTACGGCGGTGCTGCTGGAGGGAGAGGTCGAGTGTGTGCATATGGCGGCGCATGGCACTGAGTGTGGATCTCAGAATGTGACGGGAACAGCAGTCTGAAAAACGTTTTATATCCCGGAGATACCTGTAATCCTGAGTGGGTTCGAAACAAGAGGGATGGAATTTCAGTTGAAATTTACCACGTGGGGTAAGTCGGAGATGGAGACAGTCATTGAGAAAGGAGATATGGCTGTGAAAGCGGGTTTTAATAAACACCTTGTCAAACACCAGGAGAGAAATGGAAAGCAATGAGGGTGAACAAGGCAAAAGAGAACTATGGAAATCTTGTCGCAGAGAGGAACAAAACTTCTTCAAGGTAGGCATTCCTTGAAGAGGAGTGGCAGTCAATTAAACAAAGAGATAAAAACAAAAAACTGCGGATGCTGGAAATCCAAAACAAAAGCAGAATTACCTGGAAAACTCAGCAGGTCTGGCAGCATCGGCAGGGAAGAAAAGAGTTGACGTTTCAAGTCCTCATGACCCTTCAACAGAACTGAGTGAATCTAAGAAGAGGGGTGAAATATAAGCTTGATATTGACATTGTCCTGTCTAATTGTTAAATCATTAACACTGATTGCTATCCTTTGAAGCCATTTGAAACTATTGTAATTGCCCAAGTTTCTGTCACGAACCTTTTGCTATATCTACGTGTGTAAAGAGGTGTTAGTCAGAGACTGGTTCACTCCGTTGTATGCGACTAGGCTCTCCGTGATATCACAACTTTAATAAAGACTTCCTAGACAAGCCTCCAGGGTCTGAGTGTTCACTCCGTTTTTCCGCGACAGATGGCGACGAGAGTGGGATCCGACTGAAGTCCAATGGCCTCTTAAGTTGGAGAGACAACCCCTTAAGTTGGAGAGCTAATTGAAAACCTGGACCGTCGGATCTCTGAAAAAGAATCCTTGCGGAGAAAGGGAGAGACTCTCCTAAGTTGGGGAGAGTACCAACTGCATCTTAGCTGAAAGGGGGATTGCAGTGAATTAGCATCCCAGCTGAAAGGGGAACTGCGAGTAAAAAGGGTAGCTACTGACCAAAAAGATTTGAAAGACCCAAAGAGTTGGAGGACTTGTTGAGGAACTCTTAAACACTGGTGAGTGCATAGATAGGGAAAACGCGCTGCGCTATTTAATTGTGTTTCCTTTCCAGATAAAATGGGAAATCGTAGCAGCAGAGGCATCTGCCGCATCCCCAGCTCCACAGGAATTCAAAAACAGACCAAAGCCAGAACCCAAATCAGGAACTTTGAAGATGGGCAAGAAAACAGAAAAACGTATGAAAATGGTAACCAGGGCTCGGCAGAAGGTAGGAGACCTGCTGCCCCCCCCCAGGGTCGCCAGCCAACGTTGTTATAACAGAAACGGGAGATGACAGATATGCGGTGCCTTTCAGTAGTGATTTATATGGCTGGACACAAGGGGAATGGCCTATGGCAGCAGTTTTAAAATACCTCTCATCCAGACCTGGTGGGATGGAGTTGCAAATGGGGCCGGAGATCCTACTTGGGATTTTGATTATATGCTGGGTTGTTTTGAAAAATGGATGGAGGTAGCAAAGCGGCATCAGCCCCCCAAACAAAAGAATAAACAGGAGGGTTTGGCTTCTGATCATGAGACCCCGACCAACTGAGGGGGTACCCCGGATACCACCCTAAAGGAGAAAGAGCCTGAAAACCCCTCTGCCCCTCCACCTTATCCCACTAACTGCGGACTACTGGGGCCTTATCCCCAGTTCCCTAGACTCATGTCGCCCATTTCTGACAGCCCTTGTCAGCCTCCTCTCCCTGATATCCTGATAGAAGAACTAATAGGGATGGTAGCGGCTTGGAGACAGTCTAATAGAGTGGCGAGACCTGGTGCGAAAGCTGGAGCAGAGGCAGAAGCGAGTCCGGGGCCATCAAATCCCGTCCCGACTGATGACCAGCGTAAACACCCTTCCCGATTCAGGGGGAATCTGATAGTGAAAGTAAGAAAGCGACTAGGCTAAATGGAGCCATCACGCGAAGCCTCTCTATACAGATAGCAGCTGACTCTGCCTCTCATGCATTTCAGGCCCCTAAAATAATGATCGGAGACATGGCCATACTTAAACCTTGGACCCCAGCTGAGGCTCGCGCCATGGTAGCCGAGGCACCCAACCCCATTAAGCGTCCCGCAGCCTTCCTCAATTGATTGGAGCAAATGTGTGCAATTTATCAACCCCTTCCAGGCGACTTACAAGCCTTGTTGAAATTTGCTTATGGTAGCTCCTGGGCCACTGAAGGATACCATTCCGGTGCCACCTGGGGAAAATGGGGATTGGCAGTCCGGTGAGGAGCAAGCTGAAACGGGAAATGAAAGTTTAGAGCATTGGTTGCGTGTGAGGGGACGAATTGCCATTATGGGGGCAGCACAGAGACATGGGGACCTGGGGGAAGTAACTCGGTGTTTGCAGAGGAAAGATGAGGGCGCCCCTGATTTTATTGCCAGATTCTGTAATACCTGGGAAGAGTATACAGGTGTTCCCTTGGAGGGCAACAGGCCCTTGGCTATTCAGACGCTGCTGAACTGTATGCTGCCCCAACAAGCCCAGGCCTTTAAGATGCAGAATCTAAATTGGCAAACTATGCACTGGTCCAAAATTACCACTACTTTGGTCAATATGGACCGCGAGGGACTGTTCGCCAGCCCCCGGGAGAGCCCCAAACAACAAAAGACCCAATTCAATCATCAGGAACAGGGCAGATGTAAGGGACAGGCTAGGGGTCCGAGACAGGACAAATCCCGCAAGTGCGGGAAGAAAGGGCACTGGGCCAGGGACTGCCAATCTACTCCCCACAAGGAGCATGCTATGCCACACAGGCAGCCGATAACCGCGGTTCCCTCCTTTACTTATAATAACCCTTTTCCGCAAGATTAGCGGGGCCCAGGGGAGGTTATGGTACAGGGAGCGGTTATATCACTTTCCCAAGACTCGGAAGCACAACCTATGGTAACCCTTAGAATAGGAGATACTCATTTACGAGCCTTGGTGGACACTGGCGCTACCCTGTCCTCTTTACCCCCCTCCCTGGGATTAGCCCTTAGTCTGAACAGGGTAATGACTGTGGGAGTGTCTGGTGTTCCTTTATCAGAGCCCCTATCGAAACGGGTTGTTTTGTCATTAAAAGACAACCGTGTAGAGGAGACACTGATAGTATCAGCAACCACTCCCTTACCCCTGCTAGGACGCCAGAGCCTGTGCAAATTAGGAGCCACTATCTACTGTACCCCTCAGGGCATGTATATGGAGGTACCCTCGCCCCAGACCCATCAGTTAGCATCCCTACTCCTTACCCCCGAAGCTGAGCCCGAACCGACCTTATATTGCTGGCAATTTGAGGGTAATCCTTATGCGGCAAAGATGGGCCGCTTGTGGCAGGAAATTGATAAGCTGCCAGTTTTGATTCCTGTTAGGACTCTGAAAAGCCTGTTACAGGTGGTGCAGTATTACTCTCGCTTACACTGTGCTACGTGGATTACAATGAAAGATGACCCTGAATATCGCCAAAGGGCCAAATGCTTTTGCAGGACAATCGACCTCCATCAGCCCTGACCCCTACCTTTATTTCGGGGAAGCGGGCATAGGCGTCCCAGTGCACCTAACCACAGAGCAGCAGCCCCTGTTCCGTATGGACCTTGATTCAGCACCCCACTTGACACTCGCTATTCAGCCCCCCTTCCTGGCAAAGCACATAGGTCCCATGATTAAGCAGTTACAGTCAGCCTCTACCTCTGAATGCATTGGATCTTTTGAGTGGTTTGGACCTGCTGAGGGTAGAATATACCTCCCTGGTATTTCCTGTCAGTTAATCGACCCTCTTGCGGAATTTTAGCGGCAGCAGCCCCCTGGGCAGCCCAGCCTTGTTGGCCCTCCAGCATTGGACATAATCAATAGCGATTTTTGGGCCCTGCACAAGACTCATGTAGGCCTAGTGCTCACCGCCCCAGACCACCGTGTCATACTACGAAAGGATGTTGTGCTGCCCTGCGTTTGACAGTACCGACTGACCCCTGAAGCTGAGACGGGCATCGCATCAGTCATAGACTCCCTGCTCCAACAAGGGGTTCTCAAGCCTACTGTCAGCACCTGTAACACACCAATACTGCCTATATCTAAAGTTGGACGGCCAGATGAATGGCGTTTTGTGCAGGACTTGCGAGCTGTAAATAATATCGTGATTCCCATAGCCCCGGTGGTGCCTGATGTAAATGTGGTTCTATCCTCTATCCCATCTGAAGCTGCAGTCTACACTGTAGTTGACTTGTGTTCTGCATTCTTTTCCATCCCTCTCCATCCTGATAGCCAGTATTTGTTTGCTTTTACGTATAAAGGATGACAGTATACCTGGACACGGCTTCCCCAAGGGTATACAGGGAGCCCTGCTGTGTATGCAGCTGCTGTGAAATATGATTTGGAAGAATGCTGTCTGAATGGAAACTCTACCTTGATACAGTATGCTGATGACCTTTTAGTAGCCTCACCTACCCTGGAAGACTGTGTAGAGGACTCAGTGACTTTGCTCCAATTCTTAGCTACAAGAGGCCACAGGGTATCGAGGCCTAAACTACAGATCTGCCAGTCGCAAGTCCAGTACCTGGGATTCAACTCGAAGGCTGGAACTCGGCAAGTAGGACCTGAGCAAGTACAGGCTATCCTACGAATACCCCCTCCTAAGACTAAAAAGGAAGTCCTTTCTTTTCTAGGCATGGTTGGCTATTGTCGACAATGGATACCCGATTATCGCCTGCATGATGCTGTCCTCCGTGCTGCTACTCTGAAAGAAGCACCCGCACTCGTTCAATGGACTCCAGAACGGGAGTCAGCATTCCAAGCCCTCAAGACAGCTGTAACAACAGCCCCGGCTTTGGGGCTACCTAACTATGCGTGCCCTTTTCAGTTGCACATCTGTGAGAAGGAAGGGAGTGCTTACATAGGACCATGGAGGAGGAAGGAAGTGGAAAGGACCCTATCTCGCGTTGCTAACAGCTCGGACAGCTTTGAAGATTGAAGGGAAGGAAGACTGGATCCACGTCACCCGCTGTAAAAAACATTGTCCGGCGATAGTATAGCAACTGTTACTAAGTGATTTAACTTGTATTATGTATTGGATACTGTTCTTTGTTATATTCCACGGGGTATACCCAAGGGACCCTCACCCAAACACCTTTTTGCCTCTATGCCGCACCTATGCTAGAGAGGTAGGACAGGGTGCCTGTTGGATATGCGCCCAGACTCCCCAACATGGGGGAGAGACGGGTAATTGGCGTGCTGTTCCTCTAAATGACATTGAGTATGCTGACGTTCAAACTTTTAATATTGTAACATCGCAGCACAATATGGTTAGGGCTTGGTTCCATCGCTCTCCACCTGCCAATGGGTGGAACTATACAGAACAGGGGATTAGAATTAGACCCCCACTAGAGCCGATAAACGCCACCTGTTGGTGTTCCAACCTTACACTCAGCACTTATGATCTGGGACGAAGCTCCTGTCATACTACAGTATGATACATCTTTGACCTACCTGTCCGAAAGCCCGCCGGTACTGAAAATCCACCAGACCCTCTTAATGGTACATACTGGGTTTGTGGAGATAACGCTTACCCCTGGTTGCCTGGGATGCCTCAACTATCCCTTTTCTCTAATGTCCCTGTAGGAAATTCGGAAAAGAACGAAACCACTCCCACCTGGAGTGGCTGTTGCTACCTAGCATATTTAAAAATCCCTATCTTCGCCATATGGGTAAATCAGATATGCATCCACATCGGCGCCTACATCACCGTGGCATCTCAGAATCTGAACGATTCTGGATGATTGTTTTGCCCTCTTATGGATCGGCTCATAATTCACGTGAAATTATCAACCTGGCAGCTGCGCTTGAAAAAGTCGCTAATTCAACGGCTGATGCTCTGATTAAAACACAGAAACAGATCTCAGCTAGCACCACTGAAATGATAGCATTATGCCTAACTGTATTACAAAACAGGATGGCCCTTGACCTCCTTCTAGCTGAAAAAGGTGGCACTGTGCTATGATAGGCTCAGAGTGCTGCACTTATGTACCCGACGTCTCTGAAAATATCACTGACTTGGGACAGCATGTCATGGACAAGGTACAAGAAATAAAGAAGGCTGGGGAAAGTTCGAGCAATTTTTATAAAAAAGATTCTCAGTGGTCTACAATACTAGGTTGGTTTTCCGGTTGGGGAAGTTGGCTGCTATACTTTTTAATTGGGATAGGCGTAGCATGTATCATAGGGTGCTGGGCGAGTGTTACTTTACGGATTTGCTGCGCCCAGATTATCAATAGTGTCTCTACTGGATTAGGGGGTGCCCCAATCATTCCCCAAATGATGCGCACTGGCCCCAGCGAAGCCCACTGGCAGGGAGAGAAAGTTTACCCCGGCAGGGACCAGCCTTTTCCTCATGGTTATGAACCCCTGTATGATGATGAAGATATTATTCCTCATGGTGTTAATCGAAAAGAAAAGATTAACAAGGAGGGACTGTGGAGGAATAAAATACGTGTATAATTGTGAATGAAATAAAATACACGTATAATTGTGAATGAAATAAACTACACATATAATTGGGAAAGGAAATTAAAATAAATGTATAATGAAATTACTGTAGAATGTCCCCAATCAGTCATGCAGCCAGCACATAAATTATCAAATCAAAGGGCCAGTGCTACCTTCCCAGACTAAGGGGCTCTGGATGTCAGATATGGTGGCAAAATCTAAGGGGGAAAAAAACTATTGTGTGTACATTGCCCAGGATATGTAACCATGAACACTATCTATAGAATTACCTGGAAAAACTCAGCAGGTCTGGCAGCATTGTTGGAGAAGAAAAGAGTTGACGTTTCGAGTCCTCATGACCCTTCGACAGAACTTGAGTTCGAGTCCAAGAAAGAGTTGAAATATAAGCTGGTTTAAGGTGTGTGGGGAGCGGAGAGAGAGAGAGAGAGGAGGGGGTTGGTGTGGTTGTAGGGACAAACAAGCAGTGATAGAAGATCATCAAAAGATGTCACCAACAACAGAACAAAAGAACGCATAGGTGTTAAAGTTGGTGATATTATCTAAACGAATGTGCTAATTAAGAATGGATGGTAGGGCACTCAAGGTATAGCTCTAGTGGGGGTGGGGAGATCATAAAAGATTTAAAAATATTTAACAATAATGGAAATAGGTGGGAAAAGAAAAATCTATATAATTTATTGGAAAAAAACAAAAGGAAGGGGGAAACAGAAAGTGGGGGGGATGGAGGTGGGAGCTCAAGACCTAAAGTTGTGGAATTCAATATTCAGTCCGGAAGGCTGCAAAGTGCCTAGTCAGAAGATGAGGTGTTGTTCCTCCAGTTTGCGTTGGGCTTCACTGGAACAATGCAGCAAGCCAAGGACAGACATGTGGGCAAGAAAGCAGGGTGGAGTGTTAAAATGGCAAGCGACAGGGAGGTTTGGGTCATTCTTGCGGACAGACCGCAGGTGTTCTGCAAAGCGGTCGCCCAGTTTACGTTTGGTCTCTCCAATGTAGAGGAGACCACATTGGGAGCAATGAATGCAGTAGACTAAGTTGGGGGAAATGCAAGTGAAATGCTGCTTCACTTGAAAGGAGTGTTTGGGCCTTTGGACGGTGAGGAGAGAGGAAGTGGAGAGGCAGGTGTTGCATCTTTTGCGTGGGCATGGGGTGGTGCCATAGGAGGGGGTTGAGGAGTAGGGGGTGATGGAGGAGTGGACCAGGGTGTCCCGGAGGGAGCGATCCCTACGGAATGCCGATACGGGGGGTGAAGGGAAGATGTGTTTGGTGGTGGCATCATGCTGGAGTTGGCGGAAATGGCGGAGGATGATCCTTTGAATGCGGAGGCTGGTGGGGTGATAAGTGAGGACAAGGGGGACCCTATCATGTTTCTGGGAGGGAGGAGAAGGCGTGAGGGCGGATGCGCAGGAGATGGGCCGGACACGGTTGAGGGCCCTGTCAACGACCGTGGGTGGAAAACCTCGGTTAAGGAAGAAGGAGGACATGTCAGAGGAACTGTTTTTGAAGGTAGCATCATCGGAACAGATGCGACGGAGGCGACGGAACTGAGAGAATGGGATGGAGTCCTTACAGGAAGCGGGGTGTGAGGAGCTGTAGTCGAGGTAGCTGTGGGAGTCGGTGGGTTTGTAATGGATATTGGTGGACAGTCTATCACCAGATATTGAGACAGAGAGGTCAAGGAAGCGAAGGGAAATGTCAGAGATGGACTACGTGAAAATGATGGAGGGGTGGAGATTGGAAGCAAAATTAATAAATTTTTCCAAGTCCCGACGAGAGGATGAAGCAGCACCGATGTAATCATCGATGTACCGGAGAAAGAGTTGTGGAAGGGGGCCGGAGTAGGATTGGAACAAGGAATGTTCCAGATACCCCATAAAGAGACAGGCATAGCTGGGGCCCATGCGGGTACCCATAGTCACACCTTTTATTTGGAGGAAGTGAGAGAAGTTGAAGGAGAAATTGTTCAGTGTGAGAACAAGTTCAGCCAGACGGAGTAGAGTAGTGGTGGATGGGGAATGTTCGGGCCTCTGTTCGAGGAAGAAGCTAAGGGCCCTCAGACCATCCTGGTGGGGGATGGAGGTGTAGAGGGATTGGACATCCATGGTGAAGAGGAATCGGTTAGGGCCAGGGAACTGGAAATTGTTGATGTGACGTACGGTGTCAGAGGAATCACGGATGTAGGTGGGAAGGGACTGGACAAGGGGAGAGAGAAGAGAGTCAAGATAACGTGAAATGATTTCTGTGGGGCAGGAGCAAGCTGAGACGATCGGTCTACCGGGGCAGTTCTGTTTGTGAATTTTGGGTAGGAGATAGAAGCGGGCCGTCCGAGGTTGGGCGACTATCAGGTTGGAAGCTGTGGGAGGAAGATCCCCAGAGGAGATGAGGTCAGTGACAGTCCTGGAAACAATGGCTTGATGTTCAGTGGTGGGGTCATGGTCCAGGGAGAGGTAGGAGGAAGTGTCTGCGAGTTGACTCTCATCCTCCGTGTGGTAGATGTCAGTGCGCCAGACAACAACAGCACCACCCTTGTCAGCGGGTTTGATGACAATGTCAGGGTTGGACCTGAGAGAATGGAGTGCAGTAAGTTCAGAGAGAGACAGGTTAGAAAGGGTGAGAGGAGCAGAGAAATTGAGACGACTAATGTCGCGCTGACAGTTCTCAATGAAAAGATCAAGAGAAGGTAAGAATCCAGAGGGAGGGGTCCAGGTGGAGGGAGAATATGGGAGGTGGATGAAAGGATCCGTTGAATGGGGAGAGGACTCCTACCCAAAGAAGTGAGCCCAGAGACGAAGACGGTGGAAGAAGAGTTCAGCATCATGCCGAGCCCGAAATTCATTGAGGTGAGGGCGTAAGGGTATGAAACTGAGTCCTTTGCTGAGCACTGAACGTTCAGCATCGGAGAGGGGAAGGTCAGGGGGTATAGTGAATACACGATTGGGGCTGGGATTGGAAGATGGGGTGGGGACGGAGGGACAGGCAGGGGTGGAGTGTCCTAGATGGGTGTTGGTGTCGATGAATTGTTGGAGCTTGCATTCCTTAACACTTGAGAGAAAGAGAAAAAGTTTCTTGTTGAGGCGTCGGATGAACCGAAGAATAAAACGAAACTGGGGGCACGCACAGCTTTGAAAAAGGGTACGGCGGTGCTGCTGGAGGGAGAGGTCAAGTGTGTTCATATGGCGGTGCATGGCACTGAGTGTGGATTTCAGAATGTGACGGGAACAGCAGACTTCTCTTGATCTTTTCATTAAGAACTGTCGGCGCGACATTAGTCGTCTCAATTTCTCTGCTCCTCTCACCCTTTCTAACATGTCTCTCTCTGAACTTACTGCACTCCATTCTCTCAGGTCCAACCCTGACATTGTCATCAAACCCGCTGACAAGGGTGGTGCTGTTGTTGTCTGGCGCACTGACCTCTACCTCGCGGAGGCTGAGCGTCAACTCGCAGACACTTCCTCCTACCTCTCCCTGGACCATGACCCCACCACTGAACATCAAGCCATTGTTTCCAGGACTGTCACTGACCTCATCTCCTCTGGGGATCTTCCTCCCACAGCTTCCAACCTGATAGTCGCCCAGCCTCGGACGGCCCGCTTCTATCTCCCACCCAAAATCCACAAACAGAACTGCCCCAGTAGACCAATCGTCTCAGCTTGCTCCTGCCCCACAGAACTCATTTCTCGTTATCTTGACTCCCTTCTCTCTCCCCTTGTCCAGTCCCTTCCCACCTACATCCGTGATTCCTCTGACACCGTACGTCACATCAACAATTTCCAGTCCCTTGGCCCCAACCGCTTCCTCTTCACCATGGATGTCCAATCCCTCTACACCTCCATCCCCCACCAGGATGGTCTGTGGGCCCTTAGCTTCTTCCTCGAACAGAGGCCCGAACAATCCCCATCCACCACTACTCTCCTCCGTCTGGTAGAACTTGTTCTCACACTGAACAATTTCTCCTTCAACTCCTCTCACTTCCTCCAAATAAAAGGTGTGGCTAAGGGTACCCGCATGGGCCCCAGCTTTGTCTGTCTCTTTATGGGGTATGTGGAATATTCCTTGTTCCAGTCCTACTCCGGCCCCCTTCCACAACTCTTTCTCCGGTACATCGATGATTACTTCGGCGCTGCTTCATGCTCTCGTCAGGACTTGGAAAAATTTATTAATTTTGCTTCCAATCTCCACCCCTCCATCATTTTCACATAGTCCATCTCTGACACTTCCCTTCCCTTCCTTGACCTCTCTGTCTCAATCTCTGGTGATAGACTGTCCACCAATATCCATTACAAACCCATCGACTCCCACAGCTACCTTGACTACAGCTCCTCTCACCCCGCTTCCTGTAAGGACTCCATCCCATTCTCTCAGTTCCTTCGCCTCCATCGCATCTGTTCCGATGATGCTACCTTCAAAAACAGTTCCTCTGACATGTCCTCCTTCTTCCTTAACCGAGGTTTTCCACCCACGGTCGTTGACAGGGCCCTCAACCGTGTCCGGCCCATCTCCTGTGCATCCGCCCTCACGCCTTTTCCTCCCTCCCAGAAACATGATAGGGTCCCCCTTGTCCTCACTTTTCACCCCACCAGCCTCCGCATTCAAAGGATCATCCTCCGCCATTTCCGCCAACTCCAGCATGATGCCACCACCAAACACATCTTCCCTTCACCCCCCCTATCGGCATTCCGTAGGGATCGCTCCCTCCGGGACACCCTGGTCCACTCCTCCATCACCCCCTACTCCTCAACTCCCTCCTATGGCACCACCCTATGCCCACGCAAAAGATGCAACACCTGCCCCTTCACTTCCTCTCTCCTCACCGTCCAAGGGCCCAAGCACTCCTTTCAAGTGAAGCAGCATTTCACTTGCATTTCCCCCAACTTAGTCTACTGCATTCATTGCTCCCAATGTGGTCTCCTCTACATTGGAGAGACCAAACGTAAACTGGGCGACCGCTTTGCAGAACACCTGCGGTCTGTCTGCAAGAATGACCCAAACCTCTCTGTCGCTTGCCATTTTAACACTCCACCCTGCTCTCTTGCCCACATGTCTGTCCTTGGCTTGCTGCATTGTTCCAGTGAAGCCCAACGCAAACTGGAGGAACAACACCTCATCTTCCGACTAGGCACTTTACAGCCTTCCGGACTGAATATTGAATTCAACAACTTTAGGTCTTGAGCTTCCTCCTCCATCCCCACCCCCTTTCTGTTTCCCCCTTCCTTTTGTTTTTTTCCAATAAATTATATAGATTTTTCTTTTCCCACCTATTTCGATTATTTTTAAATATTTTTAAATCTTTTATGCTCTCCCCACCCCCACTATAGCTATACCTTGAGTGCCCTACCATCCATTCTTAATTAGCACATTCGTTTAGATAATATCACCAACTTTAACACCTATGTGTTCTTTTGTTCTGTTGTTGGTGACATTTTTTGATGATCTGCTTCTATCACTGCTTATTTGTCCCTACAACCACACCAACTCCCTCCACTTCTCTCTCTCCGCCCCCCCCACACACCTTAAACCAGCTTATACTTCAACTCTTTCTTGGACTCGAACTCAAGTTCTGTCGAAGGGTCATGAGGACTCGAAACGTCAACTCTTTTCTTCTCCACCGATGCTGCCAGACCTGCTGAGTTTTTCCAGGTAATTCTGTTTTTGTTTTGGATTTCCAGCATCCGCAGTTTTTTTGTTTTTAACACTATCTATATGCTGAACCATCGACATTGTCCTGTCTATTTGCTAAATCATGACATTGTCCTGTCTAATCGTTAAATCATTAACACTGATCGCTATCCTTTGAAGCAATTTGAAACTATTGTAATTGCCCAAGTTTCTGTCACAAACCTTTTGCTATATCTATGTGTGTAAAGAATTGTTAGTCAGAGACTGGTTCGCTCTGTTGTATGCGACTAGGCTCTCTGTGGTATCACGACTTTAATAAAGACTTCCTAGACAAGCCTCCAGGGTCTGAGACAAAAACAGAATTACCTGGAAAAACTCAGCAGGTCTGGCAGCATTGGCGGAGAAGAAAAGAGTTGATGTTTCGAGTCCTCATGACCCTCGAAACGTCAACTCTTTTCTTCTCCGCCGATGCTGCCAGACCTGCTGAGTTTTTCCAGGTAATTCTGTTTTTGTTTTGGATTTCCAGCATCTGCAGTTCTTTGTTGTTATCTCAGGGTCTGAGTGTTCACTCCGTTTTTCCGCGACACTCCTCCAGTGAGTTGTTTAATTGTTCAACACCAATCACGACTGGAGGTGGCAGGACTGCAGAGCTTAGATCTGATCCGTTGGTTGTGGGCTTGACAAATATCCCCATCCTCAATGATGGGAGAGCCCAGCACATCAGTGCAAAAGGGAAAGCTGAAGCATTTGCTACGATCTTCAGCCAGAAGTGATGATCCATCTTGGCCTCCTCTACAGGTCCCCAACATCACAGATGCCAGTCTTCAGCCAATTCGGTTCACTCCATGTGATATCAAAAGATGGCTGAAGGCAGTGGATACTGCAAAAGCTCTAACACTTATGCTGTTTGACACGCAAGTGTTGTAGCTTCACCAGGTTGACACCTCATTTTTAGGTATGCCTGGTGCTGCTCCTGGCATACCCTCCTGCACTCTTCATTGAACCAGGGTTGATCCCCTGGCTTGATGGTAATGGTAGATTGGGGGATATGTCGGGTAATGAGTATGTGTTCAAGTACAATTCTGTTGCTGCTGATGGCCCACAGCGCTTCATGGATGCTTGAGTTGCTAGATCTGTTCAAAATCTATCCCATTTAGCACAGTGGTAGTGCCATACAACATGATTGGTATCCTCAATGTGAAGGACTTCATTTCCAAAGTGACTGTGCGATGGTCACCGATAATATATCTGCAGATGCATCTGCAGCAGGTAGGTTGGTGAGGGTGAGGTCAAGTATGTTTTCCCTCTTGTTGGTTCCCTCACCACCTGCCACAGACCCAGTCTAGCAGCTTTAGGACTCAGCCAGCTTGGTCAGTAGTGGTGCTACTGAGCCACTCTTGGTGATGGACATTGAAGTCCCACATTCAGAGTACATTCTGCGCCCTCAGTGATGTTCATACATCAGCTGAGGGAGGGCCGTAATCAGCAGATTTCCATCCCATGGCCTGGTGCCATGAGACTTATGCCGACTGTATACCTATCCTGGCTGGGACAGGACATATCCAAGGATGGTCTGGGGCATATGATTCTGTGAGGCTGACTATGTCAGGCTGTTGCTATGAGACAGCACTCCCGATTTTGGCACTAGCTTCCAGATGTTGCCAAGGAGGACTTTACAGGGCCGTTGTCGTTTCCAGTGCCTAGGTCCGGTTTCATTCATTTCATTTTTTGTGACTTTGTAGCGGTTTGTTACAAATGAGTGGCTGACTAGGCCATTTCAGAGTCAACCATTGCTGTGGGTCTGGAGTCACATGTAGGCCAGACCAGGTAAGGATAACAGAACCAGACTTTTAATTCCAGGTTTTTATTGAATTTAAATTTCACCCTCTGCAATGGTGGGATTTGAACCTGGATCCCCAGAGCATTACCCTGGGTCTCTGGATTACTATCCAGCGACAATACCACTGCGCCATCGCCTCCCTTCAATATCTATCTTATCCTTTAACATTCAGGGTTCGTATGAGGTACATGTGTCATGAAAATAAAATAATTTTCATAATATTATTGTGATTCATTGTAAAGTTAGGTTAATAGTAGGGTTTAGTTTAATTTCTCCGTCTGGATGTGTGTGTGGGGGATTTAATTAAATTAGAGCAAGCTGGTCTGGAGCTTTTGAGTGTTCAAAAGGGAAGCTAGGTTTGAAATGCTAAATATGGAAACATGGCGGAAGTTTTAGAATGAGATGTATGAGGAACACTTGCATTTTTAGATAAACCAGAGTAGTGAATTTTAAAGAGATGGTAAGGTGTTACATCTAGCCAACAGAGGCTAAGCCAAACAGTGTGTTTATTTTTTCCCAAAGATTATTGAAAATATGAATACTATGAAATATTTATATTATGGAAAAAGTAAAGTTGCAAAGACATATTGGAACAATGTGATTTACATTAAAATGGGAGAAACATGTATAAAGGAGCTCCTTATGTATAAGAAGAAGACATTCTAAGATCTAACACAAGCGTGAAAAGCCTCCAATCTTTATGCATCAAGCTGCTGTCTACAGGAACCGAAGCTAAGAAAACTTACTTTGAATATCACTCTCCAGGGTATTGTGTGCTTTGCTTTGGTCTGTTTAATTCTATTTGTTTAACTGTTGCCTTAATGGAGGTCTAACTGGGAGTCAGACTAATTAGGGAATATAGGGGTTATTATAGTAGCAATTTGTAGACCTATGTATGTGCTTAAAATCTTTTCTTTTATTAATAAATGTTTAATTTAGTTTTGTAAAAACCTCTAAGTTTCAGTGGACTTATAACTACTGAATTCAAGGCACTCACCTCGACATAAAGTACAAATTGCAAAACAGTCATGGCAGCTGTTTCAAGTTTCCCTCTGGAATTTGAGCAGCTCAGCATTTACCATCTGCTGTGCCGTAACAACATGTGAATTAACAAACTATAGTCGAATACACTGCACAGCATGATAAATGATAGGTGTGACCAAAACAGATTCCATGGATTTCTCAACAATCCACCCAGACGTAAGTAAGCACTGAGTCAACCAATCTCACTGAAACTTTGTCTTTCTCCCCAGGGATTCCAATCTTCACCTTCAATGATCTTGCCTTGGAATTTTCTCCAAAACTCGCTCCAACTCAAATGGCTTCAACAACAGCTCATCTCAGTGTTTCAATCTCCTCTCCGGAGATTGTGTTCCCCTGGATTCCCATGTACACGCTCAACCAGCAACTCACAAGGACAACTTCAGATCTTCAGCCACATTGAGCAGAATGTTACTGCTCCAAAGGGGTACCTTTGCTCCAATGGCCACACAGCAGAGTCATGAACTTTCAGCTGCCTTCTTGGATCTTCAGGGCTTCTCCTAGCTCTCTTCAAATACCAGAGCTTCCCTTGACTTCACTTGATTTAAAGTCTGCTCCCTGCAGCGCTTTCTCTAATTGGAGCCTTTTTCTCTGCTCCTCTCTTTCAACTGAACTTAACTGGGACCTGTTTCTGTCCCGTCTCTGTCCCTCACATGTCGTTATGGGGACCTCCCTCTCCCCGTCCCCTCTCTCCTTTTTGGGACCCCTCCCTGTCCCCTACCTGGGACACTTGCCAGCAATGGTACTTCACATCCATTCATCTACCCGAGTTTTCGTGCTGTTTTCCTTTTTTTTATGCGGAGGTATGCTGGGCCTATCCTGGGCATGGAGAACTTCAAGATGCAGAACTGTGCAGGTTCAGCCCGCTCCCAGCCTGCACATGCACAGCAAGTGCGAGGTCTGTCGGGAGTTGAAGTTCCCAACCTTCGTAAGAAGCTAAATTAGGAATGAGTTCAATGTTCTCTAAATAAGAAGCTAACAGCAGATTCTGACAAATACCACGAGAAGAGAGGTGCAAGCTTTGCACCTTGTTCATAAAACCATTTGGAAGATTCTGTTTTAACAGATTATCTTTTGAAATAACATCAGCACTAGAGATCTTTCAAAGAACGATGTCAAAACTTTTAGAGGGCTTACACAGAGCTGCTTGCCACATGGATGACATTTTGATACATAGGTCCACTCAAGTGGAGCATGACATGAGAGTGAAGGCAGAGCTGAGAAGACTACAACAGTATTGATATTCAACAGTAATGGCGAGATTTCATAGCCACCAATCAGGTTTCTTGGTCACATAGTGAGCGAATCAGGAATAAAGGTTCATCCACTGAAGACTAGAGTCATAAAAGAATTTCCAGCTCCAAGGAACATCACAGAGTTACCAGTGTACGTGGGAATGGTGAATAAAGTAGCAAAATTTCTAAAAAAAAAGTTAACAGAGTTCAATGAGCCATTACATCAGTTGTTTTACCAAGACACGAATGGTGTTGGGAAGAAGCACATCAGAAATCATTTTTAAAAAATCAAGGAGAGAATGATGTCATTTGAGATATTAGCACATTATGATCTGGAGGTACCTAAAATTATCACAATGGACACTTCCTCTACAGGACTGGGGGCATTACTTTTTCAGATACAAAGAGATGGAAAACGCAGACCAGTCCATTACACATCATGGTCATTAACAGATACAGAGAAGAGATACACAGTAATCAAAAAGGAAACATTAGCAGCAACATGAGTTAGCAAGAAATTTGCTGGCTATGTCTAAGATCTTCACATTATGATAGGGACAGACCATAATCCTTCAAGCACACTACTGAATTTGAAAGAGCTTGCAGTGATGTCATCAAGAGTTCAAAGATTTAAATTGCGATTGATGAGGTTTGATACTCATACACTACACATTCAAGGGAAATAACAGAAATAACAGAGCATACAGACACAGGATCACGCATTGAAACAGAGAATCCAGAAAGATGCGATATTGAATTTGTGGAAGAAGTCGAGAAGTTTGCTATTATGACAGTCCATACATTACCAGCAGCTACACGAAGATTGAGAGAAATCAGGAAGACTCAGAAATCAGATGCTGAATGTAAGCAGATCAGAGAAGTTTGTTTTAAAGGATGGCCAACATATAAACTACATAGTCCTATCTTGAGACCATATTTCGAGCAGCAAGTACATCAAACATGATTGATGATTTACTAGTATATGGTCTTTGTGTAGTAAGCCTAAGAGTACTGAGACGTGAGATCTTGCAATGCCTATATCAAAGTCATTTGGGTATCACCAAAAACAAAGCCAGAGCACGGTATTCATTTTGGTGGACATGTCTCTCAAACACATTGGGATAAATTATACCCTGATGTATCACATGTACAATTCACAAGCACAAATCAAAAAAACCATTAATGTCATATTTTCCTACAAGCCCATGGGAACATCTAGGAATGGATTTATTTGATCATAAAGGAAAAATGTTCATAATAGTAGTAGATTACTACTTGAGGTGGATTGATGAGGTGGAGTTACATGGTCACACATCAATGAAAGAAATTTTCACAGTCCATGGGATTCCTGATATTGTGATATCAGATAACAGTCCACAATTTGCAAATATGGAAGTTCAAGAATTTACAGAATCATTTGGATTTGTTTGCACAAGTTCACCAAGGCTTCCTCAGGCTAATAAAGAAGTGGGGAGGGGTGTCAGAACTGTAAAGGCATTACTGTAAAAGAATGAGGATTTTCAGCTAGCACTATTGAGTTATGCATCCTCACCCTTGCGGAATGGATTGGCTCTGTGCGAGTTACTCATGGGAAGGAGATTGCAGACACAGATTCCTATCCTTCCATATACATTGATGCCACAGGTCAAAGACACAGACTTAGAGAAAGTACGAGAAAGAGAGGAAACTTATCAAAGTAAACAGATGAAACACTGTGATAGTCATTACAGAACGAGAATGTTATCCGATCTTCGACCGGGAGAACGGGTTTGAAACAGAGATCGATTGGGATATGGAGAAATAGTGGAGAACTCACCACACTTGAGGCCTTACATTGTCCAGAGGGAACAGGACAAAGTCATTAAAAAGAAACAGGAGAGCGTTGATTGCATTGAGGAGCAGTGTGAAAAACAGATACCAGAGAGGTCGTAATCATCAAAAATGAAAGACGACACTGGAGCAGGTGATCCCAAACCATCTACCAGTTCTTATTCTGTTCAACAGGGCCCAGATGACTGACATCAGAATGAGAATACCTTATCCCCTACAAACAAGAGGAGGACTAGGTATGGTAGATTTGTGAAAGCACCACAGTTCTTATCTATGTAAGAGAATATGGAGGAAAGAGAAGGGAAAACAAGAAGAGAACATGGAGAGAGAAAGAAAAACAACATTTAGCTAAGAAAGCAAAACAAAGCTAAATTTCCCATAGGAATACAAAACACTGAAATGCTCAGAATGACCAGGAGACTGAAGTGTTGAGTTTCCAGGAACATCTGAGAACATTAAGCCTTAGAGAGAGACTTAGGGGGAGATGTAGTTTAATGAAGTATGTTAGACTAAGTCCCGTTAAGGGTTAACTGTAAGACTGCGATGTCATGGAAGGAAGTGAGATATACTCATGTGATCTGAGGCTTGAGGAGAGTACAATTGGTCAGAGCTAGTCTGGGGTGTTCTCATAATTGTAAATATGTTACAGTAAAGTTAGAGTGTTTAGCAGTCTGCAGTCTTTGAGAATATATTGAACTATTCCAAATCAACAACACTATAATATATTCTCCAGTCCTCTGGCATCACCATGAGTCTAAGGAAGACTGGAAAAGTATTGCCAGTGCCTCTGCAATTTCCGCTCCTATTTCCCTCAGTAATGGCTGACTGTTGACCTCATTCAACTTTCCCATTCTATCCCCATATCCTTTGATAGAGTCCAAAAATCTATTGATCTCAACATTGAATATATTCAATTGATTGCACATCCACAGATCTCTGAGGTAGAGAATTCCAAAGATTCACCACCCTCTGAGTGAAGAAATTTCTCCTCATCACAGTTTTAAATGATTGGCCTCTTATCCTGACACTATGCCCCCAAGTTCTAGACTCTCCAGTCAGTGGAAACCTTTCAGCATCTAGCCTGTCAAGCCCCTTGAGAATCTTATAAGTCCCACTGAAAACCACCTCTAAATTCCAGAGGGGAGAGTCCCAGAGGAAAACCCTCATATCCCAGGAATCAATCTGGTGAACCTTCACTGCACTGCCTCCAAGGCAAGTATATCCTTCCTTAGATAAGGAGACTTAAACTGCACAGTACTTCAGGTATGGTCTTACCAAAGCCCTGTACAATTACAGCAATAAAGGCCAACATGCCACTTTCCTTCCAAATTGCTTGCTTTATCTACATACTACCTTTCCATGCTTCTTGTATGAGGACACCCATCTCTCAGAACATCAACATTTAAAGGTTCCTTGCACAGGCACTTTTTTCTATATTTAGTGATGAAATATCAGTATGTTCCATCTGTGGCAGATTATGATAGTTCAATTAACATCTATAAATAGAAGCTCACACTTCTAGTATCTCTCTACACACTGTAATGCAAGCAGCTATTCTACTGTAACTCAGCATATAATTTAAAGAAGTCAGATTTATTTTTGGTAACTTGTAAACAATATTCTGGTAGAACAGGTGGAGCTGCCTGGACATGAATCAAGGCACTGAGGTACTGTGACAGGAACAAGGGGACACTAAGACAGCTTCTAGATTCCTTTGACTAGGACAAGGAGGAATCCAAGCTCTCTAAAACAGAAAGGACCACAGCAGAAAGAATAGGGATGAGAACTCAGAGCCATCTGAGAACAAACAGGGTCCCAAGGTTGAAATGAGAGTTCTTTTGCATCTGTAACATGGCAAACACCTGGCTAAGAAAACTTGCATTTATGAAACAGGCCAACATATGAGGACTAGAGCTTTTTAAGAGAAAGGAATATGCAGTGGATACCCAGAATCTGGTGGAGTCTAGGATGAGAACAAAGGCACAGTGGAACTCTCCACTGAACAGTATCGTAGGAGTACTTTCACCACAAATACTGCAATGGTTCAAGAAGATGGCCCACTGCCACCTCTCAAGGCCAACTAGGGATAGGCAATAAATACTAGCCTTGACAGCAGTGGTCATAGCCCGAGAATAAATAATACAAAAAAATGGTTTTTGAATAAAGGGACCTAGAAGAGAATTCCAGGTGGAAAGGACAGTCACCAAATGGATGTCAGCACTGATAAAAGATAATGGGAAGATGAACTTCAGTGTTTGAAGAACAGAAGGTGCTTCTGGGGTCATAAGGCATGCAAAGATCACTAAGGTAGAGTGGGCAATGCCATGGTGAAAAAAAAAGGTTTGTGATATTGTTACATTGGGACACAGGAGCCAGCAGAAAGGACAGAGGTGATGGGAGTGTGGGACTTGGTGCAACTGGCAGTGGCTTTGTGAATGACAAAGCTGGTGGAAGGTTTGAGGCAATAAGACTAAGCTAGAGAACATTTGTGAAGTCAAGCTTTCAGGTAATGCAGGTGTGTAAGTTGTATACAGTCTCAGCAGCAGAATGGGAGAAATGACATAGGAAAGAGCCATGTTGTGGTTTTAACAAATCATTAAAACCAGAGGAGACATTAGAGGAAGCTGAACAGTTAAGACAGCTGGTACCAGGAAAGCATCCCAAGGAATGGAAGGTTTAAATTCAAGAGAATGTGGTATTAAAAACAATGTTGGTGAACAAAACGAGGCTAAATCAGTTGTATGATCCAAAATTCTACTTGAAATTATGCAGACATTTACCTGTTACTACGTACTAACTTGCTTCTTTCATAATGTCTATCTCTGTAAAATTATCTCATAGTGCGGTATGTAAAAAAATAAAACCTTCTTTCTTTGTACTTCAGACATAATACTTGCTTCTAACTGCTATCAACTAGGGCATTCCAGCATGAAATACCCTCCACGCCGCCTCTCCTCCATTACACACCCTCGGGCTGGTGGGAGGGGTTAGATTGACGGACCGGAAGTGGATTGGGACAGGTTAGGGGGAGGGAACTCCTTGGATACCGGAGAGGCGTTGCCAGGTGTAATCCAGAGGGAAGTGATGGGAAGAGGTATAGGGAATTTCGAAAGGAGCAGAGATAAAGACGGATAATACAACAGAAGGGTGAATGTGGAGAGATAGCGGGGAAAGGAATGAAGCAGAAACAGAAAATGCTGGAAAAACCCAGCAGGTCTAACAGCATAATGCGAAACAATCCATGCATACAGTAAGCAAAGTAATCAACCTTAATCATAACTCTGCGAAGGTAAGAGCTCAGTGTCATCCCTGCAGGTTACTGATATAGAAACAACTGAGCTTATGTCACAATATAATTATGGATAAGGAAGGCTATTAAGAAGGTCCAACTTGATTCACCCATCCAGAGAGATCCTAGAACCTCAACAGATGGAAAGCAATGCTGATCTGAACAATCTCCACAAATAGGATTTGCATTGACAGCCTTTTGGTATAAAGCAACGTACATGGTATGGCCAGCCCCTGCCAACCAGATAAAATTCCTGGAGACACAGCATGCAATCAATTACTTCATCAGCCTATTGAACTTGGTACTAGTTTTAAAGCATATGTGAAGTGTAATTTTAAATCCATTTAATTTTTCTTAAAAAAATATGAAATTTCTGCTGTTTCCCATTTGTGGACCTGAAATACATAGGAATGGGATATCTTGGATTCAATTTCCATATTAGAAGCATTGTAAGGATGTTGGCACATGTTATAATCTCAAGTTTGCAAACATATTTGACTGTCTGGATTTTCTTTTTCTAGATAATTTGGATAAATGAGGTTCATTGATGAGCAGGCTTAATATATAATATAAAACCGTGGTTAGGATTTTGCATAATATAATGCCAACCTCTAACAGTTTCTATGAAATTATGTAATCATACAGGTTATGCTGTGGTTCAATGGAATGACCTTTTCTTTTTGATATTTTTCATGTAATTTATTTATAGTATATTTTCTGGCTTTTATACAAACTTGTTTCTGCAACATTTTCCAAAGATCTTTGGAAGCTGATATAACCCCAGCTTGCTTCAAGTGGCACTTTAAGATATGCATTTAATGAATGTTTTATAACTTCTTCAATATTCTTGCACTATTCGCATTTCCTTTCTCATAGGCTCTGGGCTCCACTATGTATCTGGTTTAAAAGCACTGAAAATTGCAGCTTATGTCATGCTGGTCAGTAAGCTCTTTACCTGACTATTAGATGCTTCCAGTTAACGCTTTGCTGCCATGGGGAAACTGCAGAGTAAACAGAAACGCAACATATCCCGATACAGGTACGGTGAATCTGTTGAATGCATGATCGAAGGTAGTAATACACTGCAATTAATAAATCTATCATCATGCTGCGGGTTGCACTTTAGTAATATGCATGTTCAAATTAGACCTTTTTAATATTTGTTCTTGAGATGTAGGCAATGCACTTTTATACTTATCCCAAGTTGCCCTGAAGGCATTAAGAGTCCACCAGACATTGTGGGAATGGGAATCACATATATGCCGCACATGCTAGGAGTGGCAGATCTGTCTTAATTTGGCAACTTGCTGGAAGCTTTCACAGGCTTTCCTGGCGCCAAACCATATATTTTGAGTTCCTTTTCGCCACTTGCCATGGTGGTATTTGAAGTCCTTAGCTTTTTGGCCTGCCAGCCCCATAGCCACAAGGCTGTTATCATGTTATCATTCAGTGAATCTGTAAGTTAAAGGACATCTCTGAGCCAAGGCCCTTCCTGGCCTTATGTTCAAGGATCCTCCTACTCCCATAATAACTAAAGAAAAAGCAAAGTGCTAATTTTTATACTACAGTGAGTGACCTAATCCAAGTTGTTTCCTTTTTAATCTTATAATCATGGAATGTCAAAAGTACAGAAGCAGGCCATTTAACCCATCAACTCTGTACCATTTTTTCTCCATATGAGCCACTTAGTCTGATCCCATTCCCCTGCTCCTACCCCATATCCTTTCAAGCCTGATTCCTTTTAAAACAGATTTATGGACTCTGCTTGAATAGCACATTAAGGCAGATAAATTCACATGTAATCACACATTGTGTAAGGAACATTTTTCCGTGTTCTTATGTTAACCACATCCTCCCTTTGATTGCTCTTGTAATCATAAGTCTGTGGCCTCTCATTACTGCCGATCATTATTTACCCTATCATCATCCTTCATAATCTTAAAGATGCCTATCAGATCTCCCCTTGACCTTAGTTGAAGTGGAAAAAGATGTAACTTCTCAAATTTGTCTCCATAACTTTTGTCCCTTGTAACTTGCAGCATCCTAGTGAATCTGTGCCACACCCTATCCATTGCCTTTATGCTCTTTCTACAGTGGGGTTCCTAACACTACACACACTGCTTTAATTGCAGCAGAAATTAACTCCTTTTCTACTTTTTATTATTTCTCATTGTATGTGAGCATTGCTGCCTAGGTAAGCATTTATTGCCCATTGCTAATTACCCTTGAGAAGGTGGTGATGAGCCACTTTTTTGAACCACTTTAAGCATTGCGGTTTGGTACAACTGAGTGGCTTGTTGGGCCATTTCAGAGAGTGGTTAAGAGTCAAACACATTGCAGTGGTTCTAAAGTGTTAATAATCTGGAACTTGTTGTCGACGAGGGTGCTAGGAGAGGAGACGACCGAAATCGAGGTGTTGCTTAACTCGGATCCAGTATAGGTCAGCGGTTGAGTGGGATTTAGTGTGAATAAGGACACAGGCAACAGCATTTTGGATGACCTCAAGTTTACAGAGAGCAGAATGTGGGAGGCTAGCCAGGAATGTTTTGGAATAGTCATCCAGAGGTATCAAGGCATTGGTGAGAGCTTCAGCAAAAAATGAGCTGAGGCAGGGTCAGGCAATATTACGGAGGCAGCCTTAGTGATGGTGCCAGTCTATGGTCAGAACTCATCCCAGAGTCAGATATGACACGAAGGTTAAAAACAGTCTAGTTTCAAACAGTTTCTAGGGAGAGTGATGGAGTAGATGGCTAAGTATGGAGCTTGCATTGTAATGGAAGACAATGGCTTTGGGCTTCCCAATATTGGATGTTGGACCAGCAGTCTGATAAATCGGCGACAGTGGAGGAGTTGAGAGAGGCGGTAGTGAGGTAGAGCTGGGTGTCATCAGCATGTAAAAACTAATGCTGTGCTTTCATCTGGCTTTGCTAATGAACCACTGTAGTCCATGTGATGTATGTGTACATCCACAGTACACTTAGGATGGGAGTTCCAGGATTTTGACCCAGGAACAATGATATAGTTCCAAGTCAATTTGGTGTGTGGCTTGGAGGGAACTTGCATCTGGTGGTGTTCCCATGTATCTGCTGCCCTTGTCCTTCTGGGTAGTAGAGGTGGTGGGTTTGGAAGTTGCTATCAAAGGAGCCTTGGTAAGTTGCTGCAGTGCATCATGTAGATGGTACACACTACTGCCACTGTGCATTGGTAGTGGAGGGAATGGATGTTGAAGGTGGTGGATGGGGTGCCAATCAAGTGGGCTGCTTTCACCTGGATGTTGTCAAGCTTTTTGAGTGTTGTTGGAGCTGCACTCATCCAGGCAAGTGGAGAGTATTCCATCACACTCCCAACTTGTGCCTTGTAGAAGTGGACAGGCTTTGGGGAGTCAGGAGGTGACTTACTCTGCAGAATTCTCAGCCTCTTGTAGCCACAGTAACTATACAGAACTATACAGCTAGTCCAGTTCAGTTTCTGGTCAATGGTGATCCCTAGGATGTTGATAGTGATTTGAGGGATTCAAACATGGGGTTCTGGAAAAGATGGGCACAGATTTGGGAGGTGACAATACGTTCAAAGTTTTGGAATGGAAAAGAAGATTGGAGATGGAACAATAGTTTTCAAAGATGGTGAAGTCAATGTTTGTTTTTGGAAAGGGGAATGATGATGGCAGATTTGAAGAAAAGAAAGAAAGAAGAAAGAGAAGCATTAACAATATCACCTAACATGGGGATCAGAAAGGGAGGTTGGATGGTCAGCAGAATAGTGAGAATAGGGTTGATGGAGCAGGAGTTGTGCCCCCTAGACACAATGACCTTGCAGAGAGTCTGAGGGGAGAAAGGAGAGAAACATGTGAGTTCAGGGCTAGGTTGGGGGGAAGCTTTAGAGGAAGTTTGATCCAGTGAGTTAGGGGAAGGGAGGGAAGTCGCAGAGATAGCTGATTGGATGATCATAAAGACACCCATGAGCTTCTTGCTCTTATTTTTGGAAATGAATGCCAAGGAGAGGGGAGAGGGTTTTAAGGAGAATGTTTGCAGTAGAGAGAAGAAATGGGGTTATTTTTGCATTTCAGGATGATACTGTGTGAGGGAAGAGAGTAATTTTTTTTTTCAAAGACGAAGGCATCAAATGTAGGGGTGAGGTTGCTGTTGAGCAGATCGTTACCTGAAGATATATAAAGATGAATGGAGGGCCAAAGGCAAGATGGTTGGAATTCTCAAAATATATGAATTGAGAGTAGTTTTTGTTTACCAGGGCCAGACACAGAAAGAAGTAGGGTTGAGGGATGTGGATGCAGGAGAATTGAAGCAAGTGGCCAGAGGTGGCCTTATCTGTGACTGATATGATGTGAGTATCTGGACCATGTGATATGGCAAGATCAAAGAGTTGGCTGTGAATATGAGTTGGGAAGTTGATATGGAGGAAGTGATTGAGGAAAGGTTAAGAAGGAGGGCACTGAACTCAGTGGTGAAAGAGTGTGATACTACATTAATGTTAATTAGAGCATGGTTACATAAAACAATGATTTGACAGCGAAATCCAAGCAAGCAGTATCATTTTGTGAAAAGCTGGGCCCTGTTAAACACTGACTAAATACAAAATAAAACAAAGCAGTGGAATTTTAGTAATGAGGTCTGCACCAGTACTGACTCAGCATTGCCATACAATGGTCAGACACTGAGCTCTGATTTATACCAGTAATCAGGCTTCATTTACTAGCAGTGGGACAATAAAATGTGATATTTCATAGCTCCAGCTCACTTCCCAGTGTCCTACTTCTGATCATTGATGAGCTGTATAATTAGATTAAGCAGTGCAGTTGGGCATTAACCACGGTGGCCCCTAATTCATTGCTGTGGTCTAGCTCCATGAGTGCCAATAGCCCACTATTATTTCACCCAAGTGACTGTTCTTCATGTATGAACAGAAACTGTCAGCTATTCTATCGTAGAGAGGGACGGTGGGGGAGTCACAATGGTGCCTAATCCTGTCCTTGTATAACTTTGCTACACTGGTCACTAGATGACGGTCAAGAACAGGAACCCTAGTTTATTATTTTTTCTCCTAAACTGCTTCATTGAAACTGAAACCTATTTTAGTGCCCTGACTATTGCTCTGGCTGACATCAGCTAAAAGACTGAAAATAAAATCAAATAACTTCAGTAGAGCTCAGTAGTGTAAGATTCATTTGTAGTGATTTATTTTAAAATAACTCTAAATAATGTAGGAAATAGAGTTCTTTTGTATACATCAGGATACAACATATGTCACATTGCCACTGTAATTCAGATCTTGGTGTGTATTCCGCAGGCACTATTTGTTACAATCTGTAGGGAGTTCTGGTCAATCTGGACTGTCACCTTTCAGAATCAGATGTCAGTTTGAATTATTGGTAACACTGTCAGTCATCTCTGCTGAGAAAGGCAGGAGTTCAAGCCCCAACTCCATGCATCTCAGCACTTGATCAAGGGGGAGCTCTGCAACCTGCAACTCTGGAGCCACATGTGTCTCTTTGACATCTCATTTGAGGCTCTCAACCTTTTCTAGTTGGATCATGTTATTGTGAAAAAAGCCTAAAAAAAAAAGTCAAGAAAAGTAAGCCATGTTTTTATTGTGAGGATAAAAGGGAAGAGCAACAAATGCCAGCGTCACTCATATCCCACGAAAAGAATAAAAATGGCTAATCATTTTGCTGCATTTTATGGTTTCAAATTATTATTTTAACGAAAAATATAATTGTGCTCTAAATAAACTTTTTGTACGGTATGGCTACATCATGGTTATAGATACTGCCAAATTTTCATCTTGTTCCCATTAGATTTTATTTTAGACAGTTTTAAAATGTTTTTTTGAAAAGGCTCATCAGGTAAAAAAGATTGCTGACCTGAGGCTAGATCTTTGATTCTGAAGTGGAAATTTCCCGACTCGGCAGACCCACTTCATTTTAAAGGGCCCGATTTCACAAATATTTGCTCTGGGGAAGCAAAGGCAGGATAGAGTCAGGCCTGTCGACCCCGGAAGGAGACTGTAGGTGGGCTTGGAGGCAGGAGGGTGCCAAGGCGGGCTGGTTAGAAATCCCGCCTCAGTTGCCTCGGACTTTGTCCCAGTTGTTTTAGAAGCTATTAAGCCTATAGCCCTCACTCCTCTCACCCTCACTACCCATGCCCTTTGCCCCCTCCATGACAACTTATGCCCTATGTCCATTCCATACCACCTCCACGCCAACTCCTGTCCCCACCCATGCCATCTCATACTCCCATGCCACCTCCATAGCCACCACCCAATATCCATCATGGGCAGACCTCAGAAGCCATGTGGAGATGAAAAAAAATAAACTTCTAACAGTCGAGTAGCGTTCTTACTCATACACACTTGGTACAGAAAAAAACTCTCATTCATGAAACACATTCAAAAATTTTAAACCTCCTCAAGTGTTATAAAAATATACAAACTTCTATTCAGTAACCACATCCAAGACAGCTAATTCATAAATAGCCTCTTTAAAATGTTAATCAGAATGTGAACTCAGCACCATCACCTCGCACCCCCCCCACCCAACACTGAGATAAGCGCTTCTTAAGCCTTTGAAACTCAGCCAAACATTCATAAAGCTGCTGCTGTTTGTAGCTACTCCTACCAGGAGACTTGCTGTCATGGTACGTACCATTCATCTGTTTTGCACCATCCTCACATATCCACCCTCTTCTGCAACCACTCTGCCATCTGTCATCCAATTATGCCTATTCGATCCCTCTTTCTGCTGCCCTCCACTTTGCCCTTTACAAGAGATCTCTGTAGCATTTCAGCTCTTATCAAATGGCCAGCATTTTCTTTTCTGGGTGTTACATATTAGAGTTCTTTTTGTTCTTCCAATCTCAAGCACCTCTTCACTGGTTTCATGGTCTGTAAATGGGATTTTTAGCATGCGTGTTAATGTCTACATTTCAAAGGCCTCCATTTTCTTCTACAGATTTTTTTTATTGTCCAGTTCTCTGAGACATACAGGAAAGTGGATAGAATGTACCATCTTATGAGTTTTTTCCTTGTTACAAGCTTTAGTTTTCTTGCTAATACATCTTTCACCTTCAGAAACTTACTTTTGGCTATCCCTATCCATCTAATTTTGGCATCATAGTGACCTCAACTGTAATAACAGCCCTCGGGAAATGTCAACAATGAACACAATGGAGACTGCAGGAAAAAATAATAATGGTTTTTTTCTATCCTACGTCAGATGGCCTGTCAATCAAAACAGTCCAGCAGCTGGTATATTTTTAATTCTGAAAGCTTTAGCTTTTTTTTGTTTTTAAAGACCTGGGGCTTTAAATACCTTCAGATCGCGACACTTAAACAGACTTTTTTGGCCCTTCAAGAGCATTTATGTCTACTCCATAAATTTGTGACTCCCGCACTGCGTATTAAGGCCCTTGAAACAGAAAAAATGGGACCTGTTTGAACTCCGCACCAATATCAAATGGCCCTGCTGAGTTCAGGTTTCCCTTCTGTGTGATTCACACACTGCCCCCTTCCCCTTGCCAGCAAAAATAGGATTTCTCGGAAATGGAGGCAGGACTTCCACATCGGGATCTAAAAGTCTGCAGATTCAGCTCGACTCTGAAAATCCGATCCCTGATCTAGGGTGAAACTTCAGTGCAGTACTGAAGAAACATTGCACTGTCAGAAGTGCTTTCTTTTGGTTGAGATGTTAAACCAATACTCCGTCAGCCTGTTCAAAGGAGAGATGGGGAGTTCTCCCAGGTCCTGGCCAATCCTTATCCCTCAATTAACAGCATTAAAACAGATTATCTGGACATTTAACTCTTTGCTATTTATGGAATCTTACTTTGAATAAATTTACAACCATGTTTACTAACAAACCAAGTGAATGCAATTGAGCAATGAGTTACTTCTGAAACATAATGGAACATCTTCAGGCCCCAGAAGGTGCTCTTAAAGTACAAATTCTTCATTCATTTGATACCCTAACAGCTAGATTCTTAATCCACGTCTTTGGTAAGACACAGATCGCAGAAGTATAAGCGGAATGTGTTAATCCACTACTCAGACCTCCTCAGCTTGAGCTATTTGTATCCTGGCCTAAAATCTACAGGATCCATTCATAGTTATTATATACCCACAATTTGTCAAGAAGGTAGAGAACAAATTCTAAACTAAATGACTTACACTAGAGTTCCCAGGTTGCACTGTGCATTATGCCTGAATTGTATTGTATTTTTTTCAAGGATTGATGGGGATACAGGCCACAGTTCGATCACTCAAGTGGTTCAACAGTACAGTCCTGCACATAATGATGCTGTGACATCATTAGCCTCCCTGACATCTGAGCACTGTGTGTCTGGAGGAAAGGACAAGGTGAGGTTTCCACCTCCGGAAGGGCAGAAATGAAGGGTATTTGTTTGAGCAGGATTTTACATTTGTATGCACAATAGTTTTGTGATGTCTTAATGTGTTGGTTTACACACACGTCCGCACGCGCGCACACAGATATGCACACACACAAATTGGACTTTCATAAATGCTTGGTTCTATGTCTCTTTGTAGCTTCCTTCTTTATCCAGGAAGGCAGGTACAGGCTTGGGGCTCCAGAAAGCAGTGTCCTGTGAGGTAGTATTCCATTTGTACTGTAAATGCTAGCTTATAAACTGCTTGTTCATTACTAAATACAAATGATTGGTATGATAGCTGTGTTTTTAAGTATGCATCTGTATGTACTTACATGTAGGATGTTTGGGTTCTAATTTAATTCAGTAGTGATGTCTGCTGCCTGTTACTGAGATGTACCCATTTTTACTGCCCTATAGACAGTGGTCATATATAACTGGAAAACTGGTGGTGTGCAGCAGAAATTCATAGGTCATGAACGTGATGTGACCAAGGTAAGAGCAATTTATAAATCATTTGGCAGTATATTTACTAATCATGATAGAGGCGGTAAGAAATGGAGGAATGCCATTGACTGTGCAAGTGGAAATGGCCCATCCTACGTTCTCTGGGGCCTAGTTTTAAAGTCTAGCCAAATGCAAGGGATGAAGATTATCCCTCTAGTAGATTGGCGCAGTACATTGCATTAATCATGTCTTTTACCTCTAAGGTCATGGTTCATAGAATCGTAGAATGGTTATGGCACAGAGGAGGCCATTTGACCTATCAAGTCTATGCCAGCTCTCCTCAAGAGCAACCCAGTTTGATCCTTAACATGTGGGAGTGGGACTAAGCACTAAGGTCCAGAGGTTTCAATAGACAGATACCAAAACCCCATTCATGAAGATCTTAAGGTGCTTTGAAACCCTGTAGCATGAAGACCTCTCATTGTTTTTGATGGGATTCTGAGAAATTGATTTCAACAAGTATTCTAGATAAGCCTAGAGTGGTCTTCAACCAAAGTGTGTGTTGTAAAAATACCCCTCTTCCCTTAAGCATGGTAGTTAAATTCATGAGTATATTGACTTGGCAGATTATGTGTGCCAGGTGAACCAAATCCACAAGGGAAACTTGGTCAAGCTATCACAACGGTTTTGCAATTTGTATTTATTACGAGAAGATATGTGCACTGAATTCATAGAGGTTTTAAACATTAAATTAAAATATTAACAAAATAAAAGATTTCAAGCACATACATAAGACTACAATTACTTACTACTATTACAAATCCTAAAATTCCTAATTGACCTGGTTCCCAGTTATACACCCATTTTGAGGCAACAGTTCAAAATAGATCTTAGATTTAAAACAAACCCAGCAAGTTAACTTGACAGTGGAGTTCCAAATGGTTTTCCCAAACTTCAGTTACTTTACATAGCAGACTTATGCACAAATGGCTGGAGGCTTCTTAAAGGCTGCTTCACACACTCCTGTTAGATCTTACATGGCCTTTTCCCACAGCCTTTCATTCTTCTTTATATGTGTTTTTCTCTCTTTAATTTGTAAATTTTGTTGTTCCATATGTCCTTAAAACTGTATCTTCCTCATAATATAAAAACTTTCATGTTGCTGATATTGTCAGCAATCTTTGGGAAAAATAAACACACTCCTTAGCCTTGCTTATCTGGCAAGTTGTACACAGACTAAGATCTCTTTGAAATCCAAACAATGCCTTCATTTATCGAAAAATGCAAATTCCCTTCACACCTGACATGCTAAGCCAGCATCCATGTCAAGCACATTTCTACATCTAGCTTCTTTTGATGATTTCAAGCTTGTAGTCTACTAGAATCCAAATGTAATTAAATCACACAAACAGACCCAATTATAATCACACCCATTATAGGTAAAAACCTACATCACAATAAACCAGAAAAATATCATGAAAATTATTATACTTTTGAAACAAGTAGCATAATATCCTTACAGTGAGTGCTGAATAGTCATGGAAATATGACTTTTAACTGTTCTCTCACTCGTCCACTATATCATTTAATACTTCAAAAGGAAGAGAAATCTAGGCAGAGTACTCAAAGTACGTAAGTCTGCACACCCTGCCCCTTCTCCCCTCACCATTCTATCCGTACAAACATAGAAATGTATTTGTTACCTGTCCAATTTTCTCCCGGTCTAAATCTGCCATTTTGAGCTCCTCCATTCATTGTAATGAAACACAATACTTCAGCCAAACCTGGGAGCTGACCTGGAGCCATCCACTGCCAGAACAGCAAACACCGGTTCTGCTTTTGTATTCTGATGACTTATTGCACCCTGGGGAGTTTTGACTTTGGGTGATGGTGTAAAATACAAAGAAAAGTACAGCACAGGAACAGGCCTTTTGGTCTTTCAAGCCTGCACCAATCATATTGCCCGTTAACTAAAACGTTTCGCACTTCCGGGGTCCGGATCCCTCTATTCCCATCCTATTCATGTATTTGTCAAGCTGCCTCTTAAACACCACTATCGTACCTGCTTCCACCACCTCCTCTGGCAGTGAATTCCAGACACTCACTACCCTCTGCATAAAAAATTTGCTCCGCACATCTCCTCTATAGTTTTCTCCTCTTACCTTAAACCTATGTCCCCTAGTGATTGACTCTTCCACCCTGGGAAAAAGCTTCTGACTATCTACTCTGTCCATGCCACTCATAATTTTGTAAACTTCTATCAAGTCGCCCCTCAATCTCCGTCGCTCTAGTGAGAACAATCCGAGTTTCTCCAACCTCTCCTCATAGCTAATAACCTCCAGACCAGGCAGCATCCTGGTAAACCTCCTCTGCACCCTCTCCAACACTCCATATCCTTCTGGTAATGTTGTGACCAGAATTGCACGCAGTATTCCAAGTGTGGCCTAACCAAGGTTCTATACAGCTGCAGCATAACTTCCCAGCTTTTATACTCAATACCCCTGCCAATGAAGGCAAGCATGCCATACGCCTTCCTGACCACCTTATCCACCTGCGTTGCCACTTTCAGTCACCTGTGGACCTGTACACCCAGATCCCTCTGCCCATCAATGCACTTAAGGGTTCTGCCATTTATTGTATAATTCCTGCCTGTATTAGATCTTCCAAAATGCATTACCTTGCATTTGTCTGGATTAAACTCCATCTGCCATTTCGCCGCCCAAGTCTCCAACCAATCTATATCCCGTTGTATCCTTTGACAATCCTCTTCATTATCTGCAACTCCTCCAACCTTAGTGTCGTCTGCAAACTTACTAATTAGCCCAGTTACATTTTCCTCCAAATCATTTATGTATACTACAAACAGCAAGGTCCCAGCACTGATCCCTGTGGAACTCCACTAGTCACAGCTCTCCATTCAGAAAAGCATCCTTCCACTGCTACCCTCTGTCTTCTATGACAAAGCCAATTCTGTATCCATCTTGCCAGCTCACCTCTGATCCCGTGCGACTTTACCTTCTGTACCAGTCTGCCATGAGGGACCTTGTCAAAGGCCTTCCTGAAATCCATGTATATAACATTCACTGCCCTTCCATTGTTGATCATCTTTGTCACTTCCTCGAAAAACTCGATCAAGTTAGTGAGACACAACCTCCCCTTCACAAAAGCATGCTGCCTCTCACTAATACGCCCATTTGCTTCCAAATGGTAGTAAATCCTGTCACGAAGAATCTTCTCCAATAATTTCCCTACCACTGACGTAAGGCTCACTGGCCTATAATTTCCTGGATTATCCCTGCTATCCTTCTTAAACAATGGAACAACATTGGCCATTCTCCAGTCCTCTGGGACCTCACCCGTAGCCAGTGAGGATACAAAGATTTCTGTCAAGGCCCCAGCAATCTCCTCCCCTGTCTCCCTCAATACTCTGGGGTAGATCCCATCTGGCCCTGGAGAATTATCCACCTTAATATTCTTCAAGATGCCTATCACCATCTCCTTTTTGATCTCAACATGATCCAGGCTATCTACACACTCTTCCCTAGACAAATCGACTGTTAAGTCCTTCTCATTGATGAATACTGATGAGAAGTATTCATTTAGTATCTCTCCCCTTTCTTCTGGCTCCACACACAGAATCCCACCTCTGTCCCTGAGTGGGCCTACCCTTTCCCTGGCTACCCTCTTGCTTTTTACATATGTATAAAAGGCCTTGGGATTTTCCTTAATCCTGGTTGCCAGTGACTTTTCATGACCCCTTTTAGCCCTCCTGCCTCCTTGTTTAAGTTTCTTCCTACTTTCTTTATATTCTCCATGGGCTTCATCTGTTCCCAGCCTTCTAGCCCATACAAATGCTTCCCTTTTCTTTTTGACTAATCTCACAATATCCTTCGTTATCCAAGGTTCCTGAAACTTGCCATACTTATCCTTCATCCTAGCAGGAACATGCCGGCCCTGACGTTTGAAAGCCCCCACATGTCAGTTGTTGATTTGCCCTCAAACATCCGCCTCCAGTCTAGATTCCTCAGTTCCTGCCTAATATTGTTATAATTAGCCTTCCCCCAATTAAGCACCTTAACCGGAGGACTCCTTTTATCCTTATCCACCAGTACCTTGAAACTTACTGAATTATGGTCACTTTTCCCGAAATGCTCCCCTACTGAAACTTCGACCACCTGGCCGGGTTCATTCCCTAATACCAGGTCCAGTATTGCCCCTTCCCTAGTTGGACTATCTACATATTGTCTCAGGAAGCCATCCTGGATGCACCTTACAAATTCTGCGCCATCCAAACCCCTAGCACTAAGTGATTCCCAGTCGATATAGGGAAAGTTAAAATCACCCACCACAACAACCCTATTGCTTTTACATCTTTCCAAAATCTGCATACATAACTGTTCCTCAATCTCCTGCCGGCAATTGGGAGGCCTATAGTAAACCCCCAACACTATGACTGCACCCTTCCTAATCCGGAGCTCTACCCATATTGCCTCGCTGCATGAGCCCACCGAGGTGTCCTCCTGTCGTACAGCTGTGATATTCCCCTTAATCAGCAGTGCAACTCCCCTATCTCTTCTACATCCCTCTCTATCCTGCCTGAAACATCTAAATCCTGGAACATTTATCTGCCACTCCTGTCCATCCTTCAACCAAGTCTCTGTAATAACAATAATATCATAGTCCCAAGTACTAATGGGCGATATCAGATGAGTTGCCTGGCATTAGAACATAAGAAAAGGGAGCAAAAGCATGTCATATGTCCCCTTGAGTCTGTCCCACTATTCAGTAAGATCATGGATGATATTTTGTCTCAACTCCACTTTCCTGCCCTATTTCCAAATCCTCCCAGATAGAGAATTCCAAAGATTGACAGTTCTCTGAGTGAAGAAATTTCACTTCACCTCAGTCTTAAATGGCCCACTTCTTATCTAAGTGTCATAAACTTAGAAATACTCTAAAGCCAGGAGCAACAGCCTCATAATATCTATACATGTCTCCTGATTTCAATATCCATGCCCAACACTGTTTTACGCTTTTGTTCGAAGTCAGAATGACCTTCCATATTAACTTGCCGTGACTCGCTTGGACTAAAGTGCAAGAAAAAGTCCCCTCCACACTTTTGTCAGCTGGGGAATGATACTTGATAGACCTCGAAATGGAGGCGACAGATTGGACAGTGTACAACATTGGCTGTTTTCCTTCATCAGATAACACACTCGATTAATTCTCATGTGCCATTTTCATGCAGCTTGAACGGTTCGCCTGTAGGACTGGAATTTTACCAACTGTTTGTACTGAGATGCAGTTATAGAGCTGACTTGTGTGAATGTGGCCTGCTCCAATCTAATTCATGAGCTGTGGCTTTGGGTTTATTGCATCTGCATACGATGCACTGGGAGACCTGTGGTTCCATTCTTTGATCCTAAGATTGGTGGGAATCCTGACCTGCATTGAAGCCACCTCCATGTGAACAAAATGGTGGATGCTCACCATAATTTGGAATTGTGCATGTTGTTTTATTTCAGGTAACCTGCCTCTTTCAGTCAAACAGGATCTTCAGTGCTTCACGTGATAAAACAGCCCTAATGTGGGATATGTACAATAAAGTTGGACCACTGCAGGAGTTTACTGGGCATGAACTGGTGGTGACTGGCCTAGCTGTGAGCCCAGGTATGAACTCAGGAAGCCATCATTCACTGTTATATTTTAGAATTTTGTTTTTGTGTATTTCTCTTGCCACAATAAATTTAACCAGGTCATAGCAAAGTTATGCATTTATTGAAAAGGGAACATTTTCCTGTTTTTCTTACAGAAAGAAAAGGGAAGAAAGGAAGAGAGTCGGAGGCAAGCTGAGAGATAACAACAAAATGTGTCTAACAGAGAGGAAAAGACAAGTGGAGAAATATCTAAAGAATGATAATGCATTAGAGATTTGGAAAGGAAAAGAGCTGGCAACAGAATAAAGCATTTAAGAAGCTTGCACATAGGCAGAAAGAGAAGAAACAGGGAGAAAAAGTGGAAAACAGAGTAGACTAAAATGACGGTGGGCAACAAGCAGAGGCAGTGGCAGGAAGAGAAAGATGCTAGGTTTTTTTTACCTATTTTCTCTGTGAGCAACAACATATATATTACCTTATTTACCAATGTATCAGCATTTCTGGCAGAAGTTCTATCCCTTCCTCACTGACTGTGTGCTGGGTCAAGACATTGTGCCTGCTTTGGTCTTTTTCCCATTAAGAGTGCCATGATTGTGTTACAATATTGTATTATTGTCCTTTCCAGATGGTTTGCAACTGTGTACAGGATCCCGGGATAATTCCATGTGTATCTGGGATGTGGAAACTGGGAATTGTCTACAAAGCTGCTCTATTTCCAGGAATCTGGTAGGACAGATTGGTAGCTGATCGCTGGTTTTCCGAGTGCTGTTAGGGCGATACTTTAGCGCAATACTGAGGAAGCACTGTACTGTCAAAGGTGCTTTATTTCAGATGAGATGTTAAATTGAGGCTCTGTCTGCCCTCAGGTGGATGGTAAAGATCCCAAAGCACTACTTTATCCCCCTGTCCTGGGACAAACATTTGTCCTTCACTAATCCTAAAACAGATCAGCTGATTATTTATCATGTTGCTGATTGTGGGAGCTTGCAATGTATAAACTGGCTGTTGCATTTCTTATATTGCAACAGTGAATACAGTTCAGAAGTACTTCTATGGCTGTAAGGTACTTTAGAAAGTCCTGGGGAGTGCGAAATGCGTGTTATTTCTTTAGTCAATTTTCATTATGTTAGAATAGACACATTTAAACGACCATAACACTGCCCCTATCCATGTACTCGAGGTTCACTGGAACTGTGCTCCACCTTTCAGATTCAGTCAGTTACAAAAGGCATATAACACTGGTGTTCCCCATCTTATTTCACCTGATGAATATGTTGTATAGCATCTCAGTAATTAATTATAGAATGATCTGCTGAAAGGACAGACATAACTCATTAAGCAGACCAATAATCGGGTGATGATCCTTTCTTCCTGTACTGACAGAGGTATCACTGTCTCCTCTTTTCTCTCTTAAAGTCATATGACCTATATTTTCTTGAACGTTATTTGGAAGATTCAACAAAAGCACAAGATCTGACCCATTGTCAGTTATCTTTTAAAAGACAATATGGGGGTGGGGTATTTAACAGGAAACCGGGCAAGGGGGCAATTGAAATGGAACGGATGACTTACCCACTAACCTGCCACCCCTACCGATTTTAAATTTCAAGCGCCAAGAACAGCCACCCAAAGCTAGCAAGATCCTTGCTAAATAGGCAGATGTAACCCTGATGACATCATAGACCTCCAACTGTAATCTGGATTGAGATTCAGTTCAGTCGGGTCCTGACAGCCAACAAAGAGAGGAGATGCATCCCATCGCTCTCAGCTGCCCTTAAACTCAGATCCCCGGCATGAAAGTTCAATGTTCGATCAGTTCTAGAGTGTGAGATTTTTACTGGCATCTGTTTACTTTTCCACGGAATCTAAATTAGTGGCCTTGTATATAACTGCTCTTCTCCTTCCCCTTTTGCTGTTATCTGGTTACGTGGCAGCACTTCTTAATTAAATTCAATTCATAAAAAATCTGGAATATAAAGTTAGTTTTAGTGATGGTGACTATGACAGCCATCATTGATTGTTGTAAAAACCCATCGGGTTCATTAATGTCCTTTAGAATAAAGGGTTAACGTTTATGTTAATTAGACAATGATAATAATGTAAGCATGACATCAAATCAGATGACCAAGAGACTCCAAAGGAGCAGGCCACCGATCAGTCTGTGTAAAGAGAGTAATGTTTCTTACCCTGAGGTCTTGGTTGTTAATATATATTTTTGAGAAAAACTTAATACACTATGAGTGACTTGGACATAAGCTGTAAGAGGAACCTCATTCAGCCAGAAATCGACATGAAGCATAGGACAACAATCTAAACCGTTTAGGGAAGGAAACCTGCCATCCTTACTGGTCTGGCCTACATATGACTCCAGACCCACAGCAGCGTGGTTGATTCTTAACTGCCCTCTGAAGTGGCCTAGCAAGCCACTCAGTTCAAAGGCAATTAGGGGCAACAAATGTTGGCCTTGCCAGCAATGCCCACATCCCATGAAAGAATTTTTAAAAATTGTGGCTGACTCTTTTCCAGGTGACACACATCTGCTGGGTTCCTGCGGAATCACTTGTAATCCAGACCTCAGAGGACAAGATGATCAGGTGGGTAAATCATGGCTCAGTTTAACCAATGATCACTAAGTAGCGATCATTATATTGATGTTCTGTATGCAGTAAACTGGCATAGAAGTTCAAGGTGTATATTTGATATACTCCCAATCATTCACAAACCTCAAATAAGATCAACAGCAGTAGTTAGACCTTGTCTAAATTCATTAAATAACTCTAAAACCTTGCAAAATGATACACCAATGGCATGAAGCATATTTAAGGTGGTTAGGATAGGTTCTTTTCATAGGTCAAGCGCTTCTTATTTTAATATATCCCCCCAATCTATCTTGAGCTCCAGCCATTGATGGAAACTAGCTGTTAAACTGTACAAGCTCCCTTTATCCTCAGTGTTGTCTTTGGGTACTCATTATCAAAGACCTTTTCCGTAGCTCGGGTTTACTGTTTCGTTAAAAGAGAGTCCTGGCCGCATAATGAGAACTAAGAAGCAGTTTTACATCTTTTTTTTAGGGCCCCCACTGTTACTTTGTTTTGATAGTTGTTATTTAGGCACTGAGTGCTGGTTAACTCCATTAAGGATCTAGATTAGTGGAGATTTTCAGCTCGACACTACTAAGCAGCTGGATTAACTTTAGTAGGGATGGTCATTTATCTATCTGAAGGTAACAAAGAAAACCTTTAGGGAATTAGGTTAAAGAAGGTAGGCTGTTTTTCATTTGAGCAAAGGTACATGGCTAAATTGAGAATATGTCTAAGCATTTGTCAGGGAACATAGCAGATGAATTTGAAGTTAAATTGGCGGAGAGTTCAGGATATTTTATTCTCAGAAGGGGAATGTGGGGCTATTTCAGGGAGGTACAGAACTGTTTTGGAGGCTCTGTAAAAATGCAATGCTACAGTGACAGTTAGTCTGTCATAGCTATCTCATTCAGGAAGTGACAGTTAGAAACTGACTGTTTGCCCAGCAGAAATAACTGAAAATTGGACAGAGTTACATCAGGGATTGCTCTTGTACACCTCCTGGTTTCAATTATGCACTTGCGAATGGTGCATGTTGCAAGAATTATTTTTAAAAGGTTTTAAAACTTGGTGATAGGTTATCTTTGTATTTAACAAGTTCTGTCTGTGTTGCAGTAGATGGAGAAGCTGGTTGCTGGCAGAAATTAGGTACCTTTATCCAGTTTTGATGTTCAATCATGGTACATAAGCAGGTTTTAAAAAGCAGCTGCAGTTCAGATGTGTGTGTCAAGCTTATCTCAGTATGTTACAAGTCTGTCTGTTACCGGACAGTCAGAATAATAAATAAAAATTAAATACAACCAACTGTAGATTCTTAAAAGTTTTACTAGTGTACCCATGGGATTCCAGGAATGCTTTTCTGGGATATAAAAGGATGAATCCGCCTGGATTGCCGGATCAATACAGAAATCTCAGAAAAGGCACCAGCCAATTTGAAGGTCCCAAAAAAATCAGCTTGAATTTCCAAGAAACCGTTTTAACTTAATTAGACTCCCTCTTTTGTTTAATATATTTGCAAAGTGTTGGCTCAGTTCGTTTTATTATTTTGCCAACTCTTTTAGAGTTGGTTGGAAGGATGCCCATTGTAAATATATAACTCATAGTATTTTATCTGCTTATCTTTTGTCAAATAAATTTGCTTGATATTTTAAATGATGCTTTATCATTGGAGATTGAAATGAGATCTTCTAGAGCATTAGAATAGTAGCTAAAATAATTAGGTGGCAGTGTTTGCTGTTCATTTCATGCTACTGAAATTGCAGCTAGATCTGAAGGTAAGAATTGACACTCCTAACAGAATTGGAAGTTGTAACTTTCCTGTGAAGGTGCCTAAGAGAACTGAAACAATTAAGAACATGGTTCGAAAAGAGCAAGAAGTGTTAATTGATGGCTTCCTTGTTGGTGTTTTTTTTTTGTTTCCTTGACAGGATCTGGGATAGTCGGGAACTCCAGGTGACCCACACTTTCCCAATAAAGCAGTACATCCAAACACATTGTGACGCCAGTCCTGATGGGCAATATTGCATCACTTGTAGCAATGGTTTTAGTGGTGAAGGCTGCGAGGCCACAGTACGTAACCCCCATTTTGGCCCAGCTTAAAGAATGCACATGGTCAGACAGAAAGTTTATCTTAAATAAAAAACCTGCTTGTGGTGAAAATAGCATCTTCTGAGTTGTTGACTGTACAGCAGAGATTTGGTCAGGAACTGTGGCCACGTGTGCTTGACGTCGAGTTACATCAAGTCTAGAGCATTGATATTTGTTCCAGTAGGTCAGTGTTGGCATTTCAGCTGCATCCCAACCTCCTCCCACCCTCCCTTCCTCTAACTCTATCAATGTAGCCTTCTATTCTTTTCTCCCTCATATTTATGTAGCATTCCTTGATGCATCTATAGTATTGGCCTCTACTCCTTGTGGTAATGCATTCCATGTTTTCACAACCCTCTAAATAAAGGAGTTTCTTCTGAATTCCTTATTGGATTTATTAGCACAATCTGATGTTGAGGGCTCCTATTTTTGGACTGCCCCACAAGCAGAAACATTTTCTGTTCAAATAACCTATCATACCCTTTTATTATAAAGATCTCTATCATGCTGCCATTCAGGGATCTTCTCTTATCTAAAGAAAAGAACCCCAGCATGGCCAGTCTTTCTTGTATCCTCTCAGTTTTTATACAACCTTGTGAATCTTTTTGTACCTTCTCCAGTGCCTCTATATCTAGATTGCATAGTACTCCAACTTCTTGGCTTTTCAATTTTATCCTTCTACAAATGAACCCTAATGTTTGGTTTGTTTTTTTTTAATGGCAATCTTTAACCTGCATCTCTACTTTTAGTGATTTGTGAATGTGCACTCCTCAATCTCTTTGCTTCTGTAACACTTACTATTCTAGCAGTATGAAGCTTTTCTTCTTCCTATTAAAAATGTACCCACTCACACTTACCAACATTGACATTTATTAATGCCGTAATATATTCATTGCTATTTTCTTTTGTGTTAATTATAAACCCCAGTTTGGTGTTGTCTGCAAGTTCTGAAATTATACTTCTGATTCCTGAGTCAAAATAATTAATGTGAACTGCAGTGCTTCCAGCACAGCCCCTTTGGAAAACCACTTTACCTGGAAAGGTAATCTGGATAGATACCCTTTACCCCTACATTCTGTTTTCTGTTTTGCAGTAAGCTTGCTGTTCAATTTTCTGCCTGACCTCTGATGCCATAGCCTTAGTCATGAGCCTACCAAGTGGTACCTTATCGAAGGCCATCTGAAATCCAAATATATTACCCCTAGTGCATTATCCTTTTCTACCCTTTCTGTTGCATCTTCAAAAAATTCAGTAAGGTTGTTAAGCTTAACATTAGTGGTAGAAAATATTATAGATCTTTACCCAAGTATAACATTGTAAAATATCTAGGACTAAAATATATTGAATTTCAAAAGAGAAGGTCATGCTGCATCTGCAAGTGTTAGCTGCTGAGGGAGTTTTATGAGAGTTGCTAACAAGACTGTTTTCCTCTCACTTTCCAGCTCTGGGACCTGAGGCAGGCAAAACGTAAGGTATGCGAGTACAAGGGACACCTACAGACCACTGCAGCCTGCATCTTTCTCTCAAGTGCAACTTCCACACTCCCCTTGGTTGCAACCTCAGCACATGACTGCACTGTGAAGATCTGGAATCGTGACACTGCAGGTACTGTCATTACAAGAGACAACACACCACAATTTTGTGACACTAACTTCAGTCGGTCTCTCGTATCTTGGTTGTACTGTAATCTGCAACCTTTCTCAGGAAAGATTAAGCAGGCTGGGGCTCTTTTCTCCAGAAAATAGGAAGCTGAGGGGTGACCTAACATAGATCTTCTAAACTTTGAAGGGGTTTGATGGCGTAGACCTGGATAAGACGTTTTCACTGTGGAGCAGACCAGAACTAGGGCACACAAACATAAGATAGTCACTAGTAAATCCAACAAGGAATTCAGGAGAAACCTAGTGAATTATTAGAATGTTGAACGCGCTACCACAGGAATAATTGAGGTGAACAGCATAAATGTGTTTAGGGGGTAGGTGGATAAGCACATAACAGAAACAGAATAGAAGGTTATGCTGATAGGGTGAGATGACAAGGAGTGGGAGGAAGCTCCTGTGGAGCATAAATAACATGCGGACTAGTTGGGCCAAATGGCCTCTTTCTGTGCTGTAAATTCTATATAATTCTATCTTGGTGATTGAAATAACTTAAAATCCGAGTAACAATATGTATTGTAATCATAGCAAACTCAGGGGAATAACCAACGATTAACCCGCAGTATGATTCTGGAGCAGCAGAAACCTGGGTTCCAAAAACTGGAAATTGATGTAGGTTCCAGTCTGCTTTGTTTTGTGGTGAGACTGATGTGAGGGACTCAGTTTATACAGATGGGTCTCGCTGCCCAAATGTAACACATTGAAACATGGCCAGAATGATTGCTACTAGCCTGGCCCAGGAAATAAATTTGGTACCAACAATTCCATACAAGCAAGTATATTGGGCAAAGTCAGTGCCTGTCATCAAACAGTAAATCTAACTGTAGTCACATTCCAATAGAAGAACAGTTTTCTCCTCTTGATGCTTTTAAAAAATTCATTCATAGGATGTGGGCGTCACTGGCTAGGTCAGCATTTATTGCTGGTGGTACTGACCAGGCTCTGCAGCTTTACTATGAAGTTTCTGAAATTGTTTATGACAAAAGCCAATGTAAGCTTCGATGTCATATGCTGATGCCCCATTCAGCACCACCAATAACATGTGCCAAGAAGGGAGAATATGGTTCCTGTCACATGCTGAGTTCCCAATCTCAGCCCTTTCATTGTGTGTAAATCATGAATTAATACCTTGTACTTCCCACAGAGTGGAAAAGATGGTGCTCCCTGGGGTGCTCTTATAGGCTCAACATCTGACTTTGTGGCATTAATGAAATTTTGCTTGTAGGTCATCCTCCCTGTTGAAAATACATTATTTCAAACTCTTTAAGTTGCACTTGTAAGTCTTAAGTTCCATAGCTTTGACATTCCTATCCTTACTGAGGGAGTGCTATACTGTTGGAGGTACTACCTTTCAGGTGAGATGTTAAACTGAGGGCCCTGTCAGCCTCTTCAGATGGATGTAAAAGACACCATTGCACTATTCCATGAGCTGATGTCTTGGCTGACATTTAACCCTCAATCAACATCACTGAAGCAGCTGACCTGGTCATTTATAGCACTGCTGTTTTGTGGGAATTTACTGCATGCAAATTGTGTGCTGCACTTCATATTGCAACAGTGACTACACTTAAACTATTTTATTGGCCATAAAGCACCTTGGGATATCATGAGGTTTTGAAAACCACTATATAATTCCAAATCTTTCTTTCTATCAGCATGTTCTAGATGGATGAGTGTTGGAGTAATAGGCGGTTACACCAATGCATAACTCAGAGGAAATATAGGGAGGGCATCGAGAATCAGTTTAACTAGTTGTGATGATTCTCCACCATAGGCTCTGAACTGGCCCAGCAATTTTTTTAAGCTTTCTTTCATGGTGTAAGACCCAATTATTAAATAAAACATAGCAAAAGATGATGAATATAAAGAGCTGCTCACTCTGTCTGAAATTGTGATGTAATGCACTGTTCCAAATGGGAAAAATGAGAGAAGATGGAGCTCCCCCTGAGTAAGTGTTTCTTTCAATGGTGTTTGCTGTGGTTTCAGTGAATGAACAGCACTGCATAGAGGAACCTATAAATGGGATTTAAGTATGGACTGATACAAACTGGGATAAGTACTTGCTATTCAAAGTGCTCTTGCTGTTCTGTTTCCCTTTCAACAGTTATAAAAACCCTCTTGAGTATCATTATTTGAAAGCACTTACATGCCTACTAGTTTAGCTTGTGTGTGAAGCATTCTTTTTTAAGTATATATTCCAATTTTTTGGAACTTTTTAATGCATTTACACTTTGGAATGTCCTGAGGTAGTGAAAGGTCCTATATAAATGTACCTTCTGTTTCTTATTGAACTCAGTTTCAAGTAGCGCTTGAATAAACATGCAGTTTAATGGGGAGATGATTGTGTAGTGGTAATGTCATCGAACTAGTAATCCAGAGGCCCAAGCTAAAGCTCCAGGGACACAGATTCAAATTCCACCACGGCAGCTGGTGGAATTTAAATTCAATTTATAAAATCTGGAACGGAACACTAGTCTCAGTAATGGTGACCATGAAACTACCATTGATTGTCATAAAAACCTGTCTGGTTCTCCAATGCCCTTTAGAGATGGAAATCTGTCACCATTACCTGGTCTGGCCTACATATGACTCTAGACCACAACAATGTGGTTGACTCTTTATTGCCCTCTGAAATGACCTAACAAGCCATTTGGTGTGAGGGCAGGCAACAAATGCTGGTACAGTGACACCCTCATCCCATGAAAGAATAAATTTTAAAAAGTCCAAATACTGTTGAGCAGACAGGGCAGACCCTGCCTTACTCCTTCCAGTGTGGAATGGCCCTGTTAACTGACATTTTCTGTTCTTGTACAAACATTTCACTTTCTATTTTCTGCCCTCTATGCTACGTTACTCCTGATTGAGAGAGTAACCTGCTGCAATCTCCTCCCAGCCTTCTCAGTCAGTGAGAGTGGCTCAGCCTCTTTATTCCTTTCAGCATTTCCTTCCAATAGGCCAGGCCAGATTAATAAGTGTGCATAGAATTGTGGAGAGCTCTAAACAACTGAAAATCAGCTTAAGACCTGGTGATTTTTTCTTTGAGGTGGAGAGGGAAGCCCCTCTCATTTTAAGAATCCTGTTGTGAAAGATATAGACCCTTTGTATTGGGTATTCTGATGGGAGGAGTCCAAAGGCTTAACCAACCTTAATTTTTCTCTTTCATGTTGTAGTCTGTGTGAGTTCCCTTTGCCTGGATGGTGCGGGACCCCTAACGTCATTAGCTTCCAGTGACGCTGTTAATTTGCTGTGTGGCAGCTTTAATACAGGAATTCACCACCTCCAAGTGAACCATTCAAACAGCTGCAGCCTGAGTGAAGTGGCGAGATTCTGAGCATGCTGAAAAGTCGGAGATGCGACGACATGGCGAAAGAGCTGGGACTGTTTGCGGCATGTCCCTAGTTGAGCAGGTGACAGTGGAACACAAGGAAGATACAGTAGGACCAGGCCAAACGTACAAGATTAGGATACAAAGCAACCAAAGAGTGAAAAAGCAACAAAGCTCTGTTTTTAGGCAGTTTCCTGTATGAATTGTGTCTGTGTGTAATGTGGATCTCAAGAATGAGGCTTAATTTATTATACTATCGGGATTGAATTGTTCTAGGTTCTGGAAGTTGTTGAGGCATGGAACATTGGATCATTGAATGCATAAATTGAAGACATCAGGAGGCAATGGGAGGGGTGGAGAGTGAGATGTCCTTTCGACTGCTCTAGGACAGATGGGATGAGGTGTACTACTTTCTTTTTTTATTGAAAACTTCTAAGATTCCATGAGGGAATGCTATTTTTGCCCACTAACCCTATTATCTCCATGGCATCATTGGTGCAAATGCTGCATGTTACGTATGGTTACACCAGTGACATAACCCGCTTGATTAGAGTCCTTGCTCTGTGGTATTACTCTAAGAGAGCAAAGCATTAAGAACTCTTATCTGTAAGTTCTGCCAATCCGTTGGTGAGTTCCATACAGTTACAACATTATTTAAGCTGGGCACATAACGGAAATAACATCTGCAGATGGGCAGTGGTGCTGATATAACACAGCAGCATTGTAAATATGCAATACTTCCTGCTGACGGCTTATCTCAGCCTGGAACTGTTTAACTTCCATATGTCTCCCCTACACCTAAAGACTGCTGAATAATTGATCTTAGCACAGAGAAAGCAGCGTTACTGATGTAAGAATTAGTATTTAATATGTACTTTCTATACCTTTTGAATGGAGCACATCTCCAATCTATGTGTAGTTTTCTTGCTGTATTACAATTGTGATGCTCTGTTGTGATATACCTGCTCTGGTCATGGGCACCAAAGCAAGTTACCTGTAATGGCTGGAAATTACACTGGGGTGTAAGGTGTAAATAATGTTATTTTAATGAATATAGAAATGGGGAAGATAAAAATGCTAATTGTAATCATAGTTTTTTAAAAATTGTAATTTATATAAACATCAAAAGAGAAATAGTTTTGGGAAGATTGATAGGTATTGCACCTGACTGCTTAAAAGAATCATGAAGGTGCTTTGTGACATTGTGCTATAAACAGAATTTGTGATAGGGACCATGGCAAATAAAATACATTCTTTACTGATTTGATCATGTGCTACCATGGAATAAAACCTAAGCGGTTCCAGTACAGCTACAACTTTGACACCCACCCAACAAAGTGCAAAATGATCTAGGTATTCCCTATTCACAGGAAACAGAATGAATCCAACCCAACAATTACCGCCCTATCTGCCTACTCTCAATCATCAGCAAAACAATGGAATCAGTTGTCAAAAGTGCTGTCAAGTAGCACTTGGAATCACCTTGTTGACACAGAAGGAGGCCATTCAACCCATCGAGTTCATGCTGGCTCTCTATAGAGCAATCCAGTCAGTCCCATTCCTCTAATCTATAACCGCATTGTCTCCACTTCCACTGTGGGCAACGAGTTCCTCCTTATTAATAATCTGCCCCTGGTGCTTGCTTTAGGTTTCACCAGGGCCGCTCATCTCCAGAACTTATCAGAATCTTAGTCCAAGCAAGTATACAAGAGCTAAATGCCAGAGGTAAAGAAGAATGACTACCCTTGACATTAAGACAGCATTTGAACCAGTACACATCAAAGAACCATAGTAAAACTGAAGTCAATGGGAATTGTGGGAAACCTTTGCACTGGCTGGAGTCATACTTGGCACAAAGGAAGATGGTTATGGTTGTTGGAGACCAATCATCTCAGCCCCAGGGCATCGCTGCAGAGCTCCTCAGGATAGCATTATAGGCATTACTTTCCCACTATTAAAATGTCAGAAGTGAGGCTGTTTGCTGGTAATTGCACAGTGTTTAGTTCTATTGGCAATCCCTCAGATAATGAAGCAGTTTGGCTCCATACCCTCGTAGGAAGTGCCGGACAGCATTCAAGATTGGATTGACAAGTAGCCTCAGGAGTTCCAGGCAATGTATCTCTCCAGCAAAAGACATTCACGGCATTACTGTCAATGAGTCATCCAGCATCAACAGCCTGGGGCAGAAACTCAACTGGATCAATCACAAAAATATTGTGGCTACTAGAAAAGTCCAAGGCTGGATACTCTGCAGCAAATGGCTTGCTTTCTGACTCTCCAAGCAGACATTTAAAAAGGAAAAGAGTAAGTAAATTGAGTGTTGGTCCTCTGGAGAGTGACACTGAGGAGTCAATAGTAGATAGGAAATGGCGGAAAAAATGAACAAATATTTTGCTCCTGTGTTCACTATAGAGGATACAAAAAACATTCCAGTAATAGCTTCAAATCAGAAGGTGAGAGGTTGAAAGGAACATGATGAAATTGAAATCACTAGGGAAACAATACTGAGAAAATTGATGGAGCTGTGGGCTGGCAAGTCTCTGGGTCCCAATGAACTACATCTTAGGGGATTAAAAGAGGTGGCCAATGAGATGGTCATTCCGCTGGTATAAATTTTCCAAAATTCACTAGGTTCTGGAAAGGTTCCATCAGACTGGAAAGTAGAAAATATGATCCCTTTATTCAAGAAGGGAGGGAGGCAGAAAACTATAAGCCAGTTAGCTTGAGGTCTGACGTGGAGAAGTTGTTAGAATCGATCATTAAGGAGGTTATAGCTGGGCACTTAGAAGAGCTAAGGCAATCAGAAAGAATCAGCATGGTTTTGTGAAAGGAAAATCATGTTTAACTAATTTATTGGAGCTTTTTGAAGGAATAACATGTGCTGTGGATAAAGGGGAGCCTTTGAACATGCTGTACTTGGATTTCCAGAAGGCATTTGATAAGATGCCACATCAAAGGTTATTACAGAAAATAAAAGCACATGGTGTAGGGGTAACAACATGGATAGAAGATTGGCTGGCTGGCAGAAAGCAGAGATATGTTTAAATAAGTCTTTTTCAGATTGGCAGGATGTGAAGAGTGGAGTCCCACGGGTCTGTGCTGGGGCCTTAACTTTTTTACAATTTACATTAATTACTTAAATGAGGGGAGCGAAGACATGGTAGCTAAATTTGCAGATGGCGCAAAGATAAGTAGGAAAGTATGTTGTGAAGAGGACATAAGGTTGCAGATGGGTATAGATAGGTTGAGTGAGTGGGCAAAGATCTGGCAAATTGAGTTTAATGTGTAGTTGTTCACTTTGGCAGGAAGAACAAACAAGCAGAATTTTACTTAAATGGAGAACAGCTGCATAATTCTGAGGTGCAGAGGCATCTAGGTGTTCTAGTACAAGTTACAAAAAGTTAGTCTGCAGGTACAGCAAGTAATTAAGAAGGCAAATGGCATGCTATCCTTTATTACGAGAGGGATTGAACATAAAAGTAAGGATGTTATGTTTCAGTTATACAGAACATTGGTGAGACTGCACCTTGAATACTGTGTGCAGTTTTGGTCTCCTTATTTAAGGAAGGATGTAAATGTGTTGGAGGCAGTTCAAAGAAGGTTTACTAGATTGATGCCTGAAATGAGTGGGTTGTCTTATGAGGAATGGTTCGACAGACTGAGCTTATTTCCACTGGAGTTTAGAAGAGTGAGGGGTGATTTGATTGAAGTATACAAGACCCTGAACAGCCTTGACAAGGTGGACATGGAAAGGATGTTTCCTCTTGTGGGTGAGTCCAGAACTAGGGGGCACTGTTTTAAAATTAGGGGTCGCACTTTTAGGACAGAGATGAGAAATTTTTTCTCTCAGAGGGTTGTACGATTTTGGAACTCTCTGCCTCAGAAGGTGGTGGAAGTGGGTCAGCGAATGTGTTTAAGGCAGAGGTAGATAGATTCTTGTTAGGCAAAGGAATCAAAGGTTATTGGGTGTAGATGGTTATGTGGAAATCAAAACGCAAGATCAGTCATTATCTTATTGAATGGCAGAGCAGGCTCGAGGGGCCGAATGGTCTACTCCTGTTCCTATTTATTATCTTCTCCACAACCTCCTCCACAAGGCACAAGTCAGGAGTGTAAGGGAACCTTTTCCACTTGCCTGGGTGGGTACACATGCAACAACACCCAAGGTGCTCAACAAAATCTGGGACAAAGCAGCCTACTTGATCGACACTCGATCCAATCACGTAAGCAGCCATTTCCTCCACCAACCACAGTGGCAGTGTGCCCAAGCCCATCATTGCCAGCATCTAGAAGATTAATAACAGTAGGTGCAAGGGAAAGCCATCACTTCTGAATTCCAATCTAACTCGTACATCATCCTGTTATATATCACCATTATTTCACTGGGTCAAAATTATGGAACTCCCTACCTCAGTATTGTGGGAATATCTTCACCACATGGACTGTGATGGTTCAAGGAGAAACTCAGCACCAAAATCTCAGGAGAACTAGCGATGGGCAATAAATGTTGCCTTGAAAACAGTGTTCACACCTCGAATGATGATTTTAAAAAAAGACCTTGATTTCCAGTTTGAGCATCGTGTGTGTAATAAGGATAGGAGCCTGAAATTGAGCATGCATGGGGCGCCGTAGATCTTCAGCATCAACAGAATTGTATTCCACCAAAATCTGAACCTCATGGCATGGTACATTCCTCACTGGCACATTGCCATCAAACCATAGACCATCAAAAGACATACCAGATGTAGCGCCAGGCATACCACAGAATAAGGTGTCAATTAATGAAGCTACAACACTGCCTACCCATATGATAAACAGCAAAAGTAGATAACCAAGCAGTTGCATATCAGTGCACCAGAGCAAAGTTCTGCAATCAATCTACATCCAGTTCAGAATGATAGTGAAAATTTAGGCACTTAACAGAAAGAAGAGGTCCCATAAGCATTTCAAGCTTTAGCCATGGCACAACCTACCAATTGAGTGCAAGAAGTGAAGTGTGTTCAAGTGATAGTATCATGGCTGCTGTATTGCAAATCATCATAGCAGGACCTGACCACCTCCCAGCCATGACTTCCCCTAGCTAAGCTGTTCCAATATAATTCAGGTATTGGTATCCACCTGATGATGTGGAAAATTACCTGTGTGTGTTCTATAAGGGGAAAACAGAACAAATCTAACACAGCCAACTACCACCCTACAGCATCCATCTATTCGTCAGCAAAATGTTGAAAGGAGCTGTCAATAGTGGCACCAAACGGCACCAATTGCCTGCTGGCCAGCACTTAGTTTGGGTTCTGCCAGAGCGACTTGGCTTTGCAATTCATCACAACTTTGATTTAAACATGCAACAAGAACCGAATGCTAGAGGAGAGATGAAGGTAAATGCCCTCAGCATCAAGGCTGTATTCAACCAAGAACAATGCCACGGAAGCCTAATAAATCTGAGATCCAGTGGAAAACCCTCCAGTGGTTGGAGACATACCTGATACAAGGACAATGATTGTGATTGTCAGAAGCCAATCATCATAAACCCGGTATGTCACAGCAGGAGTTCTTAGGGAAACATCCTTGGTCCCGAACAATTTCAGATGCTTCCAACAATGAGCTTCCCTCCATCATAGAATCAGGATTAGGTTCATTTGCTGATGACTCCACATCCAAAAATGTGTCATGCTACAGCAGAAATTTAGCAACATCCATGCTTGAACTGATAAGTGACAGGTAACATCTGTACTACATAAGTGCCAGGCAAGAGAAAGAGCATTCATCACCCCCTAACTTTCAAAAGCACAACCATTGCCCAGACCCTGACCATCAACAAACTTGAGGATCACCAAAAGGTCAGAGATATCAATTTTGTGGCTAGAAGCGCTAGACACAGATTAGGCACTCTGAGACACGTGAATCAAACCCTGACTCTTCAAAGTTTTTCCAGCATCAAAAAGGCTCAAACAAGGAGTATGATGGAGTGTTCCCAGTTACCTGGCTAAGGGTCACTGTAATAACACTCACAAAACTCAATACCACCCAGGGCAAGAGTAGTTAGGCTTGATTGACACTGCTGCCTCTGGACTCAATATCTGCTTCATTCAAAAACAGCATACTGTAGCTGCAACATGTAGAGAAAGAGCTTACATTTATATAGCACTTTTTCTGACTTCAGGGTACCCCAAATAGCTTTACATCCAATAAAGTACTTTTGAAGTGTCATGTAGGAATGGCAACGGCCATTTTGCACACAGCAAGGCATAACAAACAGCAATGAGATAATCAAAGATAGTCTGAGTAACGTTGGTTCATAGAATCATAGAAACTTACAGCACAGAAGGGGGCCATTCAACCCATCATGCCTGTGCAAGGTTGAGGGATAAATATTGTCCAGGACACCAGGGAGAACTCCCCTGTATTATCTACAGGATGCACTGCAGAAACTCACCAACCCTATGTCAACCTGCTTCCAGCCCACACCCTCTCATCTAAAAGGACAAAAGGATTTTCATCATGGTAATACTTCACACTTCCTGTTCAAGTAATGCACCATTTAGATTTAGATATATGTTGTGTTCCTTCATCGTCACTATTGAAGATTTCAGCATTCTTGATATTTTTGCCAGAGCAACTTCTTCATAAGGGCTGCAGTAATTGAAGATAAAAGGCCCAACACCACCATTACCCTCTTGGAACAACTAGGGATAGACTATAAATATTGCCTTGCCAGCATCACCCACATTCTGAGAATGAATAAAATGTTTTCTGCACCCGAGTTTAGGAACAACATAAGAAATAGGAACAGTAGACCATACAACCCATCGAGCCTGCTCTACCTTTCAATATAATCATGGCTGATCTTTGACCTTAACTCCACTTTCTTGCCCGCTCCCAATAACCTTTGATCCCCTGAGAAACCAAAAAAATCGGTCTATCTCGGCCTTAAATATATTCAACGATGGAGCATCCACAACCCTCTGGGATAGAGAATTCCAAAAAATCCACAACCCTTTTAGTGAAGAAATCTCTCCTTGTCTCAGTCCTCAATGATCGTTCCTGTATCCTGAGAATGTATCCACATTTTCTAGATTACCCAGCCAGCGGAACTAGAGAAATTGCAGTGTAGATTCACCGAGATGTTCTCAGGCATGAAAGGTTGCAGTTATGAAGGAAGACTTGAGCTGAGGAGTGACCTGATGGAGATGTTTATGATTATGAAGGGTTCATATTAATCCATCATTTCCAGAACTCAGTAAAATGGTAACAATAGCTGCCCAAATTTAAGATAATCATAAAAAGGTTTAAAAAGATTAGAAAAAGAGGGTGATAAACATGTGGAATTCTCTTCCGCAAATCATTGTTGGTACAGTGCCCGTAAATATTTTTAAAAACCAAATAAGGTAGGTGGCCTGAAAATGAGTAATATTAAAGGGTATGGGAAATGAGATTTGATAGTTGATGAAGGCTAACGCCAACTCAGACTGGATAAGCCTACTTCAGTGCTGCAACATTCAATGATTCTATCCGGACCACAGCTTGGCTCCTAGAGAGAGAGAGGCCTGAACTATGTTCATCAGGTGATGTGCCTGGCAATCCAACAGAGGGCACTGTGTGCAAAGAATTGGTCACGATGATTGTTCCCTAAACTAACTAAGATCTTTAAAATGTTTACTTTTGACAGATTAAAATAAATTGGCCACCAGATTTTTCAACAAATTCACTGCATCAGTTTTTTACTTCCACGGTGACCACATAAGCCCTTTTCCTTCACCCCTTCCAGGCAAAGGGTTAGGTGAGGACATTCAGCTTGTATGGAAACCAGTCTTCTCCAGTTCAATAGAGGGAGAAACAGATTTCACGTTTCAGCTGAAAGGCCATTGACCCTGAAGCCTGAAACATTAAGCACATTTCTCTCTCCACAGATGCTGTCTGCCTTGCTGAATTTTTTTCAGCATTTTCTGCTTTTACTACAGATATCCAGCATCTGCAGCATTTGTGTTCCTGTTTCCTCTCTTTCTCAGCTCATCTTCCTGACTCCCACTGGGGTGCAGCTCCACAATCCCCACTGACTTATCCAAGGTTCCATTTTCATCTGAGCACTGGCTAACCATCGCACCATAGAAGCCCAAGACTGATCCTGTCCTTACTGGATATCCACACGCGTACACTTTCCAGTACGAGTCACAGGATAGCAAACAGAATTAGAACCAGTTTCTTACCCCAACACCACCACACCTCCCCACCAGCGGCCCCACCCCCCAACCAATGCTCAGGCCAGTGGAGCACCTGTAGAACTAAGCACAGACTGGACATTGCACTTAGGATCATCAGGTCTGTCTGATTTAATGCTGCAACATTCAACATTTTCACCCACAAGTGAAGCTGGAAATTGATCCTGACAGATTACGTTATTTAACTCCTGTTGAGTCATTTGTGTACATAGTAAAGTCCCGTCATTCATGATTTCTTCTTTCACGAATTTGTTTACCCATACAAAAGTCCTTGTACACACAATCACCTGTTGCGACCCCTAATCTTTGCCTATCTGTGATTTAAACATTAAAAGTTTGTACCTGAACATATACTGACCCTGAAATAAAGAAAAACCAGCATTTAGAAGATAGAGAAGCCAAGGTTTCAATGGTATATTTCCCCAGTGGGAAGTGCGTATTGCGCATGTGTCATCTGTAACTGCAGGTGGGTTCCTGTGATTTACCAGACACACTAACTCCTGATCAGCCACTTCACCCATTCCCCCCACCTCCACTCTCAAGTACAGTATTTTGTACTGTAAGGATGACAAATTTTACATTGTTCTTGTTTTCTTGCTCTATTAAACAATTTCTCCAGTGAAGTTGTCTGGAATTTATTCAAAAACATAGTTTTTATTGCCTCTGTGCCTTTGAAAAGTCAAATTTTGGGATGGCTGGCACAAATTTTAATCACTTCCATTGTAAAGTATGTTCGCCATTCGCAATTTCGCCCTTTGCGAGAATTCACAGGAACGTAACCCCCTGCAAATGACAGGACTTTACTGTACATTACCAGGGCTAAGGGGAAAGACCAAGGGGAAAATGGTTAGGAGTAATTAGATGGGTGTTTCAAAGAGCTAGCAGAAGGATGATGGGCTGAATGGCCTTCTTCTGTTTCATTCTACATATAATTCTGTGATGCCCTTTGCCTCTTTGTGGAAAGTGCCTCATTATGCTCCCCCCGACCCTTTAAGAGACTGCTGCCATTTGGAAGCCCCCTTACAGTACATTGTGTGCACATCTTATTGAGTGCATTTTTTGTGACCTGTACTTCCTACCTAGAATTCATTGATACAATTCAGAGACAGTCAGAATTCTGTTTGGGCCATTTCTAAAAGCAGACAGACTGTATGTCAGAAAACACCCTTCAACTGCCTGTGTCCATGGTCCTTAGGAAAAAGCAAGATCAGGCTTCGTTCTGGTGCTGAACAGGCAGCCAGAGCTCACTGTTCCATCTTGCACAGAAAACAGCTACTTAAGTTAGGTAGTAGCAGGCTGGATGTCTGGGAAATTTAGGATTATAGTAAACTGGATGTGACTATTATTCTCTCCTCCTTTCCTGAAAGTGAAATGATTCATGTGAAGTATCAATAATAGCCATTTCCGGTTGACTATAACGGTAAGTAAATAAAGATGAACAAAAGGACGAGACATAACACTGCCTATAGTTGCTGTCACTAGAGCAGTATGACATGATGTGACATCAAAGGAGGTTTAAAATAAATGACAGTAACAATAATTTGCTCTGGTCACGGTCTAGTAGTGCAGATTGGAGCCTAGCTTCTAGCCAGTATCTTCCTGGGAAGAAATAGGAAATTGGAAATTCACCATCAGATCAACGTTGTACAACTTGTGCTTGAAGGAGAACAGTTGTCAAGGAGATGGGTGCAACTGACCTGTTCTCTCAATGCACATGGCCCTTGGAGTCATACAGGGGGAAATGTCCTCATGCAGGAAAGAGTAGCAATTTGAGCCTAAGATATTGTGTTGTCAAGGGAACCTCTTTTGCTTAACTTTTACATTGATGTTTTCTTATATGTTTTCCTTTTTATTGCATTTGTCTCCTGTTCAGAATATGTTTAAGCACTGGAATATAAAATGCCACATCTCCCATTTATAAATTGGCATTTGGGAGCCATCTTTGTGTCATTAATAACCCCTTGAATTTTGGAACATGGACCTCAAACACTGGCACCTGTTAACCATACTGACATCAATAACATTGTCATTTGCAAATACCCTAACAAAATGGTGGCATCAGCTCTTGTACACAAGTATGGTTCTGGACATCCTGCTGTGGAGGGACATCCTGGCTTTGGTCAGAGGACAAATAAGGGCAACTGAGTTGATAAATGAGATTGGGCACCTCTGCTAGCCAGAAAGACTGAGGTTGCTCACATTGGAAAATGATGCTTTAGAGGTGAGCTGATGGAGGTACTTAAGAGATTTAGGAGGACAAATAAACTGGAATGATGTTCAATGTTAATGCAAACTCTAGAGCAGTGCTCTGCATTGCAAGACCTGCGAGCCAGTGGCGGCTCCCATCGATGCTAAGTGCAGCTCCCCGACCAACCGTGTAGTGCTGCTGGAGCAGAGCTCTGGCACCTCCAATCAGGGTTTGGAGAGCAGAGTGCAGCAGAGTGGAGTGCCGGGGCCCCAGGGAGGAGAGACTGGCTGTGAGGCCCAGGAGTGAGCCACTGCAGAACGGAGCTCTAGGTCATGGAGGGGGAGCAGGAGGAAGAGGCTGACTGCTGAGTGTGTGTGTGTGTGTGTGTGTGTTATGAGAGGGGGGGGGGTTAGTGAAAGACTGAGGAGAGTGAGTGAGTGTGTGTAAGAGATCCATCTGTATCCAGGAAACAGGCCTGCTCCTTCAGGCTGAGCCATTCCTGATAACGGCCTCCACCCAGGGAGGCACCACGTGGCATTGCGATGCAGTCGGCTACTTAAGTGTTCAAGGGGTAGCCACCATCGCAGTGGGATGTAGTGTACAGGATTACACCACCAGCTCACTGGGAGCGAGAAGCACATTCTGCAGGTAAATCCTTCACCCCAGCAGTGAGGTGATGCCAAGTCAGTTCCTTCCAAGCCTGCATTCCCCCAGAAAGAAGAATGTATTCTGCTTTTCGATTAATGTCCTTTCTTCCTTTGTGTTATTGCAAGCAGGAGCAAATCAGGCAATGGTCTCTATTATAGTAGTCGATGTGGTTCTCACATTGCAGATTTTTTGCTAAAGTGGCCTTGCTTGAAAAATAGTGAAGACCACTGCTCTAGAACAAAGGTATGGTAGAGGCCTGAAATAATATTTCAGAGAACATGGGTACAAACTTCACCAGGGCAATTTGAATATTCGAGTTCAATTTAAAAATCTAGAACAAAGAGCTACTTCAATAAAAATGACCATAAAGCAGTTGGATTGCTGTTCGATGTCCCTGAGGGAAGAAACCTGGGGTGGAATCGTCCTGGATTTGCACTGTGTGGTAGCGAGCAGGTAAAACCACATTTAAAGTGCAGCCCTGCGCACACCTCTCAGTGCTTCCAGCCCAGGACTGCCACGTATAAGACAGGATGGCTCTGAAAGGCAAAAAGACTGCAGCCCCTGCTTCAGTGACAAGTCCCTCGAGCACTTTTTGAACGCTGTGGAGGCCTGCCATGATGTCCTCTACCCCCGCTCTGGTGCAGGATGGGCATCCGCATCACCAATCTAGCATGGAAGGCGGTGGCAGCGGTAGTCAGCGCCAGTGGCCTGCAAAAGAGGACAGCCACCCAGTGCCTCTACAGGATGAATGGTCTCATCTGTTCTGCAAGGGCAAATCACTCTTCTCATCAGTCTCAACTCACACACTCACAAACCCATCACACATCCACAGGGATCTCACACCTCAAGAGAAACACCACTAACTCTCACACTCACCCTCACATCTCCATCAGGCTCATATCCTCTCGAGCTCGCATTGTCATCCCGACCACGGCTCCGCTCACCACACAAACATTCCATGCGGTGCCATGCGTCCTGCTCACACTCTCTCCATCTGTTTTCAAGCAGGAGAAGCTGGCTCACAACAGCAGGAAGAGGTCCCAGAACAGGGGCTGGAGTGGCCCACATTAGGCCCCTCACTCACTTTGAGGAGCATGCCATCATGCTGACCAGTGAGGATGTGGACCGCGCCTGTGACAATAGTGAGGTCAGTAGTGAACACCCTCATGAGGATCCTGCACATCATCCCTCTCTCAACGCAACTGTGAGTGCTGTCTTTCCTGCTTGTGACTCTGCTGCCATGCACTGGTTTATCACTACTTTGGCTCCCAGGGAGCTCTGCCAAGCGACCAACACCCTCAGCTAGCCAGTCCCTCAGCTCCAATCAAGTCCTCACCTGCAGCCAAGAGGACATCTCCTCCATTGAAGAGCTAGAAATAAGCAGGCCAGAAGACCCGCACAGCGCTTACCCACACCCTTCACCAGCGCAGAGATACATACCTCGGTGGGACCTAGACCTACAGCAGGCTCAGGTTCACAATCTGGTGGTCACCGCACAGACTCATGTCCGCAGTAGGAAGAGGCAGGATCAGCCGAGCTCCTCAACACTCAGAGGACTGCTAGGGTAGAATCTTCTGTGAGGTCCAAGTCAGATGACGAGCCTCTGGATTCGGCCTCCCAACTCATGGTGGAGAGTCACCAGAAGGCGTGGCAACATCACACAAAGCTGTTGGAAGCCCTCAACAGAGTGGCATGCGAGTCAGAGGAATGCGTCCACCTGGTCTCTGATGAAGTGGTGTCCACATGTGCGTGTATGGAGGTGTCCTTGGGGCGGATAGCAGACATCATGGAGACCCTGGTCCAGCAGAACTCAGAGCTGTGCGGAGACCTGCACTCCATCGCGGGTGCCATGGGTGAGTTCCTGAAGTGGCAACGTGAGAGGGAAACAGGGCACCTTGACATCCATCCAGGAGTTCCTTCCCCTCAAGGAGTCAGGCCGGGGCCCCTGGGCACCTGAAGGGAAGAGGAACAGCAGCTAGACACGCCTGGGTCATCCACTGAGGAATCTCAGAGGCTGTCCTCTCCCTCTGAGTCCCCTTTGCCTGTGAGCCCCTCAACCTCATCCTCTGTCACCACAGAGGAAGCAGCCGGCCAACGAGTGATTCTGGAGGGAGAAATGTGTGTGTGTGGCAGGGCCTTTTGGAGCCTCATGCAAGCACTCTCCCAAGCACACGATCCTTCATGTGTCACACTCACCTCAATGTCCTGGGCATTTTGAATGCTGCCTGCTGGCCTATCTGAGCTGACCTGCATCTCCGCCCGCCCACTGATCACACTCCCATGCAGCACCTGCTGTCACCCACCATGAATCTTGTTTCACTTTCGATTTAGATGGCATGGTCTGGATTCACTTTTTCGTGTGCTCCCCCATCTTTTTCCCTCCCCCAGTCACCCATTTCCTTTCTCCCATCACTGTTGACCCCCCTGGCATCACTTTCCACCTCCCCTCTGTGACCTATCAGCCACACCCTTTTCCTTCGGGGATGTCCAGGTGAACATGCACATTCCCTTCCTTCCCGAAAATCCTATCCACATTCACATTCACCTCCCCGACCTCCTCTTTCCCAGCCCATGTCTGCCTCCAAGATCCCACCAACTACGCTCACCGTCCCTTCTACAGCTTTTGTCGAACCCTCACCCTCCCACCCTACCGCCTCACTCTGCCCTCGGTCATTCTCACCATTCTTTGTTCCACACCCATCCTGGGCAGAAGGCACCTCACCTTCTCAAGGGTAACTAGGTATGGGCAATTAATGCTAGCCCAGCCAGTGAGATGCCCACATCACATAAATGAAATTAAAAGACCCCAGTTCGCTCCCCAGGAGGCAGTCATGGACTCATCAGAGCCGTCCCTTGCACGTACACTTGGACATCCCCCACCTCTGGAAACCATTCCCCCTTCTGGACCTCTTCCCCTCTTGGAATCCCTTCCCCACTTGGAACCCCGTGCCCCCCTCCGGACTCCTCCCACCTTGGTTCCCCCCCAGAACTCCACCCCCGCTTAGTCCTTCCCACTTCCTGACCCATTCAGACACCTATATTTCTTCTGCCACCCTTAGTCCTCCCCCCCGAATCTTTCCTCCAACCTTTCTTCTTCCTCCAGCTTTACTTCCTCTTCCAGCCTTAGCCCTTCCCCCTTCCTGACTCCATCCCTTGCTCCGCACTCCTTCCTCCCCCTGGACTCCCTCCATTCTCCACACTCCTTCCCCTCTGAAATCCTTCCATTACACCTTCCACCCCACCTTACACCTACCTCCCCTGTTGCCAACTTCTACCCTGTTACTGCTTCCTCTCCCTACGCTCCCTCCTTCCTCCCAATCTCCCCCCGACACATTCATTCCCCCCTCCCAACCTCACCCCATGCTGACACCTCTTCCTCTCCCAGTTGATTCTAGACCTTCTTCTCCCACCACCCAGTACATCTTTCTCTCCCAACCACAGCTGGACCTTCCTCTCCACTCCCTTGACCATCATCCGTTGTGAGCAGACCCACACCAGTGACTTTCCACCTTCTGTGAGCTGCTTTGCAGCAGAGCCAAGTCCATGAGAATCCACCCAGCATGCCATGGACATTCCTCAAGGGTGCCATTGCTGTCGGGCTCCTGCATCTTCTGCTACTCGGAAGTCTGCAATGTTAGCAAGGCCCTGGCGGTAAGTCCCAACTTCTGCACATCACACTTGTCAAGACGTGTTCTGCACCAGCGTGCAATCACACCAACGTGGATGGACGATCCATTGGGGTTGGAGAATGATTCCTGTGAGCTGGCCTAATAATGATATGCAGATGTATTTCAATGAGGCTCCCGATGTCCGATGGCGGGAAACGTGGCATACAGCTAAGGTGTAGCTTCTCCATTAAAAAGGATAGTGGCAAACACAACTTCTACCCAGAGTGACAGTGGGAATCAAGGTTATTATAAATTTTAAAAGGATGCTGTTTTTTTAGAGAATATGCCTGGTGGAACATAATGGATAACCATAGCTACCTCGACTTCAGCTCCTCACAACCTACTTCCTGTAAGAATTCCATCCCATTCTCCAAGTTCCTCCACCTCCATTGCATCTGTTCCGATGATGCTATCTCCAAAGTCAGCTTCTGACATGTCTTCCTTTTTCCTTAACTGAGGATTCCACCCCCCTGCCCCCGCCATGGTTGATAGGGCCTTCAACCATGTCTGACTCATCTCCTGCACCTCTGCCCTCACCCCTTCCCCTCCCTCCCAGAATAACGATAGCGTCCCCCTTGTCCTTACTTTTCACCCCACTAGCCTCCACATTCAAAGGATCATCTTCCACCATTTCCGCCAACTCCAGCATGATGCACCAAACGTAGCCTCCCCCAATCCCCATCAGCATTCCGTAGGGACTGTTACCTCTGTGACATTCTGCTCCACCCCTAACTCCTCATCCCCTTCCCACAGCACCTTCCTATGCAATCGTAGAAGGTGCAACACCTACCACTTTACCTTCTCCTTCCTCACCATCCAAGGCCCCAAACACTCCTATTTGGTGAAGCAGTGCTTCACTTGCACCCCTTCAAATTGGTCTACCATATTCGCTGCTCCCAACGCGGTCTCCTCTATTTTGGGGAGACTAAACGCAGACTGGGTGACCGCTTTGCAGAACACCTTTACTCAGTCTGCAACCATGACCCAGACCTTCCTGTCAGTTGCCATTTCAACACATCATCCTGCTCCCATGCCCACATGTCCATCCTAGGTCTGTTGCAATGTTCCAGTAAAGCCCAACACAAACTGGAGGAACAACACCTCGTCTTCTGATTAGGCACTTTAATGTCTGCTGGACTTAACATTGAGTTCAACAACTTCAGATCATGAACTCTCTCCTCCATCTTTACCTCTTTTTAAACCCAATTTTTAATAAAAATTTTTTATTTTTATTTATTTATTCGGTTTTTAAATCTCTTTTTTTAATCCTTTTACCCCAGCCTGCCACCCTAACTACAGGGCCATCTGCCACTTGTTTCTATGTTGTTCCTTGTTCTGCTATTATCACATTCTGCTATCTTACCTTTATGCCACTATCAGTATCTTCTTTATTCTTTAACACTACCATTAACACTCTCCTTGTTCTGTGTCGATGACATCTTTGTCAATTTCTCCCACGCTTCCACCTATCCCTGACCTCCTATTTTGCTCTCCCTGTTCCACCTCCTCTTAAACTGTAAAATATCCACCACATTTCTACTTCGCTTTAGCTCTGAAGAAGTCAAGCGGACTCCAAATGTTAACCATGTTTCTCTCTCCACAGATGCTGCCAGACCCATTGAGTTTTTCCAGCATTTTATGTTTTTATTTCAGATTTCCAGCATCTGTAGTATTTTCCTTTTATATAAGAAAGGATACACTTGCACAGGAGACGGTAGAGTGAAGTTTCACTAAATTGGTCCCTGGGATGAGGGGGTTGTGCTATGATGAAAGGCTAAGTGAATTGGGCTAATATTCTCTGGAGTTTGGAAGAATGAGAGGTTATCTCATTGAAATCTACAAAATTCTGAAGGGGCTTGATAGGGTGGATGCTGAGAGATTGTTTCTGCTGGTTGGAGAATCTAAACACAGGGGCACAGTCTCAGGATAAGAGGTTGATCGTTTAGGACTGAGACGAGGAAAAATTTCTTCACTCAAAGGGTTTTGAATCTCTACCCCAGAGAGTTGTGGATGCTCCATCGTTGAATGCATTTAAGGCTGGATAGACAGATTTTAGGTCTCTCAGGGAATTAAGGGATATGGGCACTGGACGGGAAAATGAAATTGAAGCCCAAGATCAGCCATGATCATATTGAATGGTGGAGCAAGCTCGATGGGCCGTGTGGTCTATTCCTGCTCCTATTTCTTGTGTAAGACAAGGATTATAAACTTATTTACAAAGAGGGAGCCAATGCCAATTGATGATGACAGGACAAGTAATAAATAAGACATAATCTAAAAAAGACTGGAGGTGAATAGTGGAGATTTGGACAGATTGGAACTGTTGAGCATTAAAGATTTCAGCAGACATCAGGTTTCCAGCCTTTGTATATTTTCGCTTTTTACGTTAGAGCTTTACAGTTGTGAGTTCTGGAGGTGACAGAGTTTTAGTGATGGAAATGCTGGTGCAGAGGCAGAAGTGGGAGGTAAAAATAGCAATCTTGATGATTGATTGGATATGAAGTTTAAAGGAAGCTGAGGAATAAACAGAACACCAAAATTGAGAATGATCTGGTTCAGCTTGACACATAGGATGGAGGATGGGATCAGTGGCGAGACAGTGGAGTCAATGGCAGGGGCCAAAGTTGATGGCTTTGGTTGTCCTGATGTTGAGCTGAATAAATTTGTGATTCAGCCCAGACTACCACTCAAGCTACACAGAGATAGTTGAGGGTTCAAGGAAAGATGTAGAGCGGGGTGTCATCAGCATGCATGTGAAAGCTGCCCTGTGTTTGCGAGTGATATTCCCAAGGGTCAATGCATGATTAAGATAGAGAAGAGGCCAAGAATATTTCCTGGGGCTATTCCAGGGATAATAGTGCAGAGAGGGAAGAGAAGCCATTGCTGGAGATTGACTAGCTTTATTTGGACAGTTAGGAGTAGAACCATGCAAAGGCATTCCCACAGAGCTGGATGATAGAGGGGAAGAGTTAGACAAACATAACATGATCAACTGTATTGAAAATTATTGGAACATCAAGAAGGATGAGAAAGGTTAAGCTCTTAGGCTATAGACCATCAAACATAAAGGCAAGTGCAACAAAAAATAATTTAGATTTTAGAAGTTTCTGGACGCATTGCTGAAAAGCTAATACAAACCCAACAGGTGATTGACTGTAACTTTATTTTTATCAATCTCCTGCTACCCTCCTCCATTAAATGAATTGACCCCTGGCTGGGACATGGTTCCAATGTCTGTTTCCTTCCAGTTCCATACCCATGTGACCATTCTTCATATGTGAGTGTCAGCGTCTTCACCTGTGACCTGTTTAGGAAATCCCCTGCCTTCCCAGGTACATTTTGTTCAAGGCAATGGTGTCTCAGCCTAGATCAACTAATTCAACACAGACCAGGGATCAAATCTGGGGGTCTATTTGTTTAGTCTGGTTCATCTCTCACTGGATAAACTTGCTAAGCCATGGGAAGGGCCATGTTGATATATTTACGGTTACGTACAATGTAAGACTCTGTACTTAAATTATGAAATATAAAAATGATAAAACATGACTGACGATAAAATGAATTGAGAGCCAAGGACTTACCACCTTGAATGTGAGACCATGATTTACATATGAGAGAACATTAGTCACAGAATCAAAGAGTGTTAACAGCACAGAAGGAGGCCAGTCAGCACATTGTGTCTGCACTGGCTTTCTGAATGAGCAATTTACTTAGTGCCACTTCCCTGCTTTTGCCCCATAAGCCTTCTCATCTTCCTTTTCAGATAATAATCCAATTCCTTCTTGAAAGCCTCGATTAAACATGCCTCCACCACACTCTCAGGCAGCGCATTCCAGATCCTAACCACTTGCTGCATGAAAAAGTTTCTCCTCATGTCTCCATTGCACCTTTTGCCAAATACCTTAAATTTGGGCCCTTTTGTCCTCAATCCTTCCGCCAATGGAAACAGTTTCTCCCAATCTACTCTGTCCAGACCGCCCCATGATTTTGAACACCTCTAAACCTTCTCGAAGGAAAGCATTCCCAACTCCTACATTACTGAAGTTCCTCATCCCTGGAATCATTCTCGTGAATGTTATTTGTACTCTCTCTAACGGTTGCACATCTTTCCATAATGAGTAAGGAGATATATATGATTTGTATACACAATAAATGTACCACATTCTTTCCTTAGCACCCAGGATTGTACTGAACTGAAATGAAGTTTGATTCTTTGGTTGAAATCAGATAAATATCAGCGTTTTTCTTTTGCAAAGGAATCAGCCTGAACACTCAGTTTAAATGTGCATGCACATTTTAAAAAATTCATTCATGGATATTGACATCACTGGCAAGGCCAGCATGTATTGCCATTCCCTAATTGCCCTTGTTCAGGGGGTATTTAAGAGTCAACCACATTACTGTAGGTCTGGAGTTACATGTAGGCCAGACCAGGTAAGGAGAGCAGATTTCCTCCCCTAAAGGACATTAGTGAACCAACTGGATTTTTACAACAATCAACAATGGTTTTGTGGTCATCATTAGACTTTTTAATTCCAGATTTTTATTGAATTCAAATTCCAACATCTGCTATGGCAGGATTCAAATCTGGATCCCTAGAGAATTAACCCTGGGTCTCTGGATCACTCATCCAGCAACAATACCACTATACCATCACCTCCCCTAGTATGCATAGCTCTTGGTAACAGGGTTGAGACAGTATTCCTGTGGTTTTAAACTATTTTTCCCATTGAGAAATCAATGCTGGAGCAGTAATGCACAGTTCCCTAGACAAGCTGCTCAGTATAGCAAATGGGAAATGTAGCTCTGGCCTGTACTCGGTAATTCTGCTGAATTGTTGCATTTATTCTATAGCCCCTGATGATTTACAGATTTCTAGTGAGGGTTGTTCTTTTTTGCATGCATACACATATGCAGATATACATCTATTAATTTAATAGCACAGTGACAGTGTGAGTAGGGGCACATTTTTATGGCTTGCTTGTCTGATTCAGACACACCTGACTGAAGAAACCATAGTTCTGTGCACTGTTTAAATGTTTTGAATTCAGATAGTAGGTCAGATGCATTCTAATTCAAACTTGGGAATTTTATGGACATTTTGACAATACTTCCTTGACCTTCCTTCTCCTATAGTACCTGGGATAAGTGTCTCTGTAACTGCTTTTGTGCGTTTTTCCAAAGCTCCACCCATTATAATCGCAACCTTCTCTGGCCCAATTTTTATGATGGTTCTGTTTTTTGTTTGACTCCCCTTTGCTAGCTATCGATCTGGCCCACACGAGAATGTCAAGAGTCATCTCATGCCATGTAGCATGATCTAAGGCTGTTCATCATGATGTGCCTCTATTTGATCTTGCTACCACACTGTTTGACCACTGCTGCTCCCATGTTTTGTTTCTATAATGATATTAAGGCACCAATCACTCATAAGGGTTTGGGTAAACATGTTGTGGGTTCAGTTATTTACACCAGGCAAATGTGAACGGATATACATGGATAGAAAGCTTGAAGACATCAGCAGCAGAGCTGTGTGTGCTGTGTTCTGTTCATGGGCCAAAGTGAAATGGAGACTGGATCACATGACACACTTCCCTTCTAGTGATGGCACGCTGCTGGCCCTTAAAGACATATTACAACAGTGATTGTTGTTTTAATAGCACAGAGACAGGTTTAGTGAACGATGAACGCAGATGTTTTAAGAATTTTTCTTCCCAGACCTAATTTCCAATTTAAAAAGAGAAAAATGTGTTTGTCTGATTAGAAGATCTGCATTTTGATTTTTACACTGGATATTAACTGGAGTTCAGCATTAATGACCATTTCTGTAAGACTATGAGCGGAATTTTCTGCTCCCCTTGGTGTCAGGCATGTTTGGTGGCGTGAGCGGACAACGCCGTGAGAAGGCCAAAAATCAGTTTTACACTGTTGTGAAACTAGTTTGCAATCACCCACTCAGTCTGTCAATGGTGGGCCCTGTTTCCTGCCGTCCAACATCGGGAACTTAATTTTAATGCATTTGCATCTCATCATTGGGCCCGTACGCCAGAATCATCCCCCCACATCAACTTTACTTCCCACGTTGCCGTGACGTCAGAACAATGTGACTTACGACTGCCTTTAAAAGGACACCATCTTTACAAAGACACAGAGCTTTGTGCATTTTGATCGGGACCAGGCAAGCCAGGAAGCAAGAGCGCTGGGATTTGCGCGGATCTCAGGTTTTCCATAGGTGCAGGGTGCCATCGTCTGCACTCACATAGTGCTTAGATCCTCATGGCAACAAGCAGTCCCATATGTGAACTGCAAGGACTTCCACAGCTGGTTTGTGACCACCACAAATGCACGCCACAGGTCTGGACACGAGTCCTAGGAAGCATCCTCGACTCCTACATCCTTAGCAAGTCACAAATCCCTGACATCTTCCAGGGCCCAGAGAGGCTACAGAGTTGGCTCCTTAGGACAAGGGCTACCCGCAGAGGACGTGGCTGATGACACCTGTGTGGCAGCTTCGGACTACAGCAGAGAGACAGTGCAACAAGCCTCATGCTGCAACCTAGACTTCGGTGGAGCAAATGATTGATATATTGAAAATGCGGTTCCAGTGTCTCAACAGGTCTGATGGAGCACTGCAATACTGTCCCCAGAGGGTGTCACGCATTATCATAGCTTGCAGTGCGCTACACAACCTGGTACTGCAACAGGGTGAGGGCCTGGCTGAGGAGGGGATGGTAGATCTGTACGTCTCCTCCGATGAGCAGGACGTCAAAGGGGATGAGGGTGATGAGGTCCTCGCAGGCGAGGATGCTGGCGATGAGGCCATCGCACTGGCCAGACAAGGCAGGTGTGCTTGCGAGGCCCAAATAGCTGCATGATTCGTGGAGGATGATGACAAGATGCAGTGAGGACAGTCACATCCTCATGTTGCATCTGTGAATGTTTGACTCCTGTGTGGCTGATGACAGCGCACATAACCTCAGTGCTCAGGCTCATGTCATGGAGACTCAGCGGAGACCATAATAATCCCTAGATTTTAGGAGGATGATAACAGCATGCAGTGAGGACGCTCCATAGATGTTCACATAGCCTCTATCTGTGAACATCTGACTCCTGAGGGCAGCTCGCTTGTGTTCTGTGATCAGGGTCATGTCAAAGAGACACAGTCGTGAAACGTTAAATGCACTTAATTCTTTGTCTGCCTTCAGCACCTGACCCCATCAGGATCACACTGTCATCAGACACAGATGCTGACGAGATGGGGGCCAGTCCCACCTCAAAGGTGCTGAGAGCACACAGAGAGAATGACGGAACTCTGTGACACCTGCCCACAACATTCTGGCAGCAATGACAAGTACCGCCAAGGTGCAGGCATCAGTAATGTGTCCAGTGAGTGTGAGACTGGACTATCACTTTACTCTGAAGGCTACACACTGCACAGGGAAGAGGCACTGGACTGAGATACTTGCCTTTATCTTGCGCAGGAACCAAGGTTTCACATCTGAGTGACACAGACACTGCTCATCATAACAAGGATCCATAGACAAGGAGAGGCTCTTGGGAGTTTATTTACAATAGTGAACACTATGTACGTGTGATTAACACCCATGCCCAGGCTGTGCAACTACATCTTCTGAAGGTTCCTTTAAACTTTGTTCTTGGTTTTACAGCTGACCTGAATTAGGGGCTGTGCCTGATTTATCCCAATTTTGTTGATTTGGTTTAATTGTTTTGACTCTACAAGAGTTACATCTTCTGAACCCTTCCGTGTTCGGTGGGCACCGCGGGGACTGGGGTGCTTTATTGACCCCTTTTATCACATTTTGGTTTAAAGTTGTAAGTTTCCTTTAAACTTTGTTCTTGGTTTTACAGCTGACCTAAATTAGGGGCTGTGCCTGATTTATCCTAATTTTGTTAATTTAGTTTGATTGGTTTTAACTCATAAGATTTACATCTTCTTAACGCCTACGGCCATATTAGTCTGAAAATGCCCGGTCTCATCTGATCTCAGAAGCTAAGCAGACTCAGGCCTAGTTAGTACTTGGATGAGAGACCACCTGGGAATACCAGGTGCAGTAGGCTTCTCCAAAAGAGTTACATCTTCTTAACGCGTTTGTGAGTGTCCAGCTCGCAGCCGATGCCATCCAAGACCTAAGGACGGTCGTGCTTGGACCTGATGTAATTTTAGGTCTCAAGGTGGCACAGGTGCGCAGTGGTCTTCCTGCTGAACGTTCCCCTGTTCGGACGGAATTCCACATTGGCCCCAAGCCCCGAACCCTCCCTCGGGTGCTGGTGCCCCGCAATATGAGCCGCCTCGGGGACATGCCCTCCGTGCCATTTGGCACAGCACGGAGGAGCTTTCTGTACGGACTGCTGCTGCACACCTTCCATTTTCTCGCCCTTGTCCGCCACCCGGACACGCCCTGGTGTGCCTTGTTGCCTTTCGGCGGCGGAGGCCCCCAATGGGAGGCCTTCTACGGAGGTGCCCTCCCCCTTTCTATCGGGGACCTGGGTTGGAGGGTGTTGCATGCAGCAGTCCCCTATAATCGTAGGATGCATAGGTTCATGGCCTCCCAGGATACCTGCCCTTTTTGTGGTCTTGTGGAGTCCATGGACCATGCTTATATAGGGTGTGGTAGGCTTCACTCCCTTTTTAGTTATTTAAAAAACTTTTTATTAATGTTTTGTTTGCACTTCAGACCCACGCTCCTGATCTATGGACACCCGGTGCGGAAGGGGGTTGGGAAGGAGGAGGACCTCCTCGTGAACCTGCTCCTGGGCCTGGCCAAGTTGGCCATTAATAGCTCCAGGCAGCGGGCGAGTCCCGCCCGATTGTTTGTCCCTCTTCCGCAGCTACGTTCGTGGCCGGATGTCCTTGGAGAGGGAGCACACGGTATCTGCTGGCACACTCGAGGCCTTCCGTGCTCGGTGGGCACCGCGTTGGACTGGGGTGTTTTATTGACCCCTTTAATCACATTTTGGTTTAAAGTTTATAAGTTTCCTTTAAACTTTGTTCTTAGTTTTACAGCTGACCTGAATTAGGGGCTATGCTTGATTTGTCCTTCATTTTGTTAATTTAGTTTAATTGTTTTAACTCGAAAGAGTTACATCTTCTTAACACCTATGGCCATACTAGTTTGAAAACGCCCGGTCTTGTCTGATCTCAGAAGCTAAGCAGACTCAGGCCTGGTTAGTACTTGGATGGGAGACCGCCTGGGAATACCAGGTGCAGTAGGCTTCTCCAAAAGAGTTACATCTTCTTAACGCGTCTGTGAGTGTCCAGCTCGCAGCCGATGCCATCCAAGACCTAAGGATGGTCGTGCTCGGACCTGATGTAATTTTAGGTCTCGAGGTGGCCCAGGTGCGCGATGGTCTTCCTGCTGAACGTTCCCCTGTTTGGCCCCAAGCCCTGAACCCTCCCTCGGGTGCCGGTGCCCTGCAATATGAGCCGCCTCGGGGACATGCCCTCTGTGCCATTTGGCATGGCGCGGAGGAGCTTTCTGTACAGACTGCTGCTGCACACCTTCCATTTTCTCGCCCTTGTCCGCCGCCCTGACGCACCCTGGCGTGCCTTGTTGTCGTCCGGTGGTGGAGGCCCCCGATGGGAAGCTACCTACGGAGGTGTCATCCCACTTTCTATGGGGGACCTGGGTTGGAGGGTGTTGCATGCAGCAGTCCCCTATAATCGTAGAATGTGTAGGTTCACGGACTCCCAGGACACCTGCCCTTTTTGTGGTCTTGTGGAGTCCATGGACCATGCTTATATAGGGTGTGGTAGGCTGCACTCCCTTTTTAGTTATTTAAAAAACTTTTTATTAATGTTTTGTTTGCACTTCAGCCCCACGCTCCTGATCTACGGACACCTGGTGCGGAAGAGGGTCGGGAAGGAGGAGGACCTCCTCGTGAACTTGCTCCTGGGCCTGGCCAAGTTGGCCATTAACAGGTCCAGGCAGCCGGCGATCGAGTGGGGAGACCCGCCCGATTGTTTGTCCCTATCCGCGGGGACTGGGGTGTTTTATTGACCCCTTTCATCACATTTTGGTTTAATGTTTGTAAGTTTCCTTTAAACTTTGTCCTTGGTTTTACAGCTGACCTGATTTAGGGGCTGTGCTTGATTTATCCCTTATTTTGTTAATTTAGTTTAATTATTTTAACTCAAAAGAGTGACATCTTCTTAACCTTCCCAACCCTGCTGCTATGTGTTGGTGCTCCCACAACATCTACAGCGGGGGTGGAGGCAGCCTGCTACCTTGGCAGGTGTCCCTAGAGCACCAAGATCTGGAGGGCCTCGGCCTGCTTTGGGTATCCTGCTGTGGGCCAGGTGCACCCTCCTCGGCCTGTGGAGCTGGAGATGATCTGGTCACAGGAAGAGGGAATTTTGATCAGCAGGACATCCCCAGGGTCACCAGGTGGATGGCCCCGGGGTGTGCACCTGCTGATCCTCCTCTCTATGGATGCTCAATTGACCCTGGCTGACTCCTTGAGGAGAAGGGAAAACTGGAGTGAGATCAAGCTGCCCTGCAACCCTCTCGCGTTGACACTGTTAGAGGCCAACAATGCCATCAGCGATGGAGTTCATCCCGTGTAGCAGTGCAGGACTGATGCCCTGGACGAAGCCAGAGTGGTGAGACTGATGGGGCTCCTACGGACAGAGCAGGGGTAGAGGACATCGCGAGGGCCTCCACAGTAATCAAGAGGTGTCCCAGGAATGCGTCACTGAATCCGGGGGCTGCAATCCTCTTGGCTTTTAGAGCCATGTCTTCACTGGAGCAGTCCTGGGCTACAAGCATTGAAAACTGCAGTTTAAATATGGCGCCTGGCGTGAAGAAGTGACGAGGTAATGACGTGGTGGGCCAATCAGAGACCTGTCGCCAGTGATCTGCCGTATTTCCTGTGACTGCATAATTTGAGGTTGGAAGGGGATGACACGGCACAAAAACCCGCCAGTGCGTAAAATGATGCGCAGTGACGTCGGGCGAATGTCCGAATGTCACTGCGACGCCATCGCAATATTTCGCTGGGCAGGCGCACGATGAAGTGCGACGTGCGCCCGCCATTAATTAAAGGGCTAGTTAAAGCCCTTAACCCAGCAATCGACACCGATTTTCAGGCACCCGTGCAATCTTCGGCTCGGCGCACGGGTGCAACGGGAAGACGGGTAGGTGGCTTTTTAACAAAACTCATCCACGGGTGGGTTAAGAGGGCTCAGTGGGGTTGTCAATCTGCTCTGTGAGTATTTATTGCAGAAAGTGTTTTAAACTTGCCTGTGTGATCTGTAGCAGTTCAGAATGAATTCCAGCAGCTTTCTGTGTATTTTGAAGCTTCAGCTCACCAGTCTGCAGTTAGGAATCTTTTTCAGGCCTGCAGCTTTCCAGAGGCCTCCATTTAGCCTGGGTATGGGTTCTGACATCTCCACTGGAGGCAGCTCCTCTGAGGAGGAAGGGAGGGATAGAATAAGAAGGAGGCCAGGAGTGGTCAATTAGCCTCCAGGGGAGCCATCTTTGGGATGCCAGGCACAGGCACAAGGGGCGCTGGGCCAAGAGGTTATCCAAGGTGGAAAGGGCCGCAAAAGACGCCACTATCCTGCTGCCAGGGTATACAGGCGGCGAAGCAGCTACCTCAATATGACTGAGATGCAGTGCCGAAGGAGGCTCCGACTGTCGAGGGGGACAGTGAACTACATCTGTCAGATGATTGGCCCTGAGATCTCCCCTAACTGTGTGGGTGGACACCCCATGCCAGTGGCTCTAAAGGTCACAGCTGCCCTCCACTTGTATGCCTTTGGCTCCTTCCAGGGCTCAGTGGGTGATCTTTGCAGTGTCTTCCAATCAGCTGTCCACACTTGTGTTAAGCAGGTTATAGACGCTCTGTTCAGATGGGCATTGACCTTCATCCACTTCTGCTGTGACCAGGCAAGTCAGACACAGCGAGCCAGAGGCTTCACAGCCATTGCTGGCTTCCCCCGTGTCCAGGGTGCAATAGACTGTACACATGTGGCCATCAAGGCTCCAGCAGGTGAGCCCGGTGCCTTCGTCAACAGGAAGGGCTTCCACTCCATGAACGTGCAGATAGTGTGTGATCACAGGATGCTGATTCTACAAGTCTATGCAAGGTACCCAGGCAGCTCCCATGATACCTACATGCTCAGACACTCCCAGGTGCTGGGGCTCTTCAGTGCTCTGGCTCAGCTTGGTGGATGGCTGCTGGGTGACAAGAGCTATCTCCACAGAAGGTTGCTCATGATGCCTCTCTGCCATCCAAGGACAGAAGCTGAGGAGCGGTACAATGGGAGCCACGGCTCCACAAGGGCTGTGGTGGAGAGAACCATTGGTGTCCTCAAGATGTGCTTCCGATGCCTGGACTGCTCAGGGGGTGCACTCCAGTATGCCCCAGATTGCGTCTCGGTGATAGCGGTAGCATGCTGCGCTCTGCACAATCTTGCACTGGAAAGGGGGGACGCAGTGGACGATGAAGATCTTGACGCAGCGGATGTGGCTGCACATGATGAATCCAGCAGTGGTTCAGAGGATAGGAGGCACAGGGCAATGATGAGGGGTTGAACGCTGACCCAGAACTACACCAAGGAGGCAGGGACATCCAGGAGACTTTAATCCAACAGACCTTCAGCTAGCTCCATACAAATGGATCTGGAGGACCAGCATTGCCTGGCGCTTCCATGCGCGGCACTTAAGTGCTACATCTGCCACTTCATCAGCTGCAACTAAGGGCTTTGTACATAAACCTCAATGTCCACTGAAACACTCATGATATGTCCGTGAAACATACAAACGCAGTACAAAGGAGCCACCCTCAGCCATGGTAATACATGTGGATTTTATTTTGATCCATCATATGGTCCAACAAAATTAATTCCAAACGTTGTTACAACGTCAAAAAATAAAAATTCCCTAATCTAGAGCCAACACAAAATCACCAGTGACAAACCCATGGGGTGCCTAACCTGCCTTATGCTTACCTTTGCGGGTGCTACGTCTTGGTGCCACCCCATTGCTCAGAGTGGCTTGTGAGACAGCCTGCTGACTCTGCTGTCCTGTTGGCCTCAATGACCTTGGCGACCATCCTCTGGCCCTTGGAGCCTGTGCTGGCCCTGCCTGGGAGCGATTGGCTAATTCCACAGCTGGCATCTCCCAAGTCATCGCAGCCTCACCAGATGCAACAGTCACTGAGAGAGGAGCAGAGGAGCTCCTGCCCTCATCCGGACCGCCCTGAGAGGAGCCCGCAGAGATAACAGGCACCTGCTGCGCCTACATGAGGTCGCTTTGGACCCCTCTGCTCTCTGTAGATGGATGGGCACCAAGCTGGGACACTTGGTGCCCAGACCATCTCCCACATTGGTAATGACCACACTGGTGCTGTGAGGGCTTGCAGGTCCGAACGTATCCCCAGGAGAAGCTGGTTGTTCTGCTGGAAGCCCCTCTCCAGGAGAGTTGCCAATCTCTTCACGGAGGAAGCCTGATGCTCTGATATTGACCTTGCTGAGGCTCATGGCATCACTGATGCTCTGCGTGGATTCCTCCACCAAGGACACCAAGCGAAGCACACTCTCATGTATCTCCCTCAGATGCTCCTGCACACTTGGCTGCATTTCCTGCAGCTGCTGCATGGTGGACGACTCCAGTGTCACATCATCACGGCCCAACTCAGCATGTGCCTGGTCCCCTGCAGTCCTCCAACTGCTGGCGCCATCGGCACTCTCTGTCTCTGCCATCTCCTCCAGCAATTGTAAAGTGCCCTCTCCGCTATGCCGGGATACCAGCTGATGTAACAATTCCCACCGAGGTGCTAGTATCTGCACTGGTGCCTGCCTCGCAGGTGACACTTGAGGGCCGTCAGGTGTGAGAGGGGACATCTACAATTCCTCCTGGCGGCCAGGCTCTGATGATGCTGAAATTAAGAACAAGGACAGTGCATCAGTTAGCGTTCAGTCAGTAACACACTTCATCCCTTTCCCCCAGGCTCATAATGCGCTCAACCTTCCAGAACCTAGGTGGGGTGGCAAGTAATCAGGAGGAGGCCCAAACATTACAGGCGGATACAGACAGGCTGGTCAGATAGCCTAAGGAATGCCAAATGGAATGTTATGTGGATAAGTGTGAGATGATGCACTTGGGCAGGAGAAACAAGTCACGGGAATACACGAGGAATGGTAGGACCGTGGAAAGTAAGGACGATTACAGGGACCTTGCTGGGCATGTCGACAGGCCTGTTAAGGTAGCGGGACAAGAACATAAGGCATTTAAGAAGGTAAATGTCTTTATTAGCCGTGGAATAGAATGTAGGAACAGGGAGATCATGTTGCAAGTGCAGAAAACGCTGTCGAGGCCACAGCTACACTTCTGTGTTCAGTTGTGATCAGCGCTTCATAGGAGGGGTGTGATTGGAGTGGAGAGAGTGTAGAGGTCGCTGACCAGGATGCTTGCTGGCCTGGAGAGTTGGAGTCATGAGGAAACTTGGCATACACTGGTAATATTTGCCGTGGAGCACAGGAGATTGAGGGGTGACATTATTGAGCTTCATAACATTATAAGGGGCATAGAATGGGTGGACAGAAAGCAACATTTCCCCTTGGCGGAAGGATGACTAACCTGGTGGAATTTATTTAAGGTAAGGGGCATGAGGTTGACAGGCGAGGTGATGAGAAGCTTTTGGACAGAGTAATGTGGGATGCACAGGCTGAATGGGTGGTGGAGGCAGAAATCCTCCTAATATGTAATAAGTATTTGGATGTGCAGTTGTGATGCCATGGCATATAAGACCATGGGGATAGTGGTCGGAAATGGGATAAGGTGACTTTGGAAGGTGCTTGACACAAGCATCTTCAAAAGGCTGAAGGACCTTTGTCCATGACCCACACGTCTGACTCTATCAGTCTATGAATGAGCAGTGTTGCTGTATTAATAATTGCAGCAATCATCAGTGCTTTGGATGGTGGAAAGACAGAGCGGATGGGATTGTGGGCCTCAAATACCTGGCTGCTGCACCCCAGCCTCACCGACACCTGTGGACCTGGGCGCATGGCAGATTTCTAGCTCCAGGGCCTCCTGTTCAAAATGGCTCAAGATGATGAGCTGGGCCTGGCCGCCTCCAGTGCGTGAATGGTCATGCGCATTATGCGCATTTTTCTCCTGCAAAACCGAGAAGACCATTTATTGGGGCTGATTGCTCATGTACTCTGCATGTGCACTTCGCACTCCAACCACGGTAGCCCATCTGAGGCCTCCAATGCCTCCTCTCCACGCTGCTGGTGAATCGGTCAAAAAAATATAGAATGGCTGCTCCCAAACCCCACCCCCACCCCAATGGCCACCTTGGACACATTCTGCATCCATCGCTTTCAGAAACACATGGTCTTAGCTCCCATGACAAAGAGGCACAACTAGGTGTGGCGCCAAGGGCACCAGATGGCTCTTGGCCATGAGGTCTTGAGGCTCCCCTTCCACCATTTTATCACCTTGAAAAGGACAGGCGTTGGATTTATGAGTATGTGCCTTGCTGCATCTCCTGCAGGTTGCCCCCAGACTACTCATGTGCAACTAAGACCAACACATGGGGGAGAACCCATCTTCTCATTAACCACTAAGGCTGATGTAAGCATGGTCACTATCTGCTTGACCACCCAGCCTGCGACAAATGCCCAACATGAGTCAATGCAATCATGACACTAAGAATTGAGGGGGGGGCCCTCAAAGGCTAAGGCTACCTGCTGGGTTAAATGCCCAACACCAACATGGCACTCACCCTTCCAGAGCGCAACAAATCATCGAACCACTAATGGCACTGGATCCAGGTGCACTGCACCACGTCACGGGAGCTCACCACCTCCTCCCAGGCACGCTTCATCATATGGGGGGCCCACCTCCTCCCATCCTGGGGAAACAGCACCCCCTGCCATGCTGCCAACTCCTCCACAAGGCAGCAATGCAGTCATCGGAAAAGCGAGGGGCACATTGGCCCCCCTTTGGCGTTCCCTGCAGCCTGCCCTGCTCCTGGCCCACACCCTGCAGCCTGCCCTCCTCCTCTGGCCTTCCCTCAACATTGGCCTGCTGTGCAGACCCCCTGCGGTACCACCTGCAGCTGGCCATAGCGAACAGCCTAAATTAGGCTACCTGGCCTTTTTTTATACAGACTGCTGGGTCACCATTGGACCTGGCAGTCTGTATACGCCTGCTGCAAATTTAAGACTCCCACTCCCCATGGGAGTAGGAAATGCACTTGGCCCGTCCGCGCAAAATGGTGGTGCCCGCGTCAGCTTCAGCTCCACCTGCCTGCCTAACGGAAAATTTAGGCCTACGTCTTTACTGATCCAGTATCTGTGCAAGTGTACTGCAAACCAAGAAGAACCCCTACCACAAAATTACAGCTTGCTGGAATATATTGGGTTAAGCTGAGACCTCTTCATCTTCAGCAGGCAGATTGAATATACACTTACTTCAGACTCTTGTTGGGCTTTAAACCAACATTCCACCTAAAAGCAATTAAAATTGACGATACAAAAATTATGCTATTTGACACAAGACTGAGCTCTTTTCAGTGAGTGCCAGGTTTCTTCACCTAGGTGCAGAATTTTTGTTTGCTTTTTCTTTCCCTCTGCATTACCAGCCTTTCTCCCCACACCCCATTCAGTGTTTCGCAGTATTGCCTCCACTGAAGTGATACTCACAGGACGACCAGGGTGGCCACTGATGGACCTCAAGAATTCTGGACACCCCTGCCAATCCCACTCTTGCACACATTTGTGCATTTGTTTATTATTTTTGCCCAAACGAGTGAGCATATCTTATATAATGAACCCAGTGCCCTAGAGCAAGCAAATCTCGGGGAGTTTGCACATTTCCAGTGGATATTGTCCCTTGGAGAAGCTAAGGCAAGTTAAAAACAATTCAAGTGTTGCATTTATGAACAGCAACTGTGTGTACAAATATTGAAACTGTCAAACAACTTGACCAATTTTATGGACAGCAACACCCAGTTTGACAACTGGAGCAAGCGTGCAGACATGGAGAGTTTTTACCTGGCTGCTGTTGTGTCTTTCCCATGACACAGGCAGGAACAATAGCTTTCATTTTAAATGCTGGCCGCTTCAAAGTAAAAATTGTCCGGTTCAAACCGGACAGGGGACGGACCATCCGAGAACCAACTGTTCGTTATAAAACTGGACAAATGGCCACTCCAAAGGCAACCTTGACCATCTACAAAAGCTAATTGTAGTGCTGCACTAGTGTGCAGCAGACATCTGTACCTGCCTTAACAATTTTTTGACAAGACCTTTCTCTGCATAATTGTCCATCACCTCGGGAGATAATATTGTAAATTGTGAACAATAGTTTTGTCATACTGTAGCAAAACGTAATTTGAGCTTCATTGGACATTACAATATTTCTTCTTTATTCCAGTTTGTTAAAGGATAGTAACAGTGGAAATATTATGACAAAGTATTATCCTCAAGAGTGAGCAGCAGCAACACAAGCAGACAAAGAACCATCCCCAGCTCAGCAAGTCCAGACGTGTCTCCAGGCTCAGCATGAATAGACACATTACATCAGTAACCATCGAGCTATTGGCTATAACACGACATCCTGTTCACTCATTCCAACTTATTTTAGAGCTCCCAAAAATTCTGCACTGAACTTTAACTCCTAAAAATGGTTGGGTTGGGGTCATGTCAGAGGTTAAAATGCAAAGAAATCTGGAACAGGAGCCAAACCTGCCTCGAACCTGCCTGATTCCGGTTTTATTGAAGGCAGGTAGCCAACCCATTTGAAATTGGGTTTGATGTTTAAATATAATTAGACTGCGTGCCATAATTTTAACAGTCATTTTATTTTTAACCATAGGTGGCTGACTTTCCCAGTCTCGGGAAACCCAGCAGCTTAAAAGTGGAAAAAGGGGCTGAATCCATGTGGTATGTGACTTTACAGCACTGCTTGTCGGCCAGGGGGGCCTAAGTAAAACTGAAGTCAATGGAAATGAAGGGGAAAGCTCCCCACTGATTTGGGTCATGCCCATTACAAAGAAAGACGATTGCGGTTGTTGGACACCAATCATCACAACTCCAGGGCATCAATGCAGGGGTTCCTCAGGGCACTGTCCTAGACCCAACCATCTTCAACTGTTTCATCAATGATCTTCCCTCCATCTTTTAGTCAGAAATGAGTATTTTCACTGATGATTGCACAGTGTTCAGCTCCATTTGCAACTCTACAGATAATGAAGCAGTCTGTGTCAATATGCAGCACGACCTGGACAACATTCAGATTTGAGCTGATAGTGCCAGGCAATGACCAACTCCAGTGAGAGAGGCTCTAACCATTTCCTTTTGGTGTTCAATGGTAAAAATGGGGCGGGGTGCGGGTTGGGGTGGTGGTGGCAGGGGGTGGTGGAGGGGGTTACCATTGACCAGAAAATTAATTGGGCCAGCCACATAAATACTGTGGCTACAAGAGCATGTTAGAGGCTGGGTATTCCATGCTGAGTCACTTACCTCCTGACTCCCCAAAGCCTTTCTACCATCCACACAGCAGAAGTCAAAAGTGTGACAGAATCATATACACTTGCCAACAATACTCAAGGAACTCAAAGCATCCAGGGCAAAGCATCCAATTTGATTGGCAGCCCACCCACCACCTTAAACATTCACTCCATCCACCATCAGTGCACCATAGCAGTGTGTGTACCATTTACAAAATACAATGCAGCAACTCGCCAAGGCTTCTTCAACAGCGCCTTCCAAACCAACGGCCTCTACCACCTAGAAGATCAAGGGCAGCAGACGAATGGGAGCACTCACCATCCTGACTTTGAACTATATCATCGTTCTTTCACTCGCTGAGTCAAAATCCTCCATTCCTAACAACACTTTGGTTGTACGTGCACCATATGGACTGCAATGATTCAAGAAGGTGGCTCACCATGACCTTCTCATGGGCAATTAGAATGGCCTATAAATGCTGATCTTGTCAGTGATGCCCACATCCCAAGAATGAATAAGAAAAATTGCCACATCATGAATAACAACATGAGATGCTAATGTCTTTAGATCTGACATCTGATAGAAATGTTTGCATTTTCCACATCTAAACCACCTCATGCAACACCATTTCCACTTCATCATGCAATAAATTAGGGTTTGGGTTTGGGGCTGTTCTGTCACTTCATTGCAGGCTCATATCTGAATCTTGCGTGACCGTTCCCTTCATTTTATCCCCCTGCTCCTTCAGATAACACAAAACATGCCAATGGGTATCTGATGTCTTTTGGGAATTTCCACAAGCCTGCAGAATTTTTGAGATTTTACTGTGGCTGTGACATAAATGAAACTAGTTTTTCTCTGAGTTTAGCAACGCTCCCTTTAAATCTACTCACAATCCCAGCCTGGATCGGCTATAATGTGATGTGGAGTGTCTCACAGAGATTCCCTTTCATATTATTAATGCAATTGTTTTCCAGTGAGAGTGGTTGGGCATGGATGTCTCTTGATGTCTCTTCCATTTGCTCTAAGTTAAGGTGGCATGCCTGAAGAATTTCAAAGCTGCCCTGGAAATCCTGCCCATTTTGAACTGCTAAGTTCTCAGTGGAACTAATGCTAATGAAGAGCTAATGGTTTATTTTTACTGGGTAAGGATATTGAGGGATACTCACAATCGACAACAGTACCTGGTTGGGCTAAATGACCTATTAGCATAGTCTAGCTTCCGCGTATTTATACAGTTCCAGTGCAAAACCCATTTCTAACTATTGAGGTGAAAAGAGAACACATTTTTCATTTCTTTCTTTAAGTGTCTCATAAGATCATACGAAACCGGAGCAAGAGTAGGCCATTTGGTCCCTTGAGCCTGCTCCATCATTCCATAAGACCATGGCTGATCAGATTGTGGCCTTGATTCCATTTTCCTGTCTGCCCCCCATAACCTTTCACTCCCTTGTGGATCAAAAATCTGTCTAATTCGGCCTTGAATATATTCAATGACCCAGCCTCTACTGCTCTCTGAGAAAGAAAATTCCAAAGACTAATAAGGGAAGAAATTCCTCCTCATCTCCATCTCATATGGGAGACACCTTATTTTTAAACTGTGCCCCCGAGTTCTAGATTTGCCACAAGAGGAAACATCCTCTCAGCATCTAGCCTGTCAAGGCCCCTTTCAGAATCCTATTTGTTTCAATGAGATCAACTCTCATTCTTCTAAACTCCAATCAGAATAGGCCAAACCTGCTCAACATTTCCCCACAAGACAGTCCCTTCATCCCAGGAATCAGCCTAGTGAACCTTCCCTGAACTGCTCCGATGCAGTATATCCCTCTTTAAGAGGTCCAAAACTGTACACAGTGCTCTAGGTGCAATCTCATCAATGCCCTGTACAGCTAAGTCAAGAGCTCCCTACTTTTATTCTCTCTGGGGAAGAGAATTCCAAAGACTAATGCCCCTCTGTGAGCAGAAATGACAATCATAATGCAGAAGTGTCTAGTTGTTAAGTTGTTCACCATCAGGAGAGAAGGCATCAGTGGTCAAGTCTAACCTCAGCCCACACCACTCAGTCTGCCTCTTGTTTGGTTTTGGCCTTAACAGATAGCAACCCTGCTCATCACGAGGGTTGGTTGCCCTATACATACCAAAGATGGAATGCAGACAATCAATAAGATTAAATTATACAACACTGCAAGCACCAAGGAACTATTTTCAGAGCGAAAGACAGCAAAAACAATTTATTTTCCTTGTTTACATTTATTTTCCTACCGCAGAGTTTTCTGAAATTGGAGAAGCTTTTGCTTAGCTAATAAAATGGTTACTAAGCAACAACGCTTTAGATCCGATAAGCTTGTCACCGGAAGATGGGGCCTCAGGTTTAAAAGGCTGGTTCGCACTCCTCATTGACTGGCAGACACACGCCACAATGTTTAATTTCCTTAGCTAAGCAAGTTTATGAAAACAGTGAGTCGGAGTTGGAGCCAAACACATAGAGAGAAGATGTGGCTGTGACAGCAGCTCTTAGCAAGTACATGATCAAACACAAGAAAAGTAAAGCTTGACCATCTGAGAGATGTTCTCTCTTCCATGTGTTTTCTGTTTTGACTCTTTCACCCCATTTACCTGTATTGATATCCCACAGCTACCTGATTCAGAGCTGAAAGGGAGCCACTACCTGAGCCAAGCTGACACTAGAGGGTGATTTTAACCTACCCTCAGGGAAGGATTACTTACCTACCCCAGAGTCACCAGGATTCCATTGACCTACTGTCCTGAGCAGGTGACAAGGACGCGTGCCAAAGGTTGGTAAGATCCTTCTTAACATTATGCATGTCAAGTCTTAATGATATCATCAGATCCCAACTGCAATTTTAACTCAAGCCTGAGTGGGGAAGCCACTACAGCTGAACCCAAGACAGAGGAGAATCAACCCCACAGAGACTGAAAGATGTCTGTTATTTTGTTTATCCTTTGCAGGGCCAGAAGGAAAAGGACTTCTCGACATCTCACAAGGAAAGCTAAGGCCACCCTTGCCCCATGTTTCCTCCCTCCCACTTTCCAAACGCAAGACCCTTGTGAGGGACCCACCGAACCCTACCCTAGTGGTGATGAGCAGCATCCAGACCGTACAATTTTCCATTTCTTTTGGGCGGGTCCTTGCTCACCCTGGGTGAGGAAGTGTATGGAAACATGTGGACGGGGGAGACTTGGGAGTTAAAATTCCAATTCACCTCAATACTCACCTGCCCAAAATCCATCTGGAGTTAAAATCAGGGCCTAGTGTGGGATATGTTAGCAGCATAGAATGTCATTCCTCTGTCCATTACATTAACCCGGGGTTCAGCCTATTTATTTTAAATGGGTTAGTGTCTCCACATATATAGTGGATAAAGGAACATATTACAAATACACTTAGTGTTTATCCAACAATATCACCAGCAGCAATTTAAAGGTTATGAGATCTGTTGCACTGAGGATCTTCAGGATTGGTAGAACTAGATGTCTCTTATGAACAAACATTTTCCTATCACCTCTGCTCTATTTCTCTACACATTATTTTTGCATTTTGTTTTGCAAATAATAAAATCGCAGCTGTGCTCATCTGCAGTGTAGGCAGATTAACACTGGGGAGAAAGGGGCTGGACTCAGGAATTTTGCATGGTAAGTTCCTCTTTCTTATGAATAGGGTTCTTGTGCACGGAAAACATGTGCAGCAAGGAAAAGGAAAAACATGCATCTATACTTTCACAACATCCCAAAGCACTTTACAGCCAATGAGGGTATCAAGAGAATTTTGGAAGATCATAGCCAGAGCATCCATTATCTCTGCAGCTATCTCTTTTGGAACCTTAAGGTGTAGGCCATCAGGTGTTGGAAATTTGTCAGAATTTAGTCCCTCCCCTAAGTTTCTACAGTACTTTTTCTCGGCTGATATTAATTTCATACTTGTACAAGGAACTCAGAAAGTTAACATGCAGGTATGGCAAACAATTAGGAAGGCAAATGCACTTACATGGGAAGGTGCCATAGGAATGGGAGGTGCTGTTGGGTGTGACTGGTGAGTGGATCAGATAATCACGGAGGGAATCCTTCCTTAATAATGCTGAAGGTGTGGGTGGGGGAGGTGTGCTTGGTGCTGGTAACATGCTGGAGGTGGTGAATGTTGTGTTGGTGCTTATTGCAATGTGATTGGATTACGGAAATAAAGAAGTCTTGTTACGATTACAGACAACAGTGTTGTAATGTAGGGAATGCAGCAGCCAATCATGTGCACAGCAAGGTTCCATGAATAGTAGAGTGATGGATGAGCAAATAATCTGTTTTTAGCTGGGTGCTTGAGGGATCAATGTTGGCCATGACACCAGGAAGAACTAAAGACAGAAAATGCTGGTAATATTCAGCAGGTCAGGTTTTTAGCAGCATCTGTGGGGAGAGAAACAGAGTTAATGTTTCAGGTCTGTGGCCTTTCACCATAACTGAGGAAAGCTAGAAATATAATAGATTTTGAGCAAGTAAAAGGTTGGGAGGGTGGGCACAGATGAAGAACAAAAGGGAAGGCCTGAGATAGAGTGGAGGGCAGGAGAAATGAAATGATAGAAGGTTTCATGGTACAAAAGCCAAAGGCATGGTAATGGGTAAAGAAACAAAACATGTGTGTAGATGAGATATGAATGGCTGAATTGCACCCATCCAAATGCAAAATAACGGACTAAAGAAAGAAATGAGAAAAAAAGGCACCAACAAATAGAACACACAAAACAAAATGAAGGCAGAAATTATGATTAAAATCATTGAACTCAATGTCGAGTCCAGAAGACTGTAGAGCATTGAGTCAAAGGCTGTTCTCTTTGAGCTTATTTTGAGCTTCACAGGAACACTGTTGCAGACCTTGGAAGGTCAGAGTGGGAGTAAGGTGGAAACTTTAAATGAAATAGGACTGGAAGCTTGGGATCATATTTGGGGATTGAGCAGAAGTGTTCCATAAAGCAGTCACCAGTCTGCATCTGGACTTACTAATGTAGAGGAGGCCACATCAGTAAACTAAATTGAAAGAAGTACATGTAAATCATTGTTTCACTTAGAAGGAGTGTTTGGGGCCTTGAATGATAAGAAGGGAGGAGGTAAAAGGGCAAAGGTTACATTTCTTGCACTTACATGGGAAGGTGCCATAAGAAAGGGAGGTGCTGTTGGGTGTGACTGGGGAGTGGATCAGATAGTTATGGAGGGAATCCTTCCTTAATAATGCTGAAAGATGTGGGCAGGGGAGGTGTGTTTGGTGCTGGTAACATGCCGGAGGTGGTGAATGTTGTGTTGTTATGATGATATACAGGCACCAATTGCTCACAAGGGATTGTGTAAAGGTGCTGTGGGTTCATTTATTGAGACTAGGCACATGGAAACATTTATAGGGGTAGAAAGCTTGAAGACATCAGCAGCAGAGCTTGTGTGTGTGTGTGTGTGTGTATGTGTCTGTTCTGCCCACAGGCAAAAGTGAAACTAAGACAGGATCACATGACACACTTCCCCTTTTAGTGATGTCATGATGTTATCTCTTAAAGGCATATTACAACACTGGTTGTAATGGTGGAGGGTGTTCTGTTGATTGAACAGATTATAAGAGCTTTTATAAATATATAAAAAGGAAAAGATTAGTTAAAGTAAATATTTGTCCCTTAGAAGCAGAGACAGGAGAAATTGTTATGGGGAACGAGGAAATGATAGAGACACTGAACAAATATTTTGTGGCTATCTTCACAGAGGACACAAGTTGC